>NC_139942.1:34019594-34178195 GCF_963454915.1 Gymnoscopelus microlampas | reverse complement strand
GTACAGTACAGTCTTTGCAGTACGGACTGAAACTGTAACTGTCATGTTTGTCCACCAGGAGTGCAACGGGGGAGTCCTGGCAGGAGATCATGCTTTCTTGCTTGGGGGGTCGGGAATGTGAGCACGATTCGTCCATAGACCCCCTCACCACCTCCCCAGACCACGAGGGAGGCTGTGGGACAGAATTCGCCTACTGTTATTTTGTCTCCTTCATCTTCTTCAGCTCGTTTCTGGTCAGGGCTCACTATGCATCACCCCATGTTTTTTGTTCAATCTCCCTTTTGTACATTCCACTTTTTATTCACAACACTTGTGGCCTTGATTGTCATTTCCACAGATGCTAAATCTGTTTGTAGCCGTCATCATGGATAACTTTGAGTACCTGACGCGAGATTCTTCCATTCTTGGCCCCCATCACCTGGATGAGTTTGTCCGCATCTGGGGAGAGTATGACCGTGCAGCATGGTGAGATATTTCATTATTTACAGTTTAATTATTGACATTTTAGTTCTTTGAGTTTCAAGGGGACCTGAAACAGTTTGATGATGCTCATGTTCCAACTCTGTCCAGCAGGGGGCAATCTTTGTATGTGAAATGCAGAGACCTCACAGAGGAGATGAAATGTCAAAATAACCACTTAACTGTATTATGTGTCTGTAAACCAGATGCATTCAAAAGATCGCTGCTTCTGGGGGGGTCCTCTGGAACAAAATATTCCGAGTTGGGGGGGCAATTATTTCGCACATTTTATGTAAGGCATTTGATATTTCTGTGCCACAATTTGTATAGTGACATCATGAGAATGATAGATCAAACTATACTCAACTATATTGCAGTGTTGTGCAGTAGGCATTATTCAAATCTCTTTTCAAAGCGTTTATTTGATTACAGTAGATGCAATGTAATGTGCACACCTTTAATATGCCACCTTTCATTAACCTTATTAACCATGTTCCAATTTTGTGAAGCACTCTGTAACTTCTGTTTAAAGCAGTGGTTCTCAAAGTGGGGTCCATGGACCCTCAGGGTTCCTTGAGGGGGGTTCAAATAGACCTTTACAGGTCTGTAACTCTGTGAGTGAACAAATGTTCTCATGTTCATTCGTACACACTCAAGAGTTATAGGGGTCTTTGAAATTAAAATGTGTGAGAAGCACTGGTTTAAAGAAGTCCTACATAGATAAAGTTATTCTTATTATTTCTCATGTTTCTGCTGTAGCGGTCGTATCCACTACACGGCCATGTATGAGATGTTGACCCACATGTCTCCACCACTGGGCCTGGGGAAGAAGTGCCCTGCCAAGATTGCCTATAAGGTATTGAGGATGCAATCAGGTCTTTCCTGTCCTTCTCTATTCTCAGCCTGAAAAGAAGATTGATTTCGAGGGAAACCAACAACCAGTCTTATTGCTCCTCGTGTGCTTGTATTTCTTTCTCAGCGGTTGGTGCTGATGAACATGCCAGTGGATGAGGACATGACTGTCCACTTCACCTCCACACTGATGTCCCTCATCCGCACTGCCCTGGAGATCAAAATCGCCAGAGGTCAGGGTTCACTGATGATGAACATACCGTTGCACTTGACCTAGCCTTGACGACAATGCAATCTTATGCAAAAAAATGTTATTTAGAAAGATTCCAGGTTCATTTGCTGACTTGGCATCCTATAGTTTCTATAGTTTCAATGTACAGATTATTTATTTCTTGATATTATACTGTTTAGACTGAGGTTCTTGATTTACCTATGATCCTAGAATACTGAGGCACTACACTGTCCCAACTCCCTATGCATTTGATGTGTTTACCTTGCTTACTGTAAGTCGTTCGGCTATAGAGCATCTGCTAAATGCCTAAATTGTCATTCTAATATGTTTTAGTATTGAGCATGTTGTTTTTCTATTATGGCATCTGCGAAACAGCAAAATAAAATCACTTTCTACATGCATATTCTAGAAATACCGGTACACGAAAATAAAATACAATTGGACACTCTTATATAGGTCGCAATATATTCTGTGGCCAAATCTAAAATATAAAAGCATTATTTCCAATACATTTTTGGTAATTTCTTATATATTTAGTTTTTTAGTTTTCTGGATTGATTGTTTTTGGAACTCTTGAGTGTGTACAAAATTGACGTAACAAAATGGACATTCATTTGGTTACATTTGTACACTCAAGAGTTGCATTTGACGGTGCGTGTTGGTTCCAGGTGGTGAGGACCGTATTGCACTGGACACTGAGCTGCAGAAGGAGATCAGTCTCATCTGGCCTTACCTTCCTCAAAAGACCTTGGACCTGCTGGTGCCTATTAATAAAGGTCTGGGTGTATCTGCACAGGTCTTAGGGATTGATTGATTGGTTGGTTGGTTGGTTGGTTGATTGATTGATTACATTGGACACACCAGATACATTGCTTAAGTGTTTTAGCATGTGCTATTTTTCAACACTTCCAAAGGAGGCTTTTAAATTTAAATGTAAGTTTAAATTCAATTAAACACGTAATGTACATACAGCTACACACATGCTATATAATGTGTATATATAGCTACATACATGTCTGTATAGCTTACACGTATACATGTAAGCTACTGTATATAACAGAGACAATATGATTTAAACAATAAACCACTCAAAATCTATTCATGTGAACAATGTTGTTTTTAGTTTAAGTTGAGTCCTGTAATGTGAAATGCTCAGAAGTGCGGTTAAATTGGTCTTAAGTGTACAGGGATGCTTGCCAGTACATTTGTGTATTTAAAATCATGTACAGTATACCTGCCCCCACAGACACTGACATGACGGTTGGGAAGATCTATGCTTCCATGATGATTATGGACTACTTCAAACAGAACAAAGCCAAGAAACTCAGGCAACAGCTAGAAGCTCAGGTCAGCTTAACGCACTCTTTTTCCTCCCCTGAAATCACACACAGTAAAAATCCTCAGTGTTAATTTGACTCAGAAGAGTGTAGAAATGGAACCAAATAGACCCTGAAGGATTTTACTGTGTACAGTGCTTTCAACGTGGCCACTTGCCAGCCTGGAAATGATGCATGAGTCGTAAAGAAACCCTGTGACCTGTAGTTGATGTATTTGCATTCTGTCTGTTTTATTCAGAAGAGTAGCTTGATGTTCAAACGTCTGGATGCCTCTACCCTCCCTGAGGATATTCTCTCAAGCTCCCAACCACTCCCCGCCATGATGGCCCACAGTGCTGGCTCAGCCCTGTGAGTGTGTGTGTGTGTGTGTGTGTGTGTGTGTGTGTGTGTGTGTGTGTGTGTGTGTGTGTGTGTGTGTGTGTGTGTGTGTGTGTGTGTGTGTGTGTGTGCCTGCAGAAGCCACTGTGTTGTGTGTCAAGTCTCTGTGTGAGACTCTGTGTGTGTGTATATGTGTGTTAAGTGTATACTTAATGAGACTGAGCATGCAGGTCCCTGTGTCCCTGTATTTTACTGCTTGTCTCTATCCCTCTGTAGGACCAGGGGAGGATTCGTGGCTTTGAGTCCCATCTCACCCCAGGAGCTCTTTTTGCAGCCCTTGGGTTCAGATGTAGAACCTAGTCAGGGCGAGTCTCTGGTAAGAAAGCGAGGAACAAGCCATAATGACACTAGACTCATGTTCTACCTTGCAATATGGATTTCTACCTGTGATTTAAACATTTATGAAATATCAAACAGCATGTGCCATTGTGTTTTGATGATTAATAATGACAGTATTGTGGATTCCCAGTGTTAATTCACTAATGCCTTGCAGAGCACTGCAGTGCTATGTCTCTCTCCTCCTGTCCTTAATTATATTTTGGTCCCGTGGAGGTTCCAGTGGCCAAGGCAGGCTGCCGGCGCCTCGTCGTCCACGTTGTGTTGTGTCTATGCTGTCTGGTCGACTGCTCAGCAGTTGTATTTATTTGGCTGGAGGAATGATACAAGTGTCAGCTCAAGTAACTGCATATTAGTGTTTGTCCTCCACTGTAAACTGTCACTGAGGAATAATGTCTTTGGCCCAGAGACGGATGATGTTGTCGCACTGTTTGTGTAGCGGTTGATGCATCAGGGTATGATCATGCATGACTGCATGTACTTAAAAAACAAAACGAAATATTGATTTGGCTTTTCCCTGTTAACTGTTTTACTCATGTCACGGTCTCTCTCTTTCTGTTCTTCTCTCTCAGTCTATCTCTCTATTCTCTCATGTAGTATTGTGCTATTTCTGACTATCTCTCCTTGGAGTCGGTCTCCTTGTTGTCGTTAGCTGTTATCTGTCCCTTCTTGGCTGGAATGGCTTCTGATTGGATAGCAATAGTGATGAACTATGATAGATGGCCCAGTGATAAAAAAAATAAAAATAAAACGTTTACTGCCCTGCCCATTCCCGAAAGGGACATTTGTCACCCTCTCTTTGTCTCTGTGCTCACCTAGGTGGGGGCGTGCAGTAGTGTGATTGCAGCTACACTGGAGCTCCCACTAGGCAGGGGCCTGTGTATGCGGGCCTCTTCCATGCCCCGTCTGGCTGTAGAGTTACAGGTACAGCCTTCTGGACCAACATCCTAAGCCTCTGTGCTGGATCTTGAGGCTACGATGGCTGCATGGACTCATAATTCTTAAGTGCTTTGTATGCACGTGTCGTATGAAGAGAAGACCTGGGCTAAGCAATATTCATTGTGACATGGAAGATACTCGGTTTTCGGCCTGTGGCTGTCTTTTGCGTGTCTGATTTAGATTCAGTGAATGATTCCGAACTCAGCATGGTGTGTCTTGGGATGCTGACACCTCAACTGACTTGTCCTTTTAGTTTCATTGGTCATAAGGGAGGGAAATCCTTTGACTGGTTACAATAATATATTCTCTGTTTACCCAAACAGCATGGGCAGCAATCAAAAAGGAACTCTGCATGGATCCAGTATTGTATTGTGTTTTTTTTATTCTAAGTAATTAGATATGCTTAATATAATTTCCCTGCATTTATTGTGTGTATGTCTTTGTCTCTCCCTCCATTCTTTACATCTGTGTATTTACCTACATCCATATGCGCGTGCATGCAAACGCTTAAGCAGACAGAGGTTGCAGGTGGTTCCATGAAGCGCTCTGCATCCACTGTTGCGGACGAGCGGGTGAATGGTTTATGGCAGGAGGAGAAGAGCCCTGAACGGGCATATCGACCTCGTCACAAGAGCTACAAGGCTGCCGGTTAGTCATGTTCCAAAACCACTGTCACATCTGGTTAACTCTGTGCACGTGTGGTCTGCAGTGGTAATGTGCTTTTGTGTGCTCTATTTAGCTACCTACACTGTAAAATCGTTCATTTAACTCAGAGAGTGTGCAAATGTAACCTGTAATAGGAGTCACAAATGGATAGGATTTTACCGTGTACGAATCCACTGTTGACTGCTCACTACTAGAATAAAGGTTTAATTTTAAACTGATATATAGGACTTAGGCACCAGCTTGATGCTCATTACTCAAACTTATGTATTATTTGTATGTGAAGACTTTAAGTTAGCTATTGTCATATTCAATAGATATTTACCAGCCATTTTGTCAGAAATAGGGGTCACATTTTTCGATTTTGAAGAGAAATGTCATTGTATCAGTCTGTTTTCACCCCTCACTTTACTCATGCCATCTTCTCTTAATCCATCTCTTTTGCGGGACACCTCTATTGTCGCCCTGGTCCTCCAGTTTCTCGGTCTGACCGCTGGCATCAGGGGGACAGGGAGCGCGGCCGATCCAAGGAGCGGCGTCACCTCCTCTCCCCGGGAGCGTCTCGCTGTACTTCGGAGGAAAGGAGCCTTCAGCCCTCACGCTCATCCAGTGTGGAGAGAGCACAACCCGAGGATAAACAGGTAGCGTAAGGCAAAGGGTTTCTTTTCACGTCATCGCTAAACATCCTAGTTAAGAAATGTACTCCCCTGACAATCTTGAGTGGACATCCTGTAGAATGATATAAGGCTGTGTTTTTGTATTCCTGTTTCCAGGGCAACAGCTCAGAGAGTCCTGTCCCCTCCACTTCAGAGTCTAGCACCCCCAGTGGCCGCCGGCCACTGTCACAGACCCCTACACACACTCACCCTCACATCTCCTACTCCCCTCTGGTGTGTCGCACACACGCTTCCGTCGGCGAAGATGAGGACGAACATGGCAGCCCAGAGACTCAGAGAAGGAGCAAGCCCACATGGGAGGGTCCAGAGGGTTCAACAGGCGAGAGACAGAGCGAGGTGGTCCAACCTCACTCCCCGCCGCAACGCTACCCCTCAGAGCCCTTCCTCACCACCTCACAAGAGGAGGAGCACAGTCCAGACCCCATGGAGACGTTGACCTTCGAGGCCGCCGTGGCCCACAGCCTGGGACGATCAAACACCGTCAGCGCCGCGCGCCCACGCTCGCGGACAGGCTGGCAGGTACCCAATGGGCACTTTCGGAAACGGTTGGCGCAAACCGTCTCCGTCTCTGGCTGCGATCAACTCAGTGACACAGAAGAAGATGACAGGTGCTAAGAGCGAGAGACAAAGCATGGGAGACCGGGGGGCGGCGGGTGGTGGGTGGGCGGGCTGGCATGTTGTGGTGTTGGAAGGATTAGGAAAGATGTCAGAGGACGCTATACTTCAGTGTACAGAGTGAGGGACAATGTATTTCCTTTTTGCGTCATTGCTTCATTTCTGGGGGTTTGTTAAAATATGAATAAAATCTACCTACAAAAACGACAACAACAATGCTGATGCAGAATTTATATGTCCTCACATTTATTTATAGTAAATTATAGTAATACTAATAATGAATCTCAAAAAGCCATGGGATATGGTATAAATCAAAATAAGTGAAAGGAATGAATAGAGTATGTCCTTTGTGTATAGATATTGTCATTTCTTGAAGGTATTTCAAACAATGATTCAGTGTTGCTTTTAACAGTGTATGTCTGTGGGATGTGTGAATATGTAACTATGTGCAAAAGGAGAAACTTTATAAACTATCTTTTGAATCCATGGTTTTGTAAATACACAATGTGATTGTCTCTCTGCTGTCACATGTTTTGCAGCTAGCGTATTCCTTTTACCTGATTGATGCAGAGTGCAGACGTCGATACAGATTTGATCCGATCCCTTACAAGTCAATGTAGATAGTAATAATTAACACTCAATAATGCTGGATTTTATTCAGTTTGAATGAATGTGCCGGGGCAATTTCTGAGCCCAAAATTGTATGGTGGACAACCCTTTTTTTGGTAACCCTGTTAGGATTGATGGTTATTTGGCAAGAGAGAGAGAGATAGGGATTGAACAACCATAATAAGTTTGAGATGTGAATACCATAAGTGAATTCATTCACACATACAAAAGAGGCTTTTTTGTTGGTTCGACTTTATTATCATAAAGTCATACCAAGCTTCCATCCATCCTTATATTATGTTCTTGCAAAGTACAAAAATAAATAAGGGCAGAATGAACATGAAGCAATTGCATTACAACCTATAACTTTCATTTATCATCTTTCTTCACAAACTGCATTCCCATTTTTGCATTTTTACCAGTTCAAGTAATGCAAGTGATGTAGATAACTGTGATATGGTTTCTAGTGGTTTGACTGCAGAGGACCAAAGGAGGACAATTACACTCACAGCAGCTTCAATCCATCACTTAGCTTTAACCATAATGGAAAAAATATCAGACTCTGTGGCTGTTATAAGAGGGGAACATCTACACGTTGTTACATTTATTGTTCGTCTCTGAAAATCTTTGAACCTGCTATATTTCATGTGACTGACTACACAAGCCATGGACATGCTAACACTACGAAAACAATGTTTCCACCTTTGTTCTTTCTTAATATTCTATGAACCACTGCAGACAACTGTAGAACTATAGACTACATGACACACCATGACATCATTACTCCATTACTTACTAATAATGTACATGACAATTATGCTGTGATTTGAGAGAGAAATTAACCTTAGAAGCCACTGAGCTATAAAAAGGTAGAGGGATCTCTGGAATGTTCATTTTTAAGGTATTTTGTATTTATTTTTATTTGCCTGAAGAAGGCCAAGTCTGTGAAACTCACATAACCAAAAACATTGAGACTTGTATTATAAGTTCCTGGAATGCAAATAATTGTTTGGTTTTTATGTGTACAATAGTTGTATATACAAATAAAAGTGTCCTCAGTTGCACTCTTATAGTTGTGCCTTTCTCCATACTCCACAAAGCTAAACTGCTTATCATCTCTTAGCTTTTGAAGTTTTTAATTTGGCGATAATATATAGTTAGGTATCGTAGTAGGGTAGGCTATAACATTACATTGTAAAGCCTGTCATGATTAAGGGTGCATTTAAAGAGTTGATCAGAATGAATGACGAGCTCTTTGTCACAATGTTTTGGTCTAACACAGATATTTCACCAGCCTTCACATGACCTATGCTCCCCAGTGAGTCAGACTGACACACTTAAGTACATTGGTTTCCAGCCTTTTGTCTTTGGAGCACACCCTCCTCCATCTTACAAAGCTGAGACCCCCACACTTGTGCACATGGACACGCACACACGCATGCTCACACACACACACACACACACACACACACACACACACACACACACACACACACACACTTTAGTTTTTCAGACAAACTATTAAGCCCTATACTCGTCTGACAAATAGCAAAAATAGCAGATCTACAAGCTCACAATGAGTCACATCATGACGCATTGTGAATTATGTTACATGTGGGACTTTGCTATGATTTTGCGCAACATGTTTAAAATGAATCCACGGACGGCCGGGGGGCGGAGATCATGTTTTTCGCCCCTGCCCGTCTATGCGTGTGTCAGACTAATCTCAGGCACCGCTTGACCGATCAGTGTGAAACTTTGCACACACACACTCCCAGTAGACTAAGGAAAGACCTCCATCCCCATTTTTCAAATTGGCCCCTTCATACCCTTCATACTCTCGTACGAAAGACAAAAGAAGGGAAAAAAGGTTTCCCTGGATTCCTTGGAGTTGGACCATGACACCAGTGTTAATTGTGGCAGTTAATTTAGATTTAGACAAAAATGCTTATTAGTTTCAGTCGCATTTTCTATCCTTGATCATTTTAGTCTAGTTATAGTCGACGGAAACTCAGTAGTGGTATTGGAAAAGTGGACAAAAAATAAAAAAATCTTTAAACCAATTCAATTAGGCTAATACAGGTATTGGATTTATTTAAGATATGACTGTGACTGCCAACAGTATTATCATAAAATATATAAAATTTGAAGATACAAATTTTGGGAAAACACAATACTACTAGCCTGTGTTACAATATTTTCACAAAATACTGCATGATCAGAACATAGATAAAACAATAATAAAAACAAAAAATATCTTAATAGCTTATTAACCACATGACTGTTACCCTGCATTTTTAGCCGTGGGATCTTTCAAAGCAATGGCAAAATTATAATGTACCTATACTGTACTGTACTGTTTTGGAATGTGACATTAACACAAACACAGCCAAGGATTTCCTCGTAATGTCACCGTCAATACGGATTCGGAAGACACAGACATACCCCGCACTGACACTGTCTGCAAACAACCCAACAACACAGTCCATAACCACCAAACCACCAAGCCAATCATGAACCAAAATCAGTGACCCTGTCACAGATCACAACCTTCAACATCAGCCACAACACAGCAGACATACTGTAGATATGTTATGTCAAAGCCCAAAACCTCTAGCTTGAACTTAAAAGGAAATAGCAAACTCACACATAGGATAAAAAATCACACCCTGTGTGAAGGTAGCGGCGCCTTTGAATACATTATGTCATCGATATGTGTTTATAATGTGTTTATAGCCATGTGTCATGTGAAGCTTGACCAATCACTTTGTTGACGGGTCTGACCAATCAGAGCGTCGACGACAGATAAAGTTAAATTGAGGATCTAACTTTAAATAACTTACCTAGAAGGAGACTTTAGCCAAATAAAAATATATACAAAAAAAAACATGAGGAAATAAAAAATAAACCTTGACATCATAGTGATGTCATGAATAGTCCCCTTGCCTGACAAATCACAACCTTGACGGGCCTGACCAATCAGAACCTTGACGGGCCTGACCAATCAGAACCTTGACGGGCCTGACCAATCAGAACCTTAACGGACTCTTGGATTCTCGATCGTCTCTATCAAACCATTCTGTCATAACGGATGACTGGGTCCCGAACTCAGACTTTCTATACATTCACCCTTCATCTGTTCTTGTATCTTTCTCTTTCTATTCGTCATATTAACTTTAAATAACTTACCTAGACGGAGACTTTAGCCAAATGAATAATAAGATGAAGTCATTGTCATCGTTTATATAGACATCGAATTCTATATTCATGACATCATAGTGATGTCATGAATAGTGACCAATCACAACTTTATTTTGATGGTGGTCTATACTACGGGACAGGTGGTGAATATGTGGTCGGCAGTCTGCTCAAGCTCCCCACACTTGCTGTGCTGTCTGCCAGGCCATGTTTTCACGATTTTTCAAAAATAGCCAAAGAAATGTAAAATGAGTAAATGACACAGACGCTTTCCCGGTCCTAATGGAATAGACCAATTGTTTGTTTACCAACATTGACCAATCAGAACGTTGACGCACCTGACCAATCAGAACGTTGACGCACCTGACCAATCAGAACGTTGGCGCACCTGACCAATCAGAACGTTGACGCAAAAGCCAGGCATAGAGGGCTAATATCCGCTCTATACCTAAAGGTATAGAGCGGCTAGCGCCGCTAATAAAGTGACCAAGAGTCATACTGTTCCCTGTTGCAACTCACTACCTTCCAATGGCAGACAAAACACAACATACAAACTGTAGATTCACATCTGCTTTCAATTCCAGAGCCAGAAACAGTCACAAAAATGACAGCAATAGTACAGCAGCTTGAATCACATTAGTATACACACAGCACACAACACAAGCAGCAGCAGCAGCAAAAGAAAAGAAGAAAAAAAGGTTCCTACTTTTAGCTGTTTTCTACTTGACTTCATCAGTTGTGCAGGTGATAGGCAGGGTCAAACTTTGGAACCCATGGATAGAGAGATCCACCCTCTCTCTATAGTTCATCCCCGGATGAGCCCTCCAGCAGTGTCTCCAGTCACGTCAATCCTCCATACATCTGGCTAGCTAGCCAGCATCCTCCCCTACTGAGAGCTCTCGATGTCAATGGCATTGACCGACCAGCCCCATTCTCCCGGCTGCCATCTTCTCCCTCACCCTTGGTAGCCCCCATAATGCTGTAGAGCAGGCTTAAGGGTCGAGCATTCACAGCTGTATAGGAGAACGGACTCTACAGGACTGGGAAGTGTAGCTTGATATGGTGGGGGGTTGGACTTCCACAAACTGGCCATGCCAATGCCATTCAGACTTTCAGAGCGCTCCATGCAAGCGAGGGTGTCCCCCTGCAACACCCCTGCCAGGATGCCATCACCTTGGCTCTTGTACCTTCTTCTTTTTTTGTATCATCATCAAATGTCCAACTCCAACTCAATGTCGCCCAGCCATGCGGCTCAGGTTCCACATCAAAGAGGCCCCGGCCTCTGATGGTGGTCTATACTACGGGACAGGTGGTGAATATGTGGTCGGCAGTCTGCTCAAGCTCCCCACACTTGCTGTGCTGTCTGCCAGGCCATGTTTTCACGATTTTTCAAAAATAGCCAAAGAAATGTAAAATGAGTAAATGACACAGACGCTTTCCCGGTCCTAATGGAATAGACCAATTGTTTGTTTACCAACATTGAGACTGGACGCACAGGTGATTGTTTCACGCAATCAATTCCCAACCTCTTGTGTGTTGGCTTGATTGATTGATTGATGTACTTTATTTAGTAAGACATGAGAACAGTACATGGCAGTACATAACAGTACATGGAAGTACAAATTCGCAATACAAGGTCTACTAAACTGGATAGCTCAGTTAAGCACGTAGCTTGTTTAAGATGAGATCCCCATGCACACAAATCATGTTGACATATAAGAGACAGACAGATATACACACTACTATACAGAATGTCATACAATCAGTTTACAGGTTACTGGTATGAAGTATGAAGGGTGAAGAATATGTACAAAAAAGAAAGAGAGGGGGGGGGGGGTAGGTTAGGTTAGGACATGGGGTAGGTTAGGACTTGGACAGGGGCCATTTTTGAATTGCAGCCTCCTGAAGGTGTATCTTTAGGGCATTTTTGAAAGTAAGTAGGGTTTTACACTCCTTTACTCCTTTTGGTAGGGCATTCCACATTTTAGATGAATAGCATGAGAAAGAGTTCTTTCTAGTGAGTGGCTAGTGAGGCGCGTCCTAGCGAGACCTGATAGAATGGGTTTCATTGCGCGCATACTGGTTCTTATCAGTGTGACGTCGTCTGTTAAGGGGTCTATAAGCACCTTTGTTTGCAACTTCATAGGGTCAAACAAGGGAATCATGTGACTTTGATTCCCTTCCCCTATTCGCTCATACAGGACATGACGTATGTGTCTAGGCAAAAGAATATGTGTTGACCCAGCACAGATGTTAAGCTTAAGCCTGGTTGCGCGTGAAAAGAACCGATCTACAAGCTCACACAACGCGTCGCATCTGGACGTGCTGTGAGCTTGTAGATCTGAGCTATTTTGGCACGCGACACTAGGTGCGTAACTATCTGGCTGAGTAGTCTCGTCGGTGTGTGTGTGTGTGTGTGTGTGTGTCTGTGTGTTCGTCAGGGGTTGCCTGTCAACAACACCCTGCATTAGCCAATCACAACGCGATTGTCCTTCCAGGCGATGGGACGTAGACTACCCAAAAAAGCACAACAAATGAAATGCGCTACGTCATACAGTGTTGCCATGTCCGTTTATTATAAGCGACTTTGGGCTTGTTTTTTGTAAAGTCGCTTGTAAATATTGTCAGTTCTTGGGGGCTTGTTTCTAAACGTGTAGTTGCCTGGGCTAGTTTCCTAATCTTTTTTAAACCAGTGTTTCATTTTCAAGTCAAGGACCCCCAAATTAATATAGATTTGTCTGCGGACCCCCATCTGAAAACATTTTATGCCAGGGACCCCCATACAAGATTTGTATAAATGTTTCAAAAATATTCCAAATGAAAAAAAATCATCCAAGATGTTTTTTGTAAATAGCAGATCTACAAGCTCACGTGACGCGTTGTGAGCTCGTAGATCTGCTATTTTCAAATAGCCAATGTACTATGTTTAAAGGGCGAAGGGCTCGCTTCTATTGGGCTTGTTTTCATAGACCCCCGGTTGATTGTTTCTCTCTCAAACGCTGGCAACACTGACGTCATATGCAATGGCCCGTCTGTCTGCTCGGGTAGAAGAAAGAGCTGCTATAGCTGACAGACTCAACTGTTTTCATGGTAGTCACGAAGTTACAGGAGTCAGGGCTACATGTCAACTCCAAACAAACATTGCGTTTCTCAATATTAGACTCGCCGATGCCGTCAAAGTGAATATTTTCCCGGAATATAGTTTTACAACCGAGGGATGAGAGATATTGTTGTAGTTGTGGTGGTCGCTCAGCTGGCTAGCGAAGAGGTAGCTAGCCATAGCTAGCTATAGTTCAGTGTGCTAGCCTTTAGCAGGGCAGTTCTCTTTGTTTTGAGATGCTTTCAGGTTGTCCGTGTTAACATGGTCACTGATGCCACGACTGACTGATTGCTGCTTATCACACACCGTTTTAAGAAGATGCACAGGGCGCCCTTGACCATCGAACATTGAATTGTTGCGTTTTGAATATAATAGTGTCGAAGTGGTACTGACAACATTGGCTTGTTGTTGTTGTTGTTGTAAGCTGCACTGGCCCTCAGTCAAGAGCCTCCAGTTGAGCCGAATCAACTACAACGCTAACGTTAGGCTGGTTGATTTGCTAGCAAGAGCAAAGACCCAAGAACTAGGACTGAGAAAAGAAGGATATGGGCAACTGTCTGAAATCTCCGACATCGGACGACATTTCTCTGCTTCACGATTCCCAGTCAGACAGAGCAAGTTATGGCGATCCAGACCTGGAGCCCCCACCACCTTACCAGGTGAGCGGAGCTGGCTTTTTAACCGTCCACGGTTGCAACAGAAATGAACTTTTACTTGTGACAACAAGTCTGCCTTGCTATGAGCTACAGCACCAGCAGACATACCATTGTTTTTATATAAATTATGACAAGCACGTGAAATGTAGGAGTTGATGCATTACATTTTCGGTTCCACAGATAAATATTGTAAAAAGAAATAGCAGATCTACAAGCTTTTGTGAGCTTGTAGATTGGCTGTTTACACAATTATTGCCCCAGACTCTTTCTTATATTATTTAACAATTTAGCCAATGTTTGACCAGTTTTTATAGTATAGTTTGTTGATTACTTTTGATGCAGTAAGGGTCTTTTTTTCTTTCTTCCAGCTATTAAAAAGGTCTTAAAAGTCATTAAATTGTCATTTCACTGTCATCTGGGGACCCCCCCCAAAATCATGTTTTATATAAATTATTTATAGATGAAAATATAATCGAATTTCATTTTAAGAAAGCACAGATGCACATTTTGATGTTCTCTATTGATTTCTAAACTGTCCAACTGTATCTGTCTTTCAGGAGCAGGCTCACATGCCCATGTACCATCCCACCCCTAGTCAGTCCCGCCTGGCCACCCAGTTGACCGAGGAGGAGCAGGTCCGCATCGCTCAGCGCATTGGCCTCATCCAGCACCTTCCCAGGGGGGTTTACGACGGAGGCCAAGATGGCTCAGAGAAAAAGATCAGAGAGTGAGTGTTTGGAAGTGATGCACCCTAACAGCACACCTTTTATACACTGTAAAGATCCTCAATGTTCAGTTAACTCTTTGAGTGTACAAATGGAACCAAATGGACCTTTACGGGTCCATTTGGTTTCATTTGTACACTCTGAAGAGTAAGGTTACAGAGCCTAATGGGAACAAGGGCTGGGTGATGTAGATCAAAATATCAACCAAATACCTCAATATCTATATTGTCATCATATTGTGGGGACGACTATTGATACTTTAACAAAATATTTATTTATTATTTTTGATGACTAATCATCAGTAATGCCTATTTCATAACTAAGTGGGTAAAGGCAAATCATTAAAAAGTTAGAACAGTAAGTTAAGAAAGTTACATCACTGTAATGCAGCCTTTAAAATAAGGAAAAGACAGCACTTATGCCATATTACAATATCCTATAATAAAACTGTCTTAAGGCCAGCCGGTGGGCGGACCTTTGTCTCGTTCATGTCACCATGACTCAGCCATTACCATATAACAAGTTCCCAATAACATGACACTGATGCCATGACGACACAATGAGGTTAGACTCTTAACCTCATCGTGTCATCATGGCATCAGGTGCAAATAAATCCCTCAGCTCCATATATGGGCACAAAAGGGGGCATGCCCATATATGGGCATATACTGATGACATCAAGGATCTCCATATATGGGCTTTAAATGGACACGGACTGACAGATAAAGAGATATCCTTATATGGGCATAAAAGGGACAAGGACTGATAGATACAGAGATCTCCATATGGGCATATCGACGGTGCGACGTAGGTCTGAGGACCACATAGCAGTCCAAATTCTACATGTGAACCTCTAGTGTCTTAAAGTCCCAGACAATATATATATGTATAGTGTCATATCACAATATCAATATAATATTGACATATTACCCAGCCTTAACTTTTGTAATTATTGTTGTACACCCTTTGCAGGTGTGTCATCTGTATGATGGACTTTGTGTATGGAGACCCCATCCGGTTCCTGCCCTGTATGCACATCTACCACATGGACTGTATAGACGACTGGCTAATGAGATCCTTCACCTGCCCCTCCTGCATGGAGCCTGTGGATGCCGCCCTGCTCTCCACCTATGAGACCAACTGAATAGCCTCTGTCTGACTCCTCCCCATATTAGGAACGATCCCCCAAACACAAACCAAACCACTGCCCTCTTCTACGCTGAGGGGAGCAGCAAGTTGTGTTGGGTGCTAACTAACTGAGAGACTATTTTAAAACTAGTGATTATGATCAACAAAATCACACAAAGAATGTTGGCCCTCTGTCCCCTTGGTCTTACACTGAATTAGCCGGCCTATGTTGATATAATTGGACATGGCAGTAAGACAACTGTCTCTTATCAGACAAGCGGACATGACTGTTTATATGTCGGTCACGCTGAAGTGTGTTTCTATGACACAGCTGATGGATTGCATTCTTGATCATGTGAATATTTGAGGTGAGGGATAGTTGTTGGGATGACTTTTCATCCCGAGCACAGCATGGATGACAAGTCCACCTGAGCAGGTCTCTGTGGTGTCCCATCCCAACTGACATTGTTCACCCGTAATAGCTGATTCATTGCAGGACAGGGCATATAAGCAATTGACAAATATTTTCCCATTAAGAAGTGTTAATAGTTTCCATTTGAGGCCTCTGTAGGTAACCATAAGAGAAGCACCTTCACACCAACTGGGTCATGTCCCCTAAAGATGCTGTCACAGTAGCATGGTAAAATGTCCTTGTTGTGTATACAGTAATGACTGAAGTTTACCCTGTTACAGTGTTAAAGAAGAAAAGCTTATTATTCTTCCTAGTTCAGCTTGTATTGGTATGTAAACAATGCAGAGATCATCCAAGTCCACCCTCAACTTGGTCTAAAGAATGAATGTGGGCTTCCCCCCCTCCGCATTCAGATTGTCCATTAGACCACAATGGCCCCACTGCCAGTCCAAACGGCCAGAAAAAGAGAGTTCAGTAAACAAGGAAACACGGTTTGAACTATCATTGTGTAAGGTTAATGTGTTTTACCATAAGAGGTGGAGAAATAGCTGTCAGCCAATGTAAAGGGCTCATTTCTGCATGGGCAGGCGGATCAGTTTAAAATTAGAAATGCTTGCACACACACATAATCTGATCCAGAGATTTGCACTTTAATTATAGGATAATAACGGAAACAATATATATATATATTAATATATATACCTGTAACCTTGCACTATCATTATTTCTTTCCTCTTTTTTTCCCTGCAATGCAGAAGTTACAATTGATAAAGCTATTATCAACTCGTCGCGGTGAAGTAATCCTGAAGATGTATTTCATGAGTTCTGTGATTGTGATTCAGTAGTGAGAGCCTCTGGTTCGTTCTGCCTCGTCTCAATCCTTTGTGTGTTTTGCGTGCAAATAATGGGACAGAGGTTCGCTTGAAAATGGGCTAGCTTTAGAAAAGAATCATGCTACTGTACATGTTTACTTTTTACATCTTCTAAAGTCCATGCAATGTCACATTCTTTATTGCTATTGTAATACACTGTATGACTTGTGGTTGTCTTTTTCTTGATTTTGCAATATAGCAAATTTGGCTGCAGTGAATGGTTTCCATTTGATTTGTGGCATAGTTACATGATATTGTAGACTAGAGGTATCATTTTCTTGCTCTTTTGTTTACCTTCTACCTTAACATTTTTTGTTATACTTGTATAGACTAATTTGTATTTTAGGAGGTTAACCACCTTCAATATTTAACTATTACACTGGTTCATGTCTGACTATGCAAACCTCTGTCCCAACTGAATTCAAGAGTGGAATAGAGAGATGTCTCTTGTGGTGTGACAGTTACATTTGAGATAACACTTTTCTGTTAAGCTTTCTTTTGCAGTGTTTGTATTTAAACTGTCTCTGAAAAAAATATGTTCTCTTGTTTTTTTTGGAAGGCTAGTCAGCCCTCTTGTAAAGCAAAATAAATCAGAAAGCACACACTTTGGTATTGCCTTATTACAAGTTAGAAATAAATTGTCAAGGATCATGCTCTGCATGTGCTAGCTGCCTACAAGGGAGGCTCAATGCAGGACAATGGTCATATTTATGGAAGCATGATTACAGAATTTCTAAAACTGTTCCATCACTATACATTTATGCAATGCTAACACCAAGAAGGGGGCATGAACATATGACTAATGTAGTAATGGTTCATTCAATATAAAATTAGCCATGATATTCTTGTCATGCACAAATATATATGCATCTAGGATTACAACAGTTGAAGATCAGTGAGTTACTTTGATGCATTTCTGTTCTTATCATTTCACCCACTGAAGATTGAGCTGCAAATGCAGGTCTTGACTCCAAAAACCAAACATGCTATAACTATTGAGGACTGGTTTCATGCTGCAGTAACCTCAAATTCCCAGTAGGTGGCAACACGTGTTCTCACACTAGTTAAACAGAAGGTGTGGGGAATGGGGATTGTTGTCACCATGCAGTAAACGTTTTGTTTTTAGTTGATGTAGCCTAGTTGGGGTCATAATAATTCATGTTTCATTTCATGTCTGCATTAGCTGCAAAAATGTTCTATTTGTATGTTCTCACTAGAGTGATTAGTTACTACATACCTCTTTGCTCATGAGATTAACTTGTGACACAGTTAATCAGCTTTACTGGGCTGCAATGGCTCATTCAGCCAAGATCTGCATGGTTTTGGTGAACAACACTGACAGAAACAAAAGGTTTTTTGTGGAAAGATTACATTGAAAAATACCAGGCAATGTATATCGGCCTATAGTAATGTGTATAGCAATGTGTCGCTGTAAGCGTGACTGTTTCAAATGAATCCCTAATCCGATTTTGTTTGGCACAAACACATTCAATCTCAAGAACTGAGTTCTACCTGAAGAATAGAGCACTTTGTACTGGTTGAACCTTTATGCTATTTCAATTGGAACAATAGGAACTTGTGGCTTAAATTATTATTACAAACACATCCCAGTTTTAGCTAAGAAAATAACCAGCAGTTTTATTTTACTCAAACAAGGAGGTATTCAAGTGACAAGGAAAAAACAAATCCACTGATTTCCATTATTGGCACAACATTATGGTTGCATTGACTCTTGTTTGAGATTTTATAAACTTATATAAATATCTCATACAGTGATCATAAAAAGGCCTACAAAAAGCCATCACCCAACAATGTCAGGTTTTTAACAGATGTTCAACCTTCCTGAATCAATATTACTAGGGGAAATGAAATACTTTTTATTGATCATGATATTGTTTATTCTTGTTTTAATGCAGAGTTAGTTGATACCATGGAATGGTTGACTTGTTTGTGTGGACCTGAGAAATGCCATGTTTATGGTTTGTACATCCCATGGAAGGTCACAGGCATGGTGGAGTCCACCTCTGCCCTGGCAATTTCGGTCAGATCCTTGGCATTGAGGATAAGCATATATCCTGGTCTCTGGGCGCCAGGGGCCACAACACAGGTCAGCAGCACACCTGTAGGTACAGTACCAACAATCTTAGAATAGACACATATTGTAATTTTCCCCTCTTAACAGTCTCTACTTATCCACTTAAACTCTATACTCTTCCTTGACCGAAATTGCCCAGGGGTCTGTACCCTCCCCTTTTCTGCACATCATTTCTTTGGTGAAAATTGCAAATCAGCTATTTTCCCAGAATGTTCATCTAGCATGATATGCCTAGAATAGCAATGCTAAGGTTCAGGTGGTTATGTATTGTATGTTTATCAATCATTCTGTTTGATCTCTGTTGTGATTGACATACCGTCATCCTCGCCGGTAGTCCCAGGATTCTGCACAAACAGGGGTTCTGAGGGGTATGAGTCTGGCTCCTGCCATACCAACGTCTCCTTGGTCTTCACATTCAGCTTGACGATCTGCACACAGGTGAGTTAAAGGTTGATGTTTGTTTTATGAGCTCAGGCTGTCCCACTGACCACTGATTGACAACTTTCTTTTAATACACTGACCCTGTCAGGGATGAAATGGTTGAGACCCAGGCCGTAGGCATACGTGTAGTTTTTCCCTGCACACATCGGATAGTTGATCTGAGGGAACTCAAAGGCTGAAAGACACACACACACACGCGCACGCGCGCGCGCACGCACACACACACACACACACACACACACACACACACACAGACACAGACACACACACACACACACACACACACACACACACACACACACACACACACACACACACACACACACACACACACAATATGAATATACTATCTATAACAAACCACTCAAGTCACCACCAAGTCCACCATTAGGATATACAGGCATGCATAGCCATTGTTAAATAGGAATCCTATTTAGGATCATCAATTATTAATAAATAATAATAATAATGTTTTTACATAACAACTTACAAATGAAAAAGGCATCTCCAGGTGCTTTACAATATTGAGGACATATGATTTGCAAACAATGTTACCTTGTCGAGGCCCAGAGAAAAGCACCTCTGGTTCCAGGAAGATGTGTCCATCAGAATGCATCACCGCTGTGGCTGTAGTGTACGGCAGGCTGACCAAGTTCTTCCCCTGCTCCTCCTGCATGACATCAATGCATAGCAAAGGAAAAGAACAATTATAACATTGATCAAAACATTATCAAGATTGCCAACCAACCACATTGGCGGGCAGGGGGGGGGGGTATTGCCATAACAACTAAAATGTAATAGAAAGGTGGGAAATTGGAGGTCACACAGATGATTTGAAAAGGCGACTCACCTTGTGGATGTCCAGGGGAATAACGTATCTGCGCACCTCTGGCTGGGGTGCCATCATGGCTGCCTTCTTTACTTCATCCCAGTTGGCTCTCAGGTTGGCCAGCCAGAGGTAGTTGTATACAAACTCAAAACTAAAAGAAAAGAAAAGAAAAGATGAACAAAAGACATTCTTCCCACATATCAGCAGCTTTCTCAAGGGAACCTGCCATGGCTAGGAAAGTCTAAACAATGACATGTCCCTCAAGTAAAAAGGTGGTTAGATAACTACCCTTTCCATCCGCAGAGGTCAACAACAATGAAGCCGTTGTCCTCATAAGTGTTGATGTGATGGAACATGCCTATGGGTGCTCCCTTGAACCTGTGATCAATGTACTCTCCAGGGTCCTTTCTGGCTATGTGGAAAAGTGTCTGTAAAATGCAGGGTAAAGCAGATACAGAGATAATATGATATAATACATTAAGAATGATGCAAAAGAAGCCAACTCTGAACTTTACATACTGCATATACAAGTATTTACCCCCTGGGCCTCATTGGACTCAAAGCAATCCATGTAGTTGGAGCCTCGGATACTCCAGGCACTCAGGAACTTCAGCAGGTTGATTTTGACTGGGGTCTCCACAAAGACAAAGTAATTCTCTGACATGCCAAAGCTGGGATTGATAAAGAGAATATAAAAACATCCACCACCCCCACAATTAGCTCATCAAACACAATAATAATGTATGCATACAATGTGCAGTAAGTTACAAATCAAACTGTTGATGCAATGTTGATGCAATAATGTATGCATACAATGTTCAGTAAGTTAAAAATCAAACTGTTGATGCAATGTTGATGCAACATGCAGTGTTCATTAAGTAAATCGTGTACCTGTGCACATAGGAAGGCTTAAACCTCTCATGACTGGGGAACTGCACCACCACCTTGGTCTTCGGGACACAGTCAGACTTGTCTGAGGACACAAAGGACAGGAGAGCTATTCAAAACAACTAGCAACTATTTGACTGGGAATATTTGTTCAAATCCAATAAAAGGATCTAGAAAAGAAAGAAAACAACCAGCAAGATGCATCATCAGACAAGAAAAGCTTGTAGAAATATTTAATCACTTTCAACCTGACACCTCTATTTTGGGCATGGGCTATTTCCACGCAACACCGTCACTGGCAGATGAAGCAAAATAGGTCTTAAGTGGTTCATATATTTTAATCAGCTTCCTACATGATGTGTGAAGAGGTTATTTTACAGCTCTTTATCACAGCTCTCCACTTACACCATTGGCCTGTTAAGACACCTTTGAATAATTTCCCTTGATAGCATAGTATCTCAATCTCCACCTTTCTGGGTGCCTGGGGTCCTGACCACATTGTAGGCCAGTGTTGCTCCTTTCCCCATGCAGTTTCCAATGTTGTACACAGTCCCATCTTTCTCAATGTGGGGGTGAGCAGTCACTCCATTGACGTTGACATAGTTCATCAAATCAACCTGCACAGAAATTAAAGGGAGTATATGTTTTTTCATTTCACCCTGTAAAATCTTGAGTATCTGATGCATATTTACAATCTCAGAGATTAATTAAAACTCAGCAGGAGCGTATCTACCATGACCACCCTGCTTTGGGGCCCAGTGTTGGCTTGTTATGGCATTGAAACTCAGGATTTGCACATAATGGTGTAACAATCTACGTACATTTCACTTGGACAAGCAGTTTGTTTAATATGCAGGGTGAGTGTCATAAATTGTGGACATTTTTACTAGTTGACACCAGTATCTGCCTGTATGAGGTATTTATATTGATGTACCTTTTTCAGTGTTGCCAATGTATCAGTGTTGACTTTGGTGATAAAGTTGGTTTCTGTTACGGCATAATAATCCTCACCAATTGGATACACATTCACCAGGCAATTGTCTGTCACTTCAACACCCTTGAAGTAAGAGAAAAACCTGCACATGGAGAAAAATATGTCACAGGTAATCACGACTAACATCATGAATGAAATCTGGGGTAGTTAAAACAAAGACATATTTAGCATGCAGAGAGTAAAGCCTCTGAGATGTAGTGGAGTAGAAGTATAAAGTATCAATTAATGGAAATACTTAAGTAAAGTACCTCAAATTGTACTTAAGTACAGTACTTGAGTAAATGCACTTTGTTACTTTCCACCACTGGCAGAATTCATTATGGGAGTTCAATTGTATTACCGGGTGGGTAAAACAGGAGGCCACCATTTCTTAGCACATAGTTCATTAGCAACAAACCTGGAGAAAATGTTTTTGCAGGGATCAGGGTAGGCAAAAGTGCCAAACTCAGTGATGACAACACGCTTCTCTGTGATGGCTCTCACGTAAGCATCTGTTTTGACAAACCTAAACGTAGCAGAAAAGGAGTCAAATTGAGGATTTACATTTCAATTCACAATTTACATTCCATCTACTCCATCTAATCGACAGAATCATGAAAAGAAATATGTCTCACTCGCTAATGCACTGAACAAGCATGTATTCTTACTTTCGGAAGTAGGTGACCTTCCCATCCACAAAATCAAATTTGTGCATCAGGGCTTGGCCATCAAAGAGGTGGTAGAAAGGTTCATCTCCAACCTCAAAGAGGCCAGGTCCTAAGCGGAGAAGACTTCCTTTCAGAAAGGAAGGGATCTTGCCTGTAGAACACCAATATAATTACATAGTATCAACAGATACAACGGTTTAAAAACAACAACAAAAACACAGATTTGTCAAAAAAAAAAAAAGATTGTCGCTTGGAATGCTCACTTAGATTATGGTAAAGCATAGGCCCAGTTATTTGGATGGGGGTTAAGTTGGTTAAAATATGAATGTGGAAACAACAATATGAAACGGCCTGAAGTGGCATTGAAGGCTGAGAGATGCTTACAAACCTGTGATTACTGCTGGTATTGGCTCAGACAGCTCCTCACATGTCTCAAAGATCTTTTTGTAATTACCAGCTGGGTGTTCAAATCTGTAAAAGACAAAAAAGAGATTTATCAATCAAACCGCCAGATATCGCTACACAGTAATATCCTCAGTGTTCATCAGAGTGTACAAATGGAACATTACGTTAGAGTAAAATGAACACAGAGGATTTTACTGTAAGTTCAAAGTCTCTCAGCACAACTAGTGGGTCTAAAAAGTTCAATATGACTTTCAATCCTCAAAGTATTCCTTAAATATTCAGCTGCTGTACATTGGGTATTCCTGTCAGTCTGGAAGCAGCAGGAAAAAGTCACTTCATCTCAACAAATATCTAAATACTAAATTATGAAGATGTCAGTCCATGTCTACTTTATTATGTGCTGTTTAATCTGAAAATATAAAATGATGGTAGGATGATTTTACGAATTTCAGCCACGTTTTACACCTGTTAACCTGTGATGTAACAATAAAGTTGAAGATGAGTTGAGTCAATGTCTTAGCGATAGCAGGCATGATGCATACGTGCAAAAAAAGTGTATTCGAAAAAGAGCAACTGTACATTGTTTATGCACTCAAATAAATTGAGAATATCTAATATATGAATATATGCAAAGGGAGATGCAGTATGTAATTCCATCAGGAATAGGTGATATTAATTGTTAACTCACCGGCTGACCATGGTTCCTTCTTGCTGTGAAAACAGACAAACACTCTAACAAGTATCCTCTGGTCACTTCTGAAATGGAAGTCTTGGCTCTCCCGGTGGATTTAGGGTTTTTATACATGCTGCCCCTCTCCCAGTAACTACACTCAGTGCCCTACACCATTCCCAGCCAATCATGTTGCACAGTGACAAGAAATCCCATTACCACACCATTTGCCAGCTGACTCATTGGCTTCCCTTTTGAAACCGGATTTGTGGCAGTGAATATTTCACACAATTAGAACTACGTCTGGTAGCGTTACAGTGTGTTGCAATAGTACATGTGATTTTTCAATAGCTTCAATTGTTTGCATTTAGCCCAGCAAGCTATACTTAACGTGCCTTACATGTGCAGAGGTACCGAATAGCACTTACACGATGTCTGGGCTTACATTAACCACTTAAACCCCAGCATCTGTATTCTGGAGAAATATTTAGCTGAAAATAGCCGATTTATAAGCTCACAACGCGTCGCAACTCATTATTTAGTATAGAGCAAAAACAGAAAAGTCACTATAGTACAGAGCCCTGATGGACTCCGATCCAGTCAACCAAGTATTGGGTTTAAGTGGTTAAACTGCATGTTATCCCCGAGATGTACCATCCATTTGTGTGGCAAGTATAGATTAACAGTTTGTATACTGTATATGTAAAATGCTTACATTCTGTCTATTAGAAACCCGGAAATAATTATGTTGTTATTTTGCGGGAAAGCACTGGCTACTATGCTTCATGTTCTAAGGCCCTTTTTATGCTTTCTGTTCCAATGTGCAGAATGACTTAAAACTTGCTGAATCCCAAAATTATTATAATTATTAAGGTTTCGAGGCCAATAGGCTCGAAGCCTTATTACATCTGTAAGAGTTCATTATTCTTCCGCCGGTTTTGCCAGTTCTGGCCTAACCGCGTGGTCACTTTTTATGAAATTCGGCAATATGGTAGAGGGCTATGCCAAACGGCGAAAACCCGAAACTCACAAACATTGGCCAAAGGGTGGCGCTGTAGCACTCAATTGAAATATGCCAACTTTGAACAGGTACAACTCATGCCCTGTTTGACCCACAGCCATGAAACTTCGATGCACACATGCGTCTCCTCATGCCTAACAACTTTCACACTCTGACTTTTGACCTCTGACCTTTAGATCTCCCACCATTTCGAATTCTATGAAAAGCAGTAAAAAAGACTCTTCCTTCGTACAGATTGAGCAATCTGTACGAAACTGTATACACATGAACTTTGGACCAATGCCGACAGACGTGAGCAAGCGGATTTTCCATAAGTGAAAACGTTAAGCTTTTATAAGCCAATGAAAATTGCAGTTTTATGACAATTATTCATTTGGCCCTAAAACATACATGCAGACTCGCATTTGTTTGACACTTTGCAATATTGTAGAAGGTCATTCCAAGTATCACTGAAACCAATCTTACTCCAATTGGTCAAAGGGGGGCGCTATAGCAATTTTTTGAAAATGCAAACTTTAAACAGGCAAAAGTCATGCCTCGTTTGGCCGACAGCCGTTAAACCTGCTTACACATGTGCCTTGACTCATGAGGAACACATGTATCACTTTGACCAGTAAGCTCTGCCCTTAGATTGTCTGCAATTTTGAGCAGTTTGAAAAACATTTAAATCCAGGATTTCTGAGCAATTTGCGTGAAAGTGTGTCATGTGTCTGAACTCCCTTTTCACTAGTTCAGGTGTGTAGGTTCAATAGCTTGATAGCTTAATCCTCTGCCTTGAAACCACAGGGTTGCTGGTTCGAATCCCACCTCAGGTAGACTTCATTATAATTGCATTGCACACAACATGACTGTATCAATGAGGAACATATCTATCACTTTGACCAGTAAGCTCCGCCCTTAGATTGTCTGCAATTTTGAGCAGTTTGAAAAACATTGAAATCCAGCATTTCTGAGCAATTTGCGTGAAAGTGTGTCATGTGTGTGAACTCCCTTTTCATCAGTTCGGGTCTGTTGGCCCAATGGCTTAATCATCTGCCTTGATACCACAGGGTCGCCGGTTCAAATCTCACCTCATGCAGACCTCAACTCAATTGCATTGCACACAACATGACTGTATCAATGAATAAACATGCAATTGTTAAATGAAACGCTTATTGAGAGTAGTTGTTTTCAATGTATGATGTACTTCATTCCCTCTTTTGTTTTGTTGGATTCTCCCTTCTCACTGACCAAGGCTGTGGATTGAATAGCTTGATCAATACAGTGTTAGTCTCATGTGCCAAAGGTCCACGGTTCAAACCCCACTCGTCACAGTTTACATTTAAATTGCATTATACAAAACATGACCCTGTTAATTCAGACATGTGCAATTTTTAAACAATACCATGAATTGCTTTTGAGAGTAGTTGTTTTTTATGTATGACATACTTTCTTGTGAAAATAGCTGATCTACAATCTCACACCTTTTTAGATAGCAACGCGTTGTGAGCTTGTAGATCGACTATTTTCACTAGTTTCCATTCCGAAATGTATTGAGCAGTTTGAAAAACATTTAAACCAAGGATTTCTGAGCAATTTGCGTGAAACTGTGTCAAATAAATGTTTGAGGCCCTTTTTCACAGGTTCAGGTGTGTTGGTTCAATAGCTTGATCGCTTAATCATCTGCCTTGAAACCAGAGGGTCGCCGGTTCGAATCCCACCTCATGTAGACTTATAATTGCATTGCACACAACATGACTGTATCAATAAATGCATGTGCAATTGTTAAAAATAACGAGAAATGTATACTTGAAAGTAGTTATTTTTAATGCATGACGTACTTCATTCGCCCTTTTGTTTTGTTTTGTTAGATTCTCCTTTCTCACTGTCTGATCCTGTGGATTCAATAGCTCCACCAGTAGAGTGTGAGGCTCATGTGCCGAAGGTCCCTGGTTCAAATCCCACTGATTACAGTTTACATTTAAATTGCATTGTACAAAACATGACCCTGTTAATTCAGACATGTGCAACTTTTAAACAATAACATGAAATGCTTGTTTGAGATTAGTTGTTTTTTTATGTACAACATACTTTCTTGTGAAAATAGCCAATCTACAATCTCACAACTTTTCAGATAGCGACACATTGTCAGCTTGTAGATCAACTATTTTCACTACTTTCCATTCCAAGAACACAAAACAAAACTTTATTGCTAAATATTTGTCAACCAGTAATCTAGAGTAGTTAGCAAAACAGAGGCTTGGTTCATAACGGACTGAAAAACCTATAGATATCAACAGACACCATCAGGGAGGCTATATTTCTAGTTCAATAAGAAGAGAGGCAGCCTGTGAATCCATAGGTCGCTGGTTTGATCCCTGTCCCCAACAATGCATTGAGGTGATCATTATTTGGAATTCTTACTTTGTTACAAACATACTCCTGGTAGCCTGTCTGTCTGTCTGTCTGTCTGTCTGTCTGTCTGTCTGCCTCTCTCTCACTCTGTCACTGTCTGTCTGCCAATCTGCCACTCTGTCACTGTCTGCCAGTCGGCCACTCTGTCACTGTCTGTCTGTCTGTCTGTCTGCCAGTCTGCCACTCTGTCACTGTCTGTCTGTCTGTCTGTCTGTCTGCCAGTCTGCCACTCTGTCACTGTCTGTCTGTCTGCCACTCTGTCACAGTCTGTCTGTCTGCCACTCTGTCACTGTCTGTCTGTCTGCCAGTCTGCCACTCTGTCACTGTCTGTCTGTCTGCCACTTTGTCACAGTCTGTCTGTCTGTCTGTCTGTCTGTCTGCCACTCTGTCACAGTCTGCCAGTCTGCCACTCTGTCACAGTCTGCCAGTCTGCCAGTCTGCCACTCTGTCACTGTCTGTCTGTCTGCCAGTCTGCCAGTCTGCCACAGTCTGTCTGTCTGCCAGTCTGCCACTCTGTCACAGTCTGCCAGTCTGCCAGTCTGCCACTCTGTCACTGTCTGTCTGTCTGCCAGTCTGCCAGTCTGCCACTCTGTCACAGTCTGTTTGTCTGCCAGTCTGCCACTCTGTCACAGTCTGCCAGTCTGCCACTCTGTCACAGTCTGCCAGTCTGCCAGTCTGTCACAGTCTGCCAGTCTGCCAGTCTGCCACTCTGTCACTGTCTGTCTGTCTGCCAGTCTGCCAGTCTGCCACAGTCTGTCTGTCTGCCAGTCTGCCACAGTCTGTCACAGTCTGCCAGTCTGCCAGTCTGTCACAGTCTGCCAGTCTGCCACTCTGTCACAGTCTGCCAGTCTGCCAGTCTGTCACAGTCTGCCAGTCTGCCACTCTGCCAGTCTGCCACTCTGCCAGTTTTCTCGAAACCGCTCATTGCTGCTTGCAGCTATATTTATTATTATTTTTGTCTGCCAAAAAGCAGACAAAAAGTGTGAAATAAAGGGTCAAATATATTTTCATTGTCTTTTGACCAACATCACAGTTTGTTGCCTCGTAGCTGTTTTGGATGGTAGTAATTGGGTGAAATGTGTCTGTTTTTCTATGGTCTGAAACCTAGACTGCCTGCAGTGGCTCCTCTCAAAGCAACTATAATCCAGGTACAGGGATAATACTCAGCATGGGCTGAACAAAGGCCATGTTGTTGTTTTTAGTCTCTTGGGAAAAAGAATCATTAGTATGGAGGTCTGTGATGGGCTAGCCAGTCCTAAAAACATACCTCATCCAATTAATGATAATACTCTTAAACACATCAGACATGTTTTGCTGCATACTAGTGCATCTTAGAGGAACAATAATTGCTTCAGATATCCTTCCGTAAGATATTAAGCTTCCATTGATTATGCAGATATACAGAAACCATAAAAAGTATTCTGAAGATGAACAACATATCATTAGAAGTAAAACAAATAAAATCCACCCACTGGTTCTCAGCTCCTTTTTTATTGCTGCTTTCAACATTTTGATGTAGACGATCCTCATCAGGAATGCAAACTTAGATGCGGATTGTATTTGTTTTACTGTTGAGCTGTCGTTTGCATTGGAATGTGTGCATGCACTTCTTTCAACCTAGCTTTAGAACCTCTGGCTTAGGCCTCAAGAGAAACCTTTTGACTCCACAAGTTGACAAAAGTAAAAATCTAATGGACTGTGTTACAACCATCCTTCATCTAATGTGGCAATAGTGTTTACAGCGCCCCCCGACCCCCCCCCCCAAGAATGAATACATTCTTGGGATCCACGTGACTCCCAAATCAGTATTCTGAATCTTGCAATCCGTTGGACTAAGAACTAAAGAGATGAAATACTATTCAACACAGGGATTGGAATAAATCCATCACTTACCCACTTTCTCTGGTGAAGCCAGCTTCTGAGCCAAACCAAAATAGATCTATTATAACACGTAATAATGACGTGAAAGTTATGCAGGCGTGTAATAATGACGTGAAAGTTATGCAGGCAGAACGTTGCTCCCTTGTGATTGTGTTAAAAGGAAAGGAGAGCAGACATAGGAAACAATTCCAGCAACAGTCCAACAAGTGAACTTAATTCTGTTGTATATGCCCATATTGCCGATTGTACATGGCACTTATGCCTTTATCATTGTAGTATCTTAGAATAAGCATATAGTCTAGAAATACTTGAGATGAACACACATAAGGACTCACATGGCCTGATTTGAACCACACAAAGAACAGACCTAGAGACACTCATCCCCCGCAGGATGTCACACACAGAAATCTCTGATGGTTAATGAGTAACAGTCATTTAAACAGCACATGGTCCTTGAACTTACATACATGTATCCATACATAATATCATATATCATTATACACTAATATACCAGTACCCATATTGTGATGCATTCACATTACAATATAACCATGCATACAGTATTATTAATGAAGGCCTAATAAACATAGTCCATTGATTACTCTGGTCAACCTTAAAACTGATACTAGTTGGCCTAGACATTCCCGATTAGTTACAGAAACCTTAAACCCTTTCATAGGAGATAAGGGCCCATTCTCTTAGGAGGTCCAGATGTCCAGTATTAAGGGGACATCTTACCTTAGCTGACCACTATATTGTTTTAACCAACTCACACAATGGACTTACACACACACACACACACACACACACACACACACACACACACACACACACACACACACACACACACACACACCAAACTACCTAATTTAGCACATACACATTTACACACATAGTCTCAGCATTTGTAACACACACACACACACACACACACACACACACACACACACACACACACACACACACACACACACACACCTACGTGCACACTGAAGTACATCCATACATGCCCATACCCACAGGACACACACAGTTAAGGCATCTGGATCAGAACACATACACCTCGTGCACAAACCTATAGAAAACAGCATGCATGTGCATACACACTGGGTATAAATATCCACCCTGAGTTGAGTTCTTTCTCTTTCTTTCCTGCTGAAAGCTGCCATGTCCTGTCCTATGTAACCATGTAAGTAATTCTCTTCTCTCCTTAATAAAATCAACTGAGGAGAAGGAATGCCTGGACTCTTTAATTCTCCTTAAACAAGGGCAAATAGTCCCACAGATTAATGCACTTTACCACATTATCTACTAATGGCTATGCAACCCTGGCCAGTGGCCAGTCAAAAGTGCAGATGGCCAGGCCAGACACACACACACACACACACACACACGCACACGCACACGCACACAGAGAGAGAGAGAGAGAGAAAAAATCGTGAGATTACAGATATAGAGTTGGTAAATGACCACCAATCACCTATTTTAACCAGGTTTGGATGAATTGTGGATTGAGACTTGCGTCGTGTTGTTGTGCCTGTCGCTCAGCAGTGACCCCTCCTGGTCATGTCCTGTGTGATTCCATAGCTCGACGGGATGGATCGTGCTGTGATGGCTGTGATAGGCTAGTTGGACGTTGCCAACCAATCACAGTGTGACCGTCCCTGCGTACTATGGGGTCTAGGCTCTCTACCTCCTCTGCAAAGTTGAAAGTGCATCCGCCAGTGTTGCCATGTCTGCATATGCGACTTGTATTCGCTTGTAGATGTTGGTAGTTGCGGGTTGCGGTTTTTTTTCATGTCAAGGACTCCCAAAGTAATATGAATTTGTCCGCGGACCCCGATCTGAAAATATTTTGTTCCAGGCACCCTCATTCGAGATTTGTGTTGGAATCACGTTTCATGAGGGAAGGAAGTTGGAACTGAACCTGAATTGTTTTTTTTATTATATTGTTTATTTCTGTATGTAGGAAAAATAAAAGGGCATGCGTACTGTATTTACTATAACTGCCCAACGACTACCTATGCTGAATAACAATCATTACAAAAAAAGGAATCACGTTTCAAAAATATTCCACATTTTGCACTTTTTTCAAATACTTTTTTTTTGTTTAAATAGCAGATCTAACAGCGCACAACGCTTCGCATTGCGACGCGTTGTGAGCTTGTATATCTGCTATTTTCAAATAGCTGACGTAGATTGCAATTTTCAAAATAGCTGACGTCTAACAGGTTAAAGAAGTGTGACCCAGTCGCTTCTTCTTTTGGGCTTGTTTTTCCTCCCAAAATCTGGCAACACTGGCATGCGCTTGGTTGACAGAGACAGACAGTTACAACATGGCGGCGGAACTCAACATCCTGTAGGCGAAAAGCAGCGAACTATTGACTCTTTACTCGAGTCAAGTTGCTGTAATCCATCTGGCTTGGTGTTAGCCGTTATTGTGAGTTGTTAGTCGTATTGTTTTGGTTATATTCTAGTCGCGAAAATGAGTTACTCCACCAAGGTAGTTCAGGTAACCAACGTGTCCCCCAGCACCACATCGGAGCAGATGAGGACGCTGTTCGGATTCCTGGGAACGATCGACGAGCTCAAGTTGTTTCCTCCAGAGTAAGTAGTGGATGCTTTAATGGTGTCTCGTTGCCTTTTCATCTCTACGGTGTGATTATAATGTATTTGGTCCGTCTCTCTCAATGCATGGACAGTCTCTAGACCTGAGGGGTCTTTAACAGTGGGTCCGGGACCCCTAGGGGGTCCTCAGAGTAACTACAGGGGCCCCGTCAAATCTTTGTGTGATGATGGGGAACATTAGCCGAAAAATAGCGCGAGGCGTTGTGAGCTTGAGATCGGCTACTTTTTTGGAGAGTTGGTGTAGAGGGGAAAAGAGCCGACCAAGTACAGAGCCAACGGCCAAGTTGACAAAATAGTGAGGCTGTAATTTAAAGATTAACTGTCTGAAAATACACATTAACATGAATCCAAAATATCAATAGAAAAGATCATGTCTAACGAGTCTATGAAGCTATCCATGAAACCTATGAAAAAGTTGAATCTGCAACACAGTAGTGGGGGTCCCTGAATCTGCAACACAGTAGTGGGGGTCCCTGTTTCATCTGTCTCTCTGATAAGGGGTCCTGACTCCTTGGCCTGATCTAGACTAACCCTGCAGCAGGCTAGCCAGAATGGCAGCTAAACAGCTAACGTTACTGTCAGCCAAGGCCCGCCTGGCGGCCCCGTTGAACTTTACTCCACTTTGTGTGAAGTTCCATGTCTGACCTGAAGAACTCGGTTCTCCCGCATAGGAGACTAAACTTCTACCGCTCCGCCAGGACGGAATCCACGCTTGTATCGGGAAGATATTGCCCTATGGGCTTCAGGCAGAACTACCTGAAGTAGCCTTGGATCAAGAGTCAAGTATATATATATGTATGTGTGTGTGTGTGTGTGTGTGTGTGTGTGTGTGTGTGTGTATGTGTGTGTGTGTATATATATATATATATATATATATATATATATATATATATATATATATATATATATATATATATATATATATATTTATTCGATACATTCAATACGAAAGTAAAAGTCAGAGGTGTCTGACTCCTACCCACCAGTGCCTACATTTCTCAGTAGAAGAGTAGAGAGACCACCTCCAGACCACTGCAGTTATGCTTGTCATTATATTGTAATCATCAGCACACTAGATTGGTTAGAAAAACGTTCGATTCATTAAAATAAGTTCCGGAATGCAGCTTTAACATGCAACAAACTTTTTGTTAGTTTTTTATTTTCAACAACCTGTATAAAAGACTGAACCTACCCTGGCCATCTCTATGTAGCAAACAAAGGCTTATGATATAACAATACAAGGAAATTATATAGGTGCATAATGGCTTTAATTAAGGGGTGTAATTGATGCTTCCCATAGAACTTAGGTCTTAAGTTTATGCTAATCATAAGAGCTTATTTTCTGCATAATAATTAATGGCATCATATGGCATTTCATTTTTGATATCGTAATTTCCTGTTTTAAAACACTTAAGCCCTATTTTATACGTATTTATAATGGCAAAACTAGCTGCTCTACAACAACAACAACAACAACAAAAAATATTGTAACGTTTTGTGACCTGAGCTGGAGTCCAACCCTGGCCTCCATCTCGGCAGACCGGCAGGTAACATGCAACGCCAAGAGAGCTAGCTCCCTTGGAGTAGCAAGTTACGGCCCGGTCTTTTGTGGGGTCGCTACAATATATACAGTGATATTTGATTTGTACATATCGCCCAGCCCTGTAATAAAACACACGTCTATGGTTATGATGGCTATTTGTATATTAAGCTTGGTGTAATGTTCTCTTTTCCCTAATAGTGATTCACAGATGCCAGTGACATCACGGGTCTGCTTCGTGAAGTTCCAGGAGCCAGAGTCCGTGGGTGTGTCTCAACATTTGACCAACACCGTCTTTGTGGACAGAGCACTGATTGTTGTCCCGTTTGCCGAAGGTTTGTGTTCTAATTATCCTCATATATGAGTGTCCATTTCAGATCGAAAACGCCGCCATTCTGGGATAGTGAGGCATCATTGAACAACTAAACACGTTTTTAAAAGAAATTGGAATAGTTCACCTTTGGTTTGAATGGATGACTGGATTCACTTTTGAACTTGCAGCATGAGGTTATTTAGATAATCTTATGAATGCCACCAAAGAAACCCCCTTTTTCTTCTGTATATTTTTTTGTCCATAGTATAGCCATTATTATGAATCCAAAACCATGGACGAGGCATTCAAAGCAGATCTTCCAACTCAGATTCTTGGTATACTGTGGTTGGGTGGCACCACCCATAAAGTAGTAACTCCAGCAGGAATATAAAAATCAAGCTGTTAGATGCCACCTCTGTTTGTGAGGCATTTAAGAGGCACAGTATACCAACATCTGCTTCAGAGGTGTAGGACGCTGTGGGCACTGCAGAGACACTTCAAAAAGAAGGAATAAAGTTGTGTAAACACTTTAACCATGCTTTTTATTTTCTCCCCCGTATCACACTGTTCTCTGTTAAACTTCTCTCTGTTATTTGTGTGTTTGTGTGTGCGCGTGTGTGTGTGACTTTTGTAGTGGAGAAGGCAAAAAGCAGCCCCCTCGTTGATGGCTGAAAGTGGTCCTCTGCCTGCCAACAGGGGATTGTAGACATTTGCAAAGGCCAGCAAGCATTCAAGCCCCATCCCTCTCTCTTTTGTCATCTATTCTTTCTCTGCCTTGTCTTCCTTTCTCTCTCATTTTCCCTTTCTAGGTACTGTAGTTGATTGTATGAAATAGCTTGAGCATCAAAGGCATAGTCTAATTAGGGGTCAGTCTGCAGCATTTGCACCATCCTTAGTTGCTTTATTGATGGCCAAATGTTGTTCCCTGAGAACAAACAATGTAAATTATGGGCCACAGCATTAATGTAAAAAGCACTTCAGCAAACTGGGTGCTGATATACTGAGCTGTAACTGTAGGCATGTAATATTGCTCAGGTTAAACTTAACTGGTAAGGGTGCTGATATACTGAGCTGTAACTGTAGGCATGTTCTATTGCTCAGGTTCAACTTAACTGGTAAGAGAAGTATACAGTGAGTGCTCAGCTGTCGTATACTGCTCACAAAAAAAAGAAAGGTAGTGTGTGGGAGTGGGGCTGAGGGTTAGCACGCGTGACAATCTAGAATTTATTTCAACCCTGCTAAAAGTAATTACTTACTCCCTTCTGCTTGTCGTACATTCTTCGGCGTTGATTTTTCTGCATCTTGTCGTCAGTTGTGTTACATGCCCACCCGACATGACACAATATTGGTGCAATACTCTCTCTTTAACAGTGGTCTTTTTTTGTTGTTGTGTTTTACAGTTCTTTTTCATGGCTCAGCCACTCCTGTATACCAGCCCTGCTGAAAATGCCACCCAACAGTTTTGTCTCCTGCAGCCAAATTCTCTCTCCAGTGTGCCCTTTAAAAAAAAAAAAGTTTAACATGTCATTGTTGTGAATGTGTCTGTATTTAGGCTGTATGTGTCTTATTATGAAGGATAATTGTTTTGTTTTTTAAGAATTATTTATGTTGAGGTGTTAATATTTCTATTGCATTTGGGACTGTTTTTGTATATGAAATACAGTGCAAATTAAGGTAATTGGACAATTTATGAAATTGGTCAGTTCCTGTTAACGTTAATATTTCTATTGCATTTGGGACTGTTTTTGTATATAAAATACAGTGCAAATTAAGGTAATTGGACAATTTATCAAATTGGTTAGTTCATGCATAGGATAGGTAAATTGACGCAGTCACAGGTAAGAATAATAGGTTATTGCACAGAACACAAGATTATTAACCCAGATTTTTCTATTTATCGTTTGGTCTAATTATCGCTATATCCTATGCTATTTGTGTTATGGGTTAGTAAATTGACAGCCTGTAAAGTATTCTTGCCAAATCCCTGAAATTCTCTCTTGTGTTGTGTATCTCGATTTTTCTCTGTGTGCTTTTAGTAGCGAAGCCGCCAACGTGAGTCGCTTGTTTCAGTAAACATCTATATGAAAATTGAGGGCACACCCAACTGGAGAAGCCGCTGTGCTTGCTAACGTTTGGTTCATGACTTAAAAAACATGTTCAGGTGATATATTCTTGGCAGTGTTCATTGGAGTAGTGTGATATTTTCCAGCAATAGTTATGCCACTGCAATGATTAAATGAATTAAGGGAATTCTCAGATCTAGAAGGTAATAACCATGTTGAGATGATACATTAATAAAAAAAAAATGGTGCCATGTGAAGTTTTTCTTTTTTCTTCTTTTCTTTTACAATGTCTCTCCTCTGTAGTTGATGTTTAAGTGAACATTGTCTTCTTGACCTAATATAGCCGTTTGTTTTCCCATAGGCTCTATTCCAGATGAGGCTAAAGCTTTGTCACTGTTGGCGCCAGCAAATGCTGTTGCAGGAGCTATGCCAGGAGGGGGACTACTTCCAACACCCAATCCAATGCAAAATGCACAGGTATGAGTTCAGCTTTCCTCTCTGCAAATGTTTGGATTTCTACTTGGCATAAATTAATGTTGCGTGGTGTCCATGTGCTAATGAAGTATGCCATGTTTGAGAAACTTTATTAGTTATAATTTGTTTTAACAGAACAAATATTGAATGTGGTGGTGAGCATGAAATTGACACTCACACTTACTATGGAAATGTAAAACTAAAACTGTGCTACTAGGCAGTGTTGACACCACACTGTGACACATTTCAGCTCATGGATAGATACTCATTCCATGTGCTCAAACTCTTAAGAATCTGGGTTCTTTTGTCCCCCCCCTTCTCCCCCAGATGGGAGGAAATCCTTTTGGAGTTCCCGGTATGGATGCTATGGCTGCATTTGGATTCCCAGGAATGGGACCCAATATGAATCAGCAGGTAGGAGATATTGTTTGGCGTATTAGTATTCCAAAACCTCCACAGTTCAATGCATTCTTGAACTAAATTAATTTATTAAAAGCAAAAGTACCATCTGACCTTCTCTTCACATCTCCTTGCAGGCGGCTGATCAGTTTTTTAAGTTCATGACAGATCCAAAGTAAGTAGCTGTAAAGGAATGGTTGAATACATCTTCAATGGTTTATGTGCCATCTTTTGCACTGATTTACCCTTTGAGATTATGTCTGTACTAGAGGTTTCACATCTAGTAGCCTGCAATATAGGCTGTGTACTATTAAGCGAGACACACACACACACACCCAGTCACTGCGTAGGGGACTGAGGGTGGGCAGTACTATTCCAAACAGAGAGGAAGGGAGTTTATAATAAAGGTAGTAGCCTTAATTACCGCTTTGCAACGGAAAAAGTAACAACACACACACACACACACACACACACACACACACACACACGCCGTTGTAATGATGCGTTTGCAAAGAAATGAGAAGCAGATTAACAAACACACAGACACACGATAGTACTGTGTACTATTGTCTGGTGGAATAGAGAGGGGCACGCAGACACACACATGATTATGTCTTTGCAAAGAAATTAGAAAGGCAAACACACACGCACGCGCACAGCCTTGAAAGAACAAAGCTGTGCTTAAGCGCATCACTGTGTGTGCAAAAGGGCAGTGATGTCCGTTTCAGGTGGAGAGTGGTGCGCTACTGAGCGAAAATATTATTTGCACTGAGAACCGCCTCTTTACAGGAAGTCGAACCACAAGGCGATTGTATTAATATAGAGATAAGAAGTTTGTCCTAGATAGAAAATGTGGAAGTCCTACCGTTCTACATTGACATACCAGTGGTAATTGTAAAGTTAACACTGGTGACTGGACTATCCTTCCATGATTGGATTAGTGATTCATGTTTTCTCCTTCAGACTGAATCAGATGGCTATGGGCATGAGCATGAACCAAGGCATGAAGCCTGACTCCAATAGAGAGATTGAAGAGGCCATGAAAAGAGTCAGGGAGGCCCAGTCGCTGATCTCAGCTGCCATCGACCCACCAGGAAGTGAGTGGCCAGTGTTTTTCCCATAATGTGATGCAATGTAAAAGGCTTTTTTTATATACTAGAGGTTCACCTACGTCGCACCCCTGATATGTCCATATATGGAGATCTCTGTATCTGTCAGTCCTTGTCCTTTGTATGCCCATATATGGAGATCCCTGATGTCATCAGTATATGCCCATATATGGGCATGCCCCCTTTTGTGCCCATATATGGAGCTGACTAATTTGATTGCGCCTGATGCCATGATGACATATTGAGATTAGACAACACATGCCATATTTGGGCATAGCTGCGTTGGGAACACCTTATATGGTTATGGCTGAGTCATGTGACATGAGGTCCGTCGGCCGGCCCTCCCTTAATTCAATTTTAATTTAGGATGTAATGTAAATTCCACAATTAAAAATATTTGTGCTAACAAATGTACATTTTTTGTTGGCGATTCCAGAAGATAAGGAGACCAAAAAGAAGCACTCCCGATCCAGGTCAAGGTCCAGAAAGAGGAGGTCCCATTCAAAACACAGGTAACCATCTCTACTGTTAACCACTTACAAGACAAGCTGGGGGAAAAAAGCTTTACAATTGTGTGTTTTTATATCAAAAGTCCAATCTTGAGTGTAGCAGAGGTGTTCAGTGCCTAATACCTCTCCCAGGCTGGCCTAGGGGGATTCCCTCTTGGGCTCGTGGCTAAGATGTTTGGCTTTAGTGTCCCTGCCTAGGCGGGAGACTTGGGTTTGAATCTTGGGTGTTACATTTGCGCACATGTACACGCACCATATACATTTTCATCAGGATGGGGGACTGTTATTTTAGCGCTTATTACACCGAAAATGTGTACAGTTTGATGTCTTGCTGTCTTCAAGAGCACAAGACATCAGCCAGTGCTAGCAACGTTAGCATCTAGAGCCAGTGACGGCTAGCACGACACCCTAGTCTTGTTAGTAATAAAGGGAAAACTGACCAAATGGAAAACTGAAGAGTACCACAGAGAAGTAACTGCATTTGTGGTGAAAGCACTACAGAGACTGTTAACATCAAACAAGCAAACTACACTAAAGCTTGTATATAAACGGATGCACACGCTCTCTGTTGTGTTGACACGTAGCTGCATACGTCGTTGCAAATACGTAGCTTTTGTTTGCAATAATGAACGGTAATTAGTGCGATTAGGAACTGATAATGTTCAATTGTTCCATTTGAAATATAATATCAAATTCAATGAACTTGATTCAGCACTGCCCTGTTTTTTCTTTTACTTTTGTTGACCGACATGACATCCAGGTGAGTCATGATACTCATCAATGCACAAAACCAGAGCTCAAAGCTGGGTAAAAGACACACACCTGCAGGGCATGTGGAGATTAGAGGTTCTGTGTGTTCGATGCTTTCCCCACTATGACCCACACAACTCTTGTTGTACATGTAATATCATGTTAGCTAGTCTTTAAGCTATACTTTGTCATACGACGAATAGCGCACTCTATAACCTCACAAGGCATCACATGTAGATCTGCTATTTTCGACATCCTTGAATAGGGACGGCAGGATGAAAGTGGTTGCAGTTGTGACGTGATTCACGTGAAGCTTTGTATGCAGCGAGACCGAAGACAGAGCGAGAGGATTATCTTTTGTTTGTGAATTTCAGGCGATCCAGGAGCCGGTCGAAGCGTCGTTCGGTCTCCAGGAGCAGGCGTCGCACCACCAGCCCACGCAGAGGAAGGAGGTCCCCTGACAGAGGCTGGAAATCTCAAAGCAGGTCCAGGTTTGTAACAGCGTTATTTCAATGTATTGCTTTTACTACTTACACCCTATACTTAGTTGTTTGCTGAAAATAGGCAAGCTCACAACGTATTGTGACACATTGTGCATCATTGCAGACCTTATGTATACGCCAAAAAACAAATCCCAGCCCAGAAAAGGGACAATAGGGTGTGGACATGTGGTTGAGGTGACAACATATGATTTTGGCTGTTCCACGACCGTAATCAACGTGAGGCCATTATAATTTATGACAGCTACCAACACATGAAAATAAAGGGAAGGTCATTTATTTGTGTTGCTACCTTTACTGGGGAAAAAAAGCATGGGCTAGTCTACGTGCAGACATTTTCATGAAAAATTACATTAATGATTGTTATGTTGTTATTCACAGAAAGAAATCTAAAACGCCACCTAAAAGCTACAGCACAACCAGGAGGTCCCGGAGTGTGAGTCGGTGAGTACAAGTACTAAGCTTATTGTGCAGTCTGAAACAATACAGTTCATGAAATGCAGCTTTATTTGTCCTGGAACTTCACTGATAGTACTGCTATGGTTTATACTCTTTTAAAAAAAATGCTGCTATTCAATAGAGGAAGACGCAGAAAAAGTCGCAGCCCCAGCAGGTCCCCTAAGAAGTCCCCCAAAAGGAAAATCTCCAGGTCTCCTTCTCCACGGAGGTTGGTTTCATATTATTCACTGTCTCCACGTTGACATCACAACATAGTTAAAGTGAAGGGAATTTAATTTATGACTGTTTCTCCTCATCACACATCCAGACATAAGAAAGACAAGAAGAGGGACAAGGAAAGGGACAAGGACCGCCGGAGTGACAAAGGCCGCATCCGCGAGGAGCGTGAACGCTCCGTTAGCAAAAAGAAGAGAAGCAAAGACAAAGACCACGAGCAGGAGCAGGAGCAGGACAGGACATCTGATGGAGAGAAAGGAGATGTAAAGGTAGGCTCCTAGCAATGATACCTGTTTTTTCAGTATATTCTCCCCATAGTGCACCACAAAGCTAGCTGTAAACCACACCACTACATTATGTACCTGGGGAAACGTACATTCTGTATTGGTGTCTTAACAGGTCACGAGAGATTACGATGAGGAGGAGCAAGGCTACGATAGCGACAAGGAACGGTTGGTGGACAGGAAGGATTCTGATGACTCGGCCGCGTCTCCTCATTCGGTAGAGGGTGACAGTAATGGCACAGAACGGCAGGCAAAGGTCAATGGAGCTGATGACCATCAGGATGATCAGGACGACATGGATGTCAGCGACTGAGTACATATCTGTTCTATCTCTGCCACACTGTATAGCCTCCACACAGATCCCTCCATTTTGATTGTGAACATTACGTTATTGGGTTTTTTCTTTTATCATTTGATAAAAACTCTCAAATGTGAAGTGTTTGAAACTTATTGCTTTTTCCACGTAGCCTTGGCTGTCCTTTTGTATTTGTGTAAGGCCGAATCTTCAGTTCACCGGATATTGACACTTAATCGTATAGTTCTGTACATTGCTTTAAAGCAGTAGTCATTTTTACTGCTTTGTAAATTTAATCTACTACTGTACAACTGGATGTAAGTTTGCCATTTGCTTTGCTTTTATTACTTGAGCTTGTTACGTCTGAGTATTGTGGTACTGCAACCACTTTCCCTACTTACAACATAGATGCTAGATATGCTATCTGAACTTGGAATGTTCTGTGATTTCCTTTTGTACAATAAAACCTAGAAATTACACTTTTGCCTTTGACTTTATTATACTGCATGGGTGAGTGTCTTACAGATGGATCAGTGGAATGGAAGGCCCAATATGGAGAATATTTGTTGAAACGTGGTGCTGGTGCTTTATTTAAAGGGATGTCAAGTAGGTAAAGCTGCAAATCATGGTACAGTAGCTAAAGCCAGAGAATTAGTATCTCCCATGTTGACAATTTTTGGATATCCTGCAATATAGATTTCACAGTTAACTTCTCCAAAATGAATACAATTTGACACACGGAAGTGGGCTGAAATCAGAAGTCTCAAAGGACCATTGTGTTTAAAATGCTTGTTAGATTGTTCTTTTAGTCTACATAGCAAGATTTCTGCAGGTATAATGTAACAAACGTGTAGGAAACAGCTCAAAGGTGTATTAGTGGTCCAATAGGATAACAGCCATAGCATGCATTAAATATATTCAGTGCAGTATTAAACTAGAACAGGTTTCCTGATATCCCATTGGAGTTTGCACACACATAATACAAACAACCCATGACTACAAGTATTCACTCACAGAACAGAATTCATACAATCACTTGAAACAAATGGAGACAGCCAGGAGGTAATGAGCTAACCTGAAAATACAGGAGATTGTATCCTGCACTGAAGAAAAAGGCTTGGGTATTTAACTGCAAGAATGCAGTTTTATGCCAAACTTTCTCCCAGCTGGTTAAAAACATTCTTAAATATTGGAAATGTATTGCTACACAGTGTTGTTCCTTTGAGTATATACTGTATATATTATACATACTTTATACATGAAAAAGTTAAGCTCAGTTTAATTACATCTATATTTCTAGTACTTATTAATTATTAATTCTTAAGTAATTTATAGTGAATTATTTACAGATGTCAGTGCACTTTCGAGAGAACTAAAATGCCACGAGAAAGCATTGATCTGTATTCAAAGAGCATAAAATAGAATAAAATTGACTACATGTTATTCACATAAAACTATACCAACGCTTCCAAACTGGGTCTTCTCTGACAACTGTCACAGGAGAGGACACCAGCTGAGTGCGATAGATTAACTACTCGGTTATCAATAGAGCCCGACTGATAGTGTTTTGACCAGTATATGACCAAACTACTGTCTTTGTAAATACATGCTCACCAACTGAGCTTTTTTTTTTTACAAATCTCTTGCACAAATTGTATGTTCCTTGGATTGAATCTATCTCAGAACTGCTGTAGTTTATTATAACTGAAGTTATAATTAACTAGTTATAACTATGGCAAAAAAAAATTATCTGCTATTTGCAATACCAGTGCAGTGCCTGTATCCATCTGATCCGACTTCACACTCAACACTGCACTTCCTTGGGTCCTCAACAATACACCTGCCATGTGTGAAATCGATCGGATGAGTGATTCACTAGATACACATGCCCGTTCGGAGCAGACTGGGCCTGTTCTGGAGAACTGCTGATCCAATGGACTTCCACACTGGGCCCTCGGCAATACACCTGCCAAGTATGAAGTCGATCGGATGAGTGGTTCCGGAGTTATGCAAACGATAGACAGATTTGTGGAGTTTATAGATGGATGTAATAATAATTTGGTTCCCACTCCATTGGGTTGGTTTTTTGTCACTGTATATTGGCACATACGTGAAATGTGTCCCATCCTAGTAGGAGCAGTGAGCATAGCGCTCTGAAAACATAATCTGGCATCGGTCGGGCTCTAGTAAACTGAAATAAAAACTACCGTTTCAGAACATGTGCTGCTGTTATAGTTTTAAATGTTATGGCACTATGACTTCTGTTTGCATTGGATTGCTGGGGATATATCTATAAAATGAAGTAAAGAAAAAGTTCCAACAGATCAATTCCCTTTTAGTAGAACACAAATAAAAACAAAACGGCAACACTGTATTCCTCTTTTTTCCCTCAGCTTCCATTAGCTGTTGTTCATTTAATTTTGTGAAAAGTTCATCTCTTTCAGTTTTATGCAGCTGGCACAATTGACTGCTTGCAGTAAGCCAGCTCAATCAGAGATCTGGGAAACGACTGGGGTCCTCTTTGTATTCAGCGGGGATGGCAAAAATTGACTCTTCAAACTCATCATAGCGGAATTCCTGAAAGGTGACAGTTGCTGTGATGGTGGGAAAGACAGGGATATCTGAAAAGTAGAAAGTACACTTGCTTATAAAAACGTATTATACTGTATCTATAGTACATTATGCTTGATGAACTAACTCACACGGATAACATAAGTAGGCCCAAAATCCAGACATACCTAGTTTGACTGGAAACCCCGGAGGAAGTTTCATCTGGACAAACTCCCTGAGCTTGTTAAAATGCTTGAAAGGAGCTATAACCTCCAACACATTCAATAACCTGGAAGCACAAGAAGAAACAGTGTCTGTTGATCAATTTTCATAATCATACAGCATCTTTAATTATATTCAAGTTCCGTCCACTATAGCCCATCCCTCTCTACCAAGTAAGAATGCCTATTAGCAATCATTGTGATCTGATACTGTACAAAACTAATGTGTGGGTCTGATTTTCAGTGACAGATCAGTTCAATTTAAACTCAAGTCAACAGGAATAGGGCAGAGGATAGAAGAGTGTGATTAGAACAAACAAATGCTCATGGTAGGAAGGTAGATTTTTTCGCTCCAGACCCAAAGTGCCTCCCAACGTCGTCACCTAAGATCAGTATCTTCTGCATAAAAGTTAGTAAAAAGATCTAAAGGAAACTGGTATATGCTTACGATTCAATGCCTAGAGGGAAATCTTGGCTCATGGCTACAGTAGCTTTGAAGTTTTTCTTGCTCTCCTTGCACACAAGCTCTCTCCCAAGATGAGGTGGCCTGGAGGAGTGAGCAAAGGCAGACAAACAGTTTTGGGTTTTTTTCTTCACATTCTTGATATTTGTGTGGACACAAAAGGAGGGGTGAAAGAAGACCTACTTTCCATGTTCTGCAGTGATGTACTCTTCCCAGGAAATTGTGTTGGGTGCTGGGGCTACGAGGGACTGCCTTCTTACAGGCTGAGGAGAGGAAATAGCAGTGTCACTGTTATCATCATCATGAGAGTGTCATCAAACAGTTACCTTTTAAATGGAATCGTGCCAATAAATCAGTTGTTTGTTTAGTAAAGTGGTTCTGTGGGGTCTGAGGAGCCCCAGGGATCCTTCAGGGTGTTCCAGAGGACCCCAGCCAAATGAGTTACTATAGCATCAAAATCAGTTTAACCGTATGTTATACTTCAGCTATTCAAAAACATTTTTTTTAATGATCTGGGAACCCCATTCAGTCTTCTGCATCTTCCACTCACCTCAAAATTCTGCTCACTGATGCTGCCTCCTTTACTCAGGCTCTCCATGATGGCTTTGTTCCTCAGGATGTCCTCCTCACTGAGGTGCTCTCGCCGCTTCCTAGACTCCAGCATCAGGCCGTTCACTGAATAGAAGTCAGCCAGGAAGTTCCCGACCCTCTCCTATTATACACACAACCGGTACTGTAAATATCACTGTATGCGAGTGATGCAGCATACTGTATGTACACTTTCTAGTATGTGATATGGCCTTCATTGGAAGAATTGGACATGCAGGGTTATCTATCCAACATTTACATGTCTTGAGGAGAGTGTGCGAGAGAGGCGTTGGGCTTACCGTCTTGTCCTCTCTGAAGAGCCAGCCAATCTGACTGCGGGAGAAAGAGATAGACTTGGTAGACAGAGTGGCCGAATAGACGTCGCTGCTCATCAGAATGTCCACCTCCTCCTCGGTTTCCATCTCAGACTCCTTCAGGGCATTAACAGTCAGTCATTATTGCTCATGTGTAAATACTCATCAATGCCAAAGCATGATACACAAGAGCAACACAACTAGGTACTAAGTGCTATTCTGTTCACTCACCTCATGGTGTATTCTTTGGTACACTTTAGCCTCATTATCCAGGACCACGAAGGACTTGGGTGGTGCAGCGTCTCCGTTGAAGATGAAGCTTAGGTCTCCACGTTGACACTTCATATCAGTGAAGTCAATGAGGGTGGTGTCTAGTCTGATTCAGAAGAGAGGGGAGGATGTAAAAACTGCACATAGCACAGACTTAGAAATGACAGAGTTGTCAATCTCAGTGCCAGATTAAACCAGGTCTCTAAAGAAATACAGCAGCATGGGGAGGGGGGGGGGCAGCTTTGTCAAGTACATAAACTAAAGTCTTACCTTATATTTATTCCCTGCTTGTAGATCTTACAAGCATCAGACGGCAACATCCGGGACAACAGAGGCACTGCAATAAAGAGGGACACTGGATTAAGGACTTGGAAATGTTATGCACATACAATTGTCTGAAGGAGCTGAATTGTCGTTAGCAATCCTCAGGCAAGTTGAAAACAAATACACAAAGAATAACTCAACATGGTGGTCCACGCAATCAGCTTATAACATCAAATGCAGTAATTCTTTTCACTCACTGCTCTGAAATAACAACACTCACCCCAACTCTGAAAATCCCAATGCAGCTCCAAATAGAAGTCACCAAGCTATGGAGAAAAGGGTTGTGTTATTGCTGTTGAATTAATATATATATATATATATTTCTATAACAAAGCATAGCATGGTATTGGGGTTTTTAAGACATGATATAGTATGACTTTTTATTACATGGTATATAGTACTATGTTTTTTGACATGGCATAGTATGACATTTTTGAAAACGGTGTAGTGTGATTTAGTGGTTTGCAGAGTATGTTTCTATTGACAGTATCGTATAGTATGACGTTTTTTGACAAAATATTAAATATTTTTGGTGTTAGTGTAGTATGGGATTTATATGAGAACATAGTCTAAGTCTATTATGTATCTTGGTGACATAGGTATAGTATGACTTTGATGAGTGCTGCATTACAACTTTATATATAAAAACACATTGAACCAACTATTATATTTTATTATGAATACTTTGCAAAAGGTAGGAGGATTAGTTATTTTTTTTTCTGTTCAAAATACAGTAGTCTGAACAGACTACTGTATTCTATGGGTTATGGTTATTTATGCAAATCAGAGCCAGAAAAGTCAGCAGTATATGAGTACCATGTGAGTGACAGTAAATGTGTCTCACCTCTCTGAGAGCTTTCAGTAGTTTTGGCCTCTTGTCCTCCACACTATCTCTGGACTGCTGCTTTAGCTTACGCAGTATAGCTGTAACTGAGAAGAGAAGAGTGGAATTTAAAAGGCCATCAACCAGCTACAGCATGGGTCAGTACTCAAGGGAGCTTATAGTACACATCGCAAGCACCACTTGAAAGAAATTGATGTTTTATGCCGTACAACTCTCTTCCACAAGCTGAACAAGAATTAGCCACTCAATGCATTAATGCTACCAGGTGGATGGCTACGTGATCACCATCATGACTGACAATTGAGGCTTGTACAATCTATCTACAAAACGCAATTCATTTATGTTGACCACAGGGAATATTGGACTGAGAAGGGAGTAGGAGAAGTGCTGACAAAGCATTTGCTGCAGTAGTGGTGCAGCACTGCACATATGGACACCTCGAGTGAGCTGCTGTCGCAGTGTGCACAGACTGCACATGTGTGATAGAGAGCATGTGTGTTAATGTGTGAGTGTGTCCGGGGGATCATGACTGATAAGTCATGATGATAAAAGAAACAAGCTTCAGATTACTGCACTCTATTCTGCTATGATAAACACATGTAGCTCAGTGCACTTTAGGCTTCCTTTAAACTGGATGCTGCATGCCATATTGTGACCCAAAGCCATCCTTTGTCGCTGGAGTTTTGCCTTGTCTTTGTGTGTCCTTGCTGTGCAGCATGAAATGTGTCCAGCACCCCTCCCTCCCTTTCTGTCTCCCCGGTACCTCTCACTGTGACATGACCTTCCCCCAGCTTAACTCCTGCTCCCAGTCCCCAGCCTGCCAGCCTGCCACAGCAGGAGAGGAGAGTGAAACGCATTCTAACAAGGTTGGGGGTCATTTCTTTTACTGTTGGATACTTTTAACAATTTTGGCATTTAGCAGATGCTAGATATTAGAACAGACGCCATGGAAGTAAGGGAGGACACTGATAATTCATGGAGTGGACCAGGCAGGTTCATCTAACTCACTATACCAATAAAACCAACAAAGTCAGCTCAACCCACTCACAAACATTTACGCAGAGAGTCACTCTTTATTTACCATAGCACCTAAACAATTACGATATTCTTTATCTTTACCTACCAAACATGAAAAACAACTAAGGCCCTTTGTTGATTGAGGCAAAGAGAACAAAAGACAGTATTCAATCTAATAATACAAAGTGAATCTGCACCGGACATCATATTCAAAATTAAAAACATGGAATTCCAATGAGTCAAGCTTATAGCCATTAGCCACTGCCCTTCACAGGCAATTTGACATGTATCATTAGCTGTCAAATAGATCTAAAAGCAGTAGCATCATTAATCAGAGCAGAGAGAGTGGTGAGCTCAGGGCTTCCCGACAGTAAGCCACGCTTCAGGCTATGTTCCAGCCCATCTGGATCCAGAGAGCTTTGAGAAAATCCCCATGTCTCTTTTTAACTGGTTCAACCTTGCCATCGAGAATGATCACAAGTGGTCCACACAGTTCAGTTACGTGTTAGAAAGTCCTTCAAACAGTTTAGGGCAGGGCATGCCTGAATGTATGACTTAACACAAATTAAAAACAAATCGTCAGCATGATCCCTCTTTCTCACTTCTACAGATTCCTGCAGATAGGTCCTTTTTTTCTTCTTCATGCTCCACTTATTCCCAACAATCTGCAGTATCAGACTATCCTAGAGCTTAATCCAAGTTCTAAAGTGGTAATGAGATAAATATATTCCTTCCTCAATATAAATAATTTGGAACGTTTGATATTATTTAAAAGAATCAATCCGAATATGCAAATTGCTGATTAAATATGGCAGAGTGCTATAGATTCAATTCCATTTGTTTAAGATAAGTAATTATTCAATTCAAAATGATTAATTACCTACACTTTTCTATTGTGTAGTTGGTTAACTTTCAACCTGGTGTCCTTATATGAGAGCATGTTATTATAGGCAAAGAATTCCAAAGAAATTTAAAAAATAGCAAAAACAGCAGATTAAGTGGTTAAATGTGCTGTAAGTGATATGTTTGTTAAGATGAGGGTTAAATACCTCAATAATCTGATAGTAATCATTACCATTTAGTATTTGTTCAATAACAGGGGTCTCCCTGCAACTCATCTAAACAAAAAAAAACATTTTCAGGTCAAGATGCCAATCACATCCAATCAGGAATGAGGAATGAGAACTGATACAGGATAAACATGTGAAATTGGAAGTGATGAAACAAATAAATGAGGCAGACAAAATTCAAACTGGAACACAAGCTCATACATAGATGATCTTTGCAGGGTTCCCTCTCCTGATTGGATGATATTTGTAACCCAGCTGAAAATGTATTTTCTGTTTACTCACGACTCACGAGCTGGAGAGATAGGGGGACCCCTGTTATTGAACTAACACTCAATGGCAATGATAACTGTAAAGCTCCTTACACACCGGGGGCGATTTTTTCATGCGAATAATACGTTTTCTTTTAAAACCTTATAAAGTCAATGCAAGCTTCCATGGAGCGAAAAAGCGAAGCGAAAAAGCGTCTTTTAATTATTCAGAGCGAGTCCGAATTTTGCGTATATTCGCCGGTGTGTAATGATGACCCTAATGATGACAATATATTGTAGAGCTTTATTCTTTTTTTTAACAAAGTGTTTTTGTATAACCAAATAAATACTACTTACAGCATTTAAATGTGTGATCAGTGTAAGCAAGCATTAGAGACACTCTCACATGTTTGTTCTGGCTGTAATCTCTGATGTCCTAAAAATATTTGGGGTTGCTCTACACAAGACAAACCCAAAATGCTAAAAAATATAGTAGGTTTTGTCTTACAAGCCTTTTGGCAGCCGCCAGGCGACTTATATTGATCAAATGGAAGTCACCCCAAGTCACCCAAGAGGACTGAACAATATTAGCCATGCCCAAGAGACCCTGATTTGCAATACTCAAATAAAAATAACTTACTCATTTGCCTGTCTCCGTAGCTGATGGCTTCTGCTAGAGGGCTCCATCCTTGAGCATTTTTTATCTTTACTGGGGCATTATGGGCCAGAAGTAAAAGGGCACACTCTGGAAATACAAAAATACACATTTAAGAAAGGTTTCATATAAAAGAGGCATAAGAGGTTTCTCATAATTTAAAAGAGGAATTATGTACTAACAGTCTACAATATGACCCTGAGGAGTTTGCTGAGACATTCCAGTCTTTTTGTGTATTAACAGTCATTTTGGCTTATTACATTTGTATTTCTGTATGTATTATTAGTTTATAAATATATCTAGGCTATTGGCAGTTGGCACTAGTGCAATTACAATTGACAATGTATGCATTGAGCAAATGCTATCATTCTGAGCAATTAACAAAGTGTAAACAACATACAAACAACAACATAATCTGAAGTTGAACTAGCATTTATCTAAATAGGCAGCAGGTACAGATGCAAAGAGAGTGCTACTATGGAGTGAAGTTTAATGTGAAGTGATTTATATGATTGTATTTTACATAGGCTTGAGTTATTCATTGAGCTCAGCATCAGCAACATTATCATGAACCAGCCTAATTGTTTGTCCATTCTGGTCAGATTAGGTTAACTTTTCCCATAAGCCAAACTGCTGACATCTTGCATCATAGTATACAAAAATATAAATAAAACTACAGCATCATAGTAAAACATATATATAAATAAAACGACAGATGTCAGATCAGATTAACTGAGTACAGCAGGGTTGAGTACACATAAAAATAAACAGACAAATAAAACGGTAAAAACATGCAGCTCCTGTGGATGTCAAAATATTTTGGGATACAGTGACATTGTGACAGATGTGATGACATGGTTAGTTTTTATAATGACAGATTAGCTTATTTTCTTTCTTTTTTTTATCTGAGTGCACATTCTGCCAAAGAGCTTTGCATTGCAACCATTAGTTAGTCTGATAAGTCTTGCATCCTGTGACACTTTAAGTTATCTAAATAAGAAAAAGAGGTTGCGCACAACAATGGGTAGAGTAGTACAACAGAAGAGTTAGAGTGCTAGACCCAAAATCCAGTATACATATCAAAAATAGGAATTGAAAATATCCCAAAACAGGTAGCACACCTTCAATTTCAAATCAATGGAGGACAAAGTACTCACATTTCCACTTTTTTATTGGCACACACCAATAAACGAACGGTTACGCCTTTTTCCGTTATCAAAGTTATCTATTTGTTTAATTTTAAAATGTGGCAAGAGCTCCACACATGTTCAAACATTATACCTATTGATTGATTTTACCTTTGTGGCCCATCATCACAGCTAAGTGAAGTGGAGTATTTCCTGAAAAGGGAGACAAGATAGGAAATTTCAGTGGAAATTAAGAACATGGATATAACAAATATAGCGGCAATTTCAAATAGAGGGCAGAACTACTGAACACATACAGTATGACGGATTAGTGCAATTATTATTATTTATTTTATTCAGTAAGGAAATCCCTGATCAATGGTGTAAAGTAACTAAGTACATGTACTCAAGTACTGTACTTAAGTACAATGTTGACGTATGTTTTACTTACTGGAGTATTTCCATTTTTCTGTACCGTACTTTTACTTCTACTCCATTACATATCAGAGCCAAATATTGTACTTTTACTCCACTAAAATGATTTCAAAACTAGTTACTAGTTACTAGTTACTTTGTAGATTTTGATTATTATTACAAAACATACATCAACTACTTCAGCCCTATATACATTTCAGCCATTTGAAAATAGCCGATGTACAAGCTCACTTTAAGTATATTTTGATACCAATACAAGTAAAAGTCCGGAATTAATCATTTACTTGAGTAAAAAGTAGAAGAGTATTTCTACATTGCAGTATTGATACTTTTACTTAAGCAAAAAAACATTTGAGTACTTTTTCCACCACTGCCCCTGATAATAACTCACCGTGTACATCCTTGAGAGAGATGCTATGGGTCCTGATGAGAGAGGACAGCCGACGCACGTCTGCCTTGAACACACATTCGTGAACAGGGAATTCCAGGTCCTCATTGGTCAGAATGATTGGGTTCTTGTTGTTATCGTCGACGACATTATTGGCATTAATGTTATTTGCGTTTATGTTTGACAGCTGCTGCTGCAATGCCGAGGGGTTCGTTGCTTTGTGAAATGCCTTGTTCGACCTGAAGGCATGACTGGTACCGTTCTGGATGGTTGAGGATTCATCATAAGTGTCCATTATCTCATCACCATTATCATCGTTTTTGTTTGTCTTGTTGTGGTGGTCCTTGCGCAGGGTGCGAATCTTTTCCCCCGTCATGTCTAATAAACAAGCAAATCGGGTAGCCTGACTACGATAAGCAGGCAAACAAATACAACATAAAAAAAACGAGATCAAGCGAACAAAGCAGCAGATCTATTTGCAGATGCTCTAGTGTGTGATGATCTAATAACCTGGTAAATACACCTGCTGTTAGCTGCTAGCAGCCATGAATACAAAATGAATGTGGTCGGTGGGCGCGGTGTTGACAACAGAGACAAAAAACACACAATACACACACTAAACAACCACCAAATCACGAACTAAATAACATTCAACTAAAAATGAAGACAAACAGCCCACGACTACATTGTTGGCGCCACCCTTATCCTCTTTATCGTTTTTTAAAATTATTCCCATTTCCTTTTCTTAGCGGGGCAACACAGAACACACAGCAGGACGGTGAAGGCTAGCTAACATGCTAGTTATGTTGCTAGTCTAGTCTCGCGAGATTACACGATGACGACAAAATCCGAGAAATCTCACTTCCGTTTCCATAGAAAATAAACATTTACTCAGAGCTGATTTTACTGTGCTTTGGACAGTGGTGTAAAGTAATTACTCAAGTAACTGTAAATAAGTAAAATGTTTAGGTATTTCTTTTACTTTACTGGAGTATTTCCAATGTTCAGTACTTGTACTTCTACTCCACTACATTAGAGCGGACAGATCATCCCCTAAATCCTGAATATGAATTCTTATTAAAGATCCCTGCAACTAAAAACAATAGGTACACATTCTCATTCTTCCAGGAGAAGGTAGCTATTATTATCTGTATCTTGTGATCATGTCGTCTATGTTTATGTCTTGTGTATGTTTACTGTGTTTTGGAGTTTATTATTATTATTATCTGCTGTAACATTAAAAGGCCCAGTTTTGGACATAATAAACTTGAACTTGAACTACATAACATGTACAAGCTCACAACGCATTGTGAGCTTGTACATCTGCTATTTTCAAAATAATGTAATACATTGTATACATAATACATTTGAAAACTTGTGAAATAACACATTCTGCATAATGAGTACCTTCTACTTTTGGTACTTTAAGTACTTTTGATATCAATATTTTTGTACTTTTACTCAAGTATATTTTGAATTCCAGACTTTTACTTGTAACAGAGTATTTCTACGTTGCAGTATTGATAGTTTTACTTAAAATAATGTGAGCACTTTTTCCACCACTGGCTTTGGACACGTTTATGTCCACAATATTAACACTTTATATACTGGAGTTAACGCTTTAAACCGATGATAACAGATCTACAAGCTCACAGAACGCCTCGCACCCGCGTCATGTTGTGAACTTGTAGATCTGCCGTCTTTACAGCGCGCGCGCGCGCGACACCATAGTGCGACGAAGCATGGGGGGATGTACGTCATTTTTATGAGACGTGTGTTGTTTTCTCTCTTCCTTGCAAACAAGCGGAGTAGCAGGCGGTCGAAGATCGCTGAAAACAAAACAAGCGAACTTGTTCTTGTGAGAAAGAATGGCAGCCATGAAAAAGGTACAATAAAATAATTATCCGCACTCTCTTTAGTAGTTTTTCATGTTCTTTTTAAAAGGTTCACAGCAGCAGCAGTCTATTTAGAGAAACGGACGCGTTTCAGTACGTCGGCCTTCTTCCTCAGCGTTTCAAACTAAAATAAATCGAAAGGAAGTGTCATATAAAGCTATGCGATAGTATTAAATAGCTGGGTCTCATTAGTGAATACTGTGTGGAATGCCCTACCAAAAGGAGTAAAGGAGTGTAAAACCCTACTCACTTTCAAAACAGCCCTAAAAAAACACTTTCAGGAGGCTGCAATTCCAAACTGGCCCCTGTCAAAGTCTTAACATAAGCCCCCCCACCCCAACTGTTTATTGTATATATTTCTTGTTTTTCATACCAGTAACCTAGCCTCGATCTCCAGGCTTTTAGTTTTTAGTCTCGCTAAAAAATAAAAGCCTGTAGATCGAGGCTAGCTTACCTGTAAGCTGATAGTATGACGTTCTGCTGAGTAGTGTATATCTGTCTGTTTTCTTGAATGTCATCATGATTTGAGTGCGTGGGGATCTCATTTTAATCTAATCTAATCTAATCTTAAGCCATTGTGCTTTTATGAGCGATCCAGTTTAGAGGACATATGATTGTGAATTGTACTTCCCTGTACTGTTTCCATGTCTTTCTAAATAAAGTGCTTCAATCAATCAATTCACTCACAGTTCATAATACTGTCAATGTTCACATGAAATGCATCATAATAAATAGTACTTGCATTTTACATTTTTTTTACAGTTTCCACAAACATCACAACCAAATAATTCGATTTACACAAAAACAATTCAATAATAACTCTAAATTCAATCCCTTTGGGAACTCTGTAGGTAGGAAATGGATCCAGTAAGCCTTTGTAATAGTTTCCGGTCTCTGTCCCCACCTCTTCTTAGTGGGTTGACTACTTCTAGTTCAAAACCTTGAAATCTCAGTCGGCAAATGTCATGTTTTACAGTATTATAGTGCCTGGCAACTGGAGACTTCTTGTCTTTATTTCTGAAAAAGGGCAAGAAGGTCATAAATCAAGATGAGCTGAGGCGCTTAATGCGAGAGAAACAGAGGCAACAAACCACCGAGAAGAAGAAACGCGTGGAGTCTCCTTTCGCCAAGTACAACAGCCTGGGCCACCTGAGCTGCATGCTGTGCAACGTGCAGGTCAGTGGTGGTGGAAACTGAAAGTAACTAAGTACATGTACTCAAGTACAATTGAGTTTCTTTTTTTACCGTATTTTATACAAGCTTGTATATCTGCTATTTTCAAACATTTTAGTACTTTTACTTTTGGTGCTTAAGTATATTTTGATGCCAATACTTTGATACTTTTACTCAAGTAACATTTTGAACACAGGCCTTTTACTTGTAACAGAGTATTTTTATATTGTGGTATTGCTACTTTTACTTAAGTAAAATATTTGAATACTTCTTCCACCACTGGTACAGGTGAAGACGGAGATACTGTGGCAAGCTCATGTTCTGGGTAAACAGCACAAGGAGAAGGTGTCCGAACTCAAAGGATCTAAACCGAACAGTTCGGGTGCCAGTCAGACACCCCAGGAACAACAACCACTGAAGAGGAAAGCATCGGAGTCCGAAGACGGCGATGGGAAAAGGGCGAAAAGTGCAGGCCAGTCAACATCGGGGCTACCCGGAGATTTCTTTGAGTTCAAGAAGCCAATGGAAAGGGCACCACAGGCACATTCTACTACGAAATCTGCTGGGCTCAGCCTTTTGGCTGGAACATACGACGAGGATGATGATGATGATGAGGGAGATGACACTGACCACAAAAGTACCCCAGGTGTGTCGGGTGAATCTGCCCCAGAGGGACTCCCCGCTGATTTCTTTGACAATTCAATACCATCCGTCCCCTCCGTCTCTCATTCTGGGTCCATTCTTAAAGCAGACGAGCCAGAGAAAAGCACGTCGAAGAAAGAAAATACAGCCGAAGCGCTTCCAGAGGGATTCTTTGATGATCCAGTTAGAGACGCAAAAGTGCGAAATGTCGAGGCACCCAAAGACCTGATGGACAAGGAATGGGATGAGTTTCAGAAAGAAATGCGCCAGGTGAACACAAAGTCAGAGGCTATTGTGGCCGAGGACGACGAGGAGGGTCGTCTTGAACGCCAGATTGATGAAATCGATGAGCAGATTGAATGCTACAGGAGGGTCGAAGTCCTGAGGGACAAAAGGGATGTGGTAAAGAGCATGTCTGTGCAAGTGACGACTCACGAACTGTCCGACCAAGGCATTGAGGAGGAGGATGAAGAGGAGCTACTTCACCTGTTGTCCCGCGACTGGAGAGCTAAAGGGGCGCTTGCCTAAATCCCTACAATTGTGATTTACAAACATTGGTGAATGAAATGTTGGCTTAATTGTTAAGAAACAGGAGTTTGGAAAATAAGCTTATTTGTATGCTATAAACCTGTGCAAATACATTTATTGTATCATCAAGGTTTGTACCATTTTGTTGGATTTGTAAGTGTTAAGAGCTTGTATTACCCTAGTAAAGCATTGGCTTGTAAATTAGTTATCAAAGATAATTTTGTGAATTAAAAGATAAGTCTGATAATCTTATACAAATACCACAAAAAGTTGATTTGAATACTATATTTATTCATAAGTTCTCACACATACACACACAAAAAAACTTAGCATGGAAATATTTCATGTAATATCAGAAGCTGTCGAATGTATATAGCTTAATTAGGCCTATTCATTGTCCTGCAAACAGTTAAAGATAAATTAAATATTTGCCCATGTTACATTATGAGCAACATGCAAAGCACAAATTAATAGAATTTAAGATGTACAACACAAAGTAAGACCTCAGAAAGCAAACCTGACAAACCACTCCCTATACAAGATATATTTTCGTGGATGCCACATTACAATTTTTTATTTTTTTACCAAATGCAACAATATTGAGTAACCTGACAAAATGTGTTTAGTAAATGGCTCCAAGGCCTACACAAATGAAATAAAAACAATTGAGTGATGTCAGTGCTCTCATACTACCTGTTGCACAATGTGAGCGGGGTGCACGTGCAGCCTCCTACCTTGTTCTAAAATTACTAGTTTAAACAAATTTAACGCAAGCACTATATAATATCTGCAAGTCTTTTTTTCCCTGTGTTATTGCTACATATCCCCTTGTGATTGTGAGATTATCCACTTCAAAAGTGTTTTTGAAATATTCAATAAGAGTTTATAGCCCTTCAAATAATGTACACTTTAAAACTGCTAAAATAAAGAGAAATCAAAATCTCACTACAAATGATTAACAAACTCATAACCCAAATTAAAATGCAGGAATTAAATACTTTTGTTGGGACAAGGGATACACACAATCACAAAATGTGGAAAAACAAGTCTAACATGTTAAATGAGCTTTGAATATGTTTAGGTCCAATAATGTAATTCATACTTCATTAAAGTTTGGCTAAAAAACAATAAACAACATTCAGCTTCTAGTAGTCTGTAAACATTCTTTAGATTTTAACTTGGGTTGTGAAGGTAAGGTTCAAGTGTGTGAAACCAGGTGAGTTATTATGTAGTGATGTGAGGGACATCTGCCATGTAGCGTATAACAGTTTCCAGTTTTGCACAGCTAATTGCACATTAGAAAAATTCCATGAAGATGAGAAAGATGGGAGGTAAACAAACCAAACCTGCAAGTCTACATATTTCACCTGTAAAATAATAAACCAAATGGTTCATGACACTTTATTACAAGGTTTGCTAAAACAAGAACACTAAGAAATTGTGTGTGCACAATCATCTCTAAATTCTAAAGTTCGGTCCGGTGTGGACAAAGTTGCAGTGTGCCGAACCAGGTGAGGAAGTAGGGGGCGTGCCAGTGCCATTGTTCCACAATCAGCATGATAAATATTCAGTTCAGAAAAGTGCAGCAGTCACAGGAAGGGTGTGCACGCACCCCATGTACCGGGGACCCTTCTGTGTTCTCAATACTGTTCATTGCCGTCAATAATGCTGTGCTCACAAACCTGTTGCAGCTTTCAGTTCTGTCTGAGTACCAATTGGTCCCCATCTTTGTCATAGACCGCCATGATAAGTATGTCAGGAAATGAAGCTCCCAATAGGTTCCTCAGGCCTTGGCGGGACATTCTGACAGAATAAGCCAAAAATGATCTGCTAGAAGAGGTCCTCTGGATCTGTATAAACACATTTTCGAAATTGTTAAAAATATATATATATGCTCATGGCCTCATGGTTATTACATCAAAGCTGTGCTTCTGGAGCTGTAGATGTGAATTGCTTTGTACTACTAAACAGCAGTGTTGACCTTTCTGAGAACTGACACTGGGCGAGGACAACGGCTTTAGGGCTCCTGGCCCAACATTCCTCTTGGAGTGTTTTGGAGTCAAGAATCTCCGTCGTCTCTTTTGTTTAGATTCTGATACTGGTGTGAATTGCTCTGCAAAGAATAAAATAAAACATTCAGACTAGGTTTGAGGCAAACAAAGAATACACCAATGTAATAATACATTCTATACAGTACCATTTGAAGTATTAGGTGATGCTTCTGCTGTAGTAGCCTCATTAACAACTTCGGCTGCTTGGCTGCCAATGCTGGGCTCACGTGCAGTCTCACCCATCGAGTCCTTTAGTTACGATGTAATAGAAAAGAAGGTGTATCACCAATCATGTGGCATATGAAACTAAACAAGTTAGCTGCTTATATTCTTGTGAGGAACTGAATATGGAGCTTCATCTCACTCACATTTATGTTTGTTTCTCGTTCAGGCCCATGCTCTAAAGAGTACAGCCTCTGAGAAAGGTTGGAGACTGTAGAGATGAGAGAGTGGATCTGGTGACCAACTTGGGACTCATACAGTTCCTGGGTCTTGTTAGCCTCACTTACAGCTTCTTTCAGGTCAGTTATGTCCTACAACAGCAAGACAAAAGAAAAATAAATATATGGACAAGTGAAATAATGTTCTGTAAGGGTGGCAGACAGCAAACAGTCCTGTCATTGAGTCACATAGGTTGCACTTAAAGTAGTTTGCTCAACCATGTTGTAAAGTAAACAAACAAGCAAAACTAGATTTACTACATTTATGGGTGACATGAAACGGAATATTACGAACACACAATTTGTCCAGTTTTGATGCAAATACTACACCATTCATGTATTTTACACAATGATCAGAAGGTTCACATTGAGTGACATTGTTTAGCGATTGATTTTAGTGTCTTTGATGCTTGTGGTTATCATTTTGATTGTTATAGTTAATTTTGCACGGGTATAGTGTTATATATTTTAACCTTTTGGGGATTGCACTTGAGTTTGGAGGATGAAGTTAGTTTCAGGAAAAACATTGAGGCAATTGAGAAAAACAGTTACTTCAATGTAGACGTATGAAAAAAGATATATAACCGGTGCTTGTTTAATAATGGATGAGACTTTTATCTCAGAAATAGCTACTGAATCTTTATTCCCATCTGCCTTCCGATTTTACCTACAAAGAATAAAGTAGAGAGAAATGTCAGAAGACAGAAGTTGTCATGGATATCTGACCCAGTTTTGCTCAGCAAAGTAAAATGTATGAGCTCCCAAAATAGAGATCGGTACTTGTTTCATGTATTATGAATGAAAATCCAAAACAACAGCGCGACAGTGGTTTAGGAGGTAGAGCAGCCACCTGGGAACAGGAAGGTTCCCGGTTTGATCCCCAGCTCCTCCTGGCTTTGTGTCGAAGTGTCCTCGAGCCAGACATTGAACCCCTAACTGCTTCCGATAAGCAGGTTGGTGCCTTGCATGGTTGCCTCCACGTCGGTGTGTGAATGTGTGTATGTACGCTATACATACTAAATAATGAAACGCTTTGGCTCAAGGCTTAAGACCAACACCATCCTTCCCCCCCTTTTTGTAACTACAGCACTTTATGAGGTTGTACGGAAATGTATTTCTTTCACACCTGTAAACTTGTGATACAAGTCACAAGTTTACAAGTCCTGTCGTCCCGTGGACAATAAAATATGTATTTGGGACAAACAAGAAATCTTCAGGAGATTTAGTTTTTCCACTTTGAAAATGTCAACTGAGCCAACTGTCAGCGTGCATATCACTGGAAATGCCAACTCATGAAAGTTGCATTGTAGTTGCATTTAAAAATATATATATATTGTTCTGTGAATCTCTTAGTTATACTAACTACTGCAATGAGGTCTTGTGTCAAGGAAGCAAGAGTAAAAGTCATAAAGATAAAGTATTAGCTATTACTATTTAGTACCATCAAATGTTCGGATTTCAGCAAATCTCTTAGTTATGCAAACATTGGTCTTATGAAGCAGTTTTGTTCATAGAGGTGAAAATAACAAATTATAGCAGCATCCCAATGATTTAGGAAGAGCATGTCACATCTTATAAAACTGTCCATATACAAACAGTCTTGTAAGACTATCAAAAAATAATCATTGAGCAAAGTAGGAAGCGGATATATTTACCACAGTCTTTTTCAAATCATCAGTATTTGTCTTCTGATTTTCAAGAGCAGACTGCATAGTCTTAACATCATGCTGCACGCTTGTTAGTGTGCTGCCAATTGTGGCCACGCTCTGGAAAAGATCATTTATAAATCGAGTCATCTTTACTGTAGGTCATCTCAGAATATGAACAGATATGAGCCCCACATTTGTATTTATTATTATAGGATTCTTTCAATCAGGATAGTTTTCAATTCTCAAATGTTGTTTCTTCTTAGCAAAACAATTATCATCAACAGTATATTATAATTATGCACAGCTTTTATAGTCTCTTCCATGTCATTGGAAGGGGAAAATAAAGCAAAAAGTTTAGGACACTTTTTTTTTCCATGACTTTTTTTCCTTTGGCTTTACCTTTTGGAGTTCTTCAACTGTAGTTGGAAGGTTGATCAAGTCTGAGGCAGATTTGATGTTGGCCTTTAGATGGTTGACTGCTGATTCTAGTAAACTGATCTAGAAGAGTAAAACAAACAATTATATTTCACAACACCTGCAGCACAACAACAACCCACACTGGTCTCCAATTATAGAATTGCTCTTTAAATGTATGCGTTAGCTGATGCTATGCAGAAATACACGAACCTGCCATATTCTCCATTTATGAAAAATGCCATAGAAGCTAGTGTCTGTCAATTCAAGGCTGCAATGACAACTTACCTTTCTGTTCATCTCCGTCAGGTTAGACCACAGTTTGCTCAAACCCTTGTCCCCGTTTTCAATATCCTCAAGCTTTCTTTGCTTTGTTTTCAGGTCCTCACTTAGTTTTGGTATTTCGTGTGCCGATGCTTTTTGGCTGGATTCCACTGTTAGGATACAACATTGAGATGTTAACAACAGGAAAGTGGATAACCGAGCCGGACATAATAAATTCCAAATCAGTCTGTTGTTTATGACAGTCATTTCAGATAGGCAATCTGTGTGAACTTTGCCTTACTCGTGCGCATTTTTTCTTTCATAGAGTCTAGATCTTCTTTCAGTGCAATCTGCATCCATATGAGACCAGCACAGGCCATGACACAGGCAGCTAGTATGATGAACAGGAACAAGGGGTAGCACACACTGCAACACTTTGTGTAACTTCTCCTGAAAAGAATGCCAAACACAGAAGACATTAATATTTCACAGACTCATGCAACATTGATGGATATATTTTCAGGAGACTTCTTGGGTGCCATAGGCCGGTGGTTCTCAAAGTGGGGTCCAGGGATCCCCTGGAGCCCCCTAAGGACCCCCAGCAAAATTAGTTAATAACAGCATCAAAATCAATGCATCCACTTTAACCCTTATATTGGCTATTTGAAGATCTACAACATAAGCATCCTTAGTTGGGTTCATGAAAGGCGCTATATACATTCAAGCTATTATTATTATTACTCTCCGCAGGAGAGTATTGTTTTCACTTTCTAAATATGACACACCGATTGGTCAAGCCTCACGTGACACGTGACAATACGGTGAAATACTGTATAAATACATGGCGTCACTTTGACAGTGTCTTGCCACTGTCAAAGTGAGGTAAGACAGGAACATCATCACGAAATGGCTGCATGGCTGATACATAATTGGCAGATAGGACAGATAGGACACTTATATAGACAGGAGGGATATGACACTTACACAGACGGATAGGACACTTACAGTACACAGACAGGACGGATAGGACACTTATACAGACAGGACGGATAGGACACTTATACAGACAGGACGGATAGGACACTTATACAGACAGGACGGATAGAACACTTACACAGACAGGACGGATAGGACACTTACATAGACAGGAGGGATATGACACTTACACAGACAGGACGGATAGGACACTTACAGTATACAGACAGGACGGATAGGACACTTATACAGACAGGAGGGATAGGACACTTACACAGACAGGAGGGATAGGACACTTACATAGACAGGACGGATAGGACACTTATACAGACAAGACGGATAGGACACTTATACAGACGGATAGGACACTTATACAGACAGGACGGATCGGACACTTATACAGACAGGATGGATAGGACAGTTAGAACGTAAGAATTAGAACATTCCCAACATTCCCAACACAAGTCTGGTAAGAGTGAGGTAAGACAGGAACAGTCACGAAATGGTTGAGAAATGGCGGATACTGTAACAATTGGATAGGACACTTACACAGACAGGACGGATAGGACACTTACACAGACAGGACGGATAGGACACTTACATAGACAGGACGGATAGGACACTTATACAGACAGGAGGGATAGGACACTTATACAGACAGGACGGATAGGACACTTATACAGATAGAACATTCCCAACAGCGGAGAGTTGTGCTCCGAGGAGCACTTTTTTTTGTTATTATTATTATTACAATATTACGATACGTGTGAAGCTTGTAGATCTGCTATTTTCTAGATAAAAAAAAAAAAAAGATTTTAAGGACAAAAATCAGAAACATTGTAAGAAGGGGTCAGCAGCCCGGGCCCCGGCCACAAATTAATTTGACAATATTAATTGTCTTGACATGAAAAAGTTTGAGAACCAACCACTGCCATAGGAAACCCTTGACTCACTGATTATTCTCTGTGGTCAATCACTCACTTCCCAAAGGCTGCCACGGTGCCCATGTTGCTGAACTCATCATCATCAGAGCTGGACTCGGACTCGGAGTCCGGAGGTTCGGTTCGAAGAAGCCGGTGGCCGGACCCCTTCTTGGTCTTCTTCCTCTTGCTGTCCCCGAGTCCGATCAGGGCGTTCAGCTCCTTCCTCTTCTTCATCTTCTTCTGAGGGGTCAGCGATCCCGCTGAACCCGTCTTAAACCCGACCAGATCCAACGTCCTGTCCAGTTTGGTTGATACTGATAGACAGTGTTGTTGCAGATCTAACCTCGTCGTGCTGCAGAGCAACTCATCTAACGCGTGTGTCTGTCTTATCACTTCCCAACCCCAACCAGTGGCGTGTTACAAGGCTTTTTCAGACCTATAACCAGTCTGAACTACAGTCGACAGGTCGTATTGTGTGACATTCGAGCCAAGATGATAATATTAAACGTTAGCATTAGCTACCTCATCTGACAACCAGGGCCCAGCAGCAGCACTGTGCTAACGCGGCTAACTAAGCGCGTTATACGTTATATAACTGCCACTCAATGGAAAGTCAACGTGCCGAAGAGGTGACGACGATGGACACTTTGTCAAATAAATAAATAAATAAATGAAGGGCCGCATCTAAGAATAAATGTATATCGTCTAGCGGAGACTTGAGAGAAGCTACTGTACGTGCCTGGTTGTTTTGACAGAACGTCCTGTAACCTTACGTCTTGTGGATTTACGACCAGCGTTGCCAGGTTTCGCGAGAGTAACAAGCAACCGGGTCTATGAAAAGAAGCAGAAAAGAAGCGAGCCCTTCGCCTTTAAACATAAATTGGCTATTTGAAAAGCCATTGTATGTTTTCTTAAATATTTTAAGAAACAAGAATACAAAAACGTTGAAAAATGTGGAATAATATTGTCCCTGGCCTAAAATCTTTTCAGATGGGGGTCTGCATGCAAATACATATTAATTTGGGGATCCTTGTTTGAGAAACACTGGTTTAAACAACATTAAACAAGCCCAAATATGCAACTACATTACAAATATTTTACAAGCAATTTACCTGAAAAATAAGCCCAAAGTCGCTTATAATAAGCAGACATGGCAACATTAGTTACGACCCCACGTTTCCCTGTTGGGACCTGAGACGCCATCACTGATTGGACGCAACGAAACACAATATTTAACTGACTGCGCTTTGAGCCAATACATCTGTTCTTGGCCCAAAAGGAACACTACGATGAGAAGAATCCTTATCCAACCCTCCTGGCAGTGGTTCTCAGAGAAGTACATTAACTCAAGTAGGCTACTGTATTTATGTACAATTTTGAGGTATTTTTTACTTTACTGGAATATTTGTGTGTAGTTTCCCACCACTGCCTATATACATGATTTTAACTTGTTAAAAGATGGCGCCACACTGGCCAAGGTTCCTAGGGACCCACAGTTCTGGTTATCTATTGATTCACATGTTTTTTTTCTATATGAATTGATTCATCTATATTTATTTAATTCTCAAACAGATTTGTTATTGGCATAGAGGTGGTGTTACTGTAAATATATGGTGTACAAAAAAAGCCTGCCAGGTATACTTCTAAGGTGTTAATAATAAGTCATGCACGGAGCTCTCTCTCTATGATCTCCTGACAGCTCTGCAAGTCTGCAGAACTCAGAGTTAATGAGCATATTTCTTACCTCCATGAAAATCAGATCAAAGTACAATAATAAGGAGCTGTCAATCACCACCCCTGATGTGTGACTACTGTAAGATGTGACAAAATTACATGGAAATATGTAATTAGTTATCGTGTTAAGCCTAATTTGTGACAGCCTAGTTAATTGTTGTATTGACTTAAGTACCATGCAGACGGAATTATCGTTTTTATTCATTATTTATTCTAAATGTGCCTAATTAGGATTATGTATTTGCACTGCTGACTATTGCTGATCTACAGATGAGTCAGTGTAGCCTATTATTGATAGATTTGTAGTGACATGTCTATTATATTCCCTGTTGACACTTTGTTGATCTGTGAGCCCACTTCCACATTAGACACATTACACAACACAGACACACACACACACACACACACACACACACACACACACACACACACACACACACACACACACACACACACACTAGGCTTATATTGTACCAACCCAGTCGGTGTACCCAGATGTGAACTGCAATTAAACTAGTAGTTTAGCCACATTTTCCAGTAGCTTGCTGCAGTTCAACTTCTTTAATATTTGCATTAATAAAGTACTAAAAATAGGTTACTTGTAATTTCATGTTGTAAACTACTGAAACTACAAAGAATTTGGAGCCTTAAGGATGGTGTAAGTGATTCTCTTTATTTATTATGTAATCACCAGCTCCACCTTCTCGGTCGGTAGGCTCCAATATGGTCACTTCTGTCTGTAAAAATTCATAATGGCAACAGTCAAATTCAATATTACTTACTTAAACCCTTTTGCTCTTTGGGGAGCATAGGTCATTCATGAATTTCTTCCAGCTGGTTCGGTGTTGGGCGATCTTCTCTGCTAAATTCAATATGTGCATGGACAAAATGCAAAAGTCCAGGCTTGCTTCATAACAGGGCTCAACAAACCAATGAGTGAAGTCACTGTCACCATATCCATCATTTTAGTTTTACACTCTATGGTCCACAGCAATACACTTGCCAAATTTGAAGTTGAGCAGATGAACAGTTTGAGATATGCAAAGGACAGACAGACAGACAGACAGACAGACAGACAGATATTTACCATTGCTTTCTTTACTATTGAACCCCCTTTGACCAGCCCTGCATTTATTTAATCCTGACTGCTGTGAAGGCATGCCTCCAAGCAATGCATTCATTAGGCAACCACCACCACACACTTAACCTTTACCAAGTACTGCATGTGAAAAAGGGGGTGGGCGTTGCTCAGTGCTCACATAGCGACAGACAGCGTCATCATGGAATCTCCCGAATCTCTCAGACTGAGAAAGAATCATCATGACCATGCATGACACTGACTAGCTCCACTGTCAAAACCTACGTTTTTACTTGTGAGCTGTGCAAGCTGAGAGTTTATACACTCTCTCCTTCAAAGGTAAATAAATACAAATCTAAGAACACATAAAATAATAATAATAATAACAACAACAACAACAACAATAATAATGATAATAGTAGTAGTAGTAGTAGTAGTAACACAGACTTTGCTTGCCAATTTAGTAATTTTAAGTTTAATATGACATTACACATGTAACATTGTCAATTTTATAGATAGTAGAAGTTCAGACTACGTTTTCCAGGTGGCTTTATTTAACCAAATTAAATAACAATTAAATTGTGAAGTAATTGGTAGCTTGCAAAGCTATGTTTTCAAGTAGCTTCCCCTACAGTGATGACTTGGATGGTGGGATATCATGAAATCTGGTGGGAATGGTCAGTAGACTGCAATGAAAGGGATGAATACATTTTGGGTCTAATTAAGGTCATGGTTAAGGTATGTCTGCTAGCAAAATGGCATGAGAATGGATGGCAGAATTTATTTAATGAAACTTGGTGGAAATTATATGCTGTAACATTTTCACAGAAGCAAATTATGATTTATGAGCCATATTATAGGCCATCTAAAATATAAATGTAATTCTGTTTTCCAGATAGAAGAATTATGCCTCTCCTGGCATGGGAGTATCCCCAAAATACGACTAATCCAATAATGGGCTGACGCTGCACAAGCGCAAGGCTGAAAAGAAACGGTAAGTGATATATCTATTTTCTTTCTCTGTTAAAATAGACTCACACTGTCTTTGACTTCCACCCTTTTGCTAATGATGATGAATGAAATTCATTCATTCATTCTTCAAACTGGAGCATAATAACAAATGGATGGGGAACCACCTAAACATCTATGAATGAGGTCATTCAATTGTTGGCAAGTGCATTTGAAATTATGCCTACTGCAGATGCTTTATTTTATTCCAAAATGGACTAAGGCTGTGGTTGTCATGAAAATGGCATAATGCCACCCATATAATCACTAAGCCGATATTCTCAAAGCTAGCCTGAGCAATCAACAGGGCGGGGGATATTATGTGAGAGCAGCACATACTGTAAATCCAGTATTATCATGTGGGCGGTAGAGTGAAATTCAATCAGCAGCTCATCTCTACTAAGAACACCTGGTGAGGGGACAAGCGTCATGCTGAGGGCCTGTGGTAACCTCACAGCATGAGGCTTCAATTCAAAGCATCTCTAATGTCTCATCGGCTCTCTGCGCTCTCCGTTTTTCAACCAGGGTTAAGACAGAAAAGGATGGCAGTTTACTTTGTGTCTTCTCACATTACAGCCACAAGGAAGGAACGAGACGTTTACCAGACCGGACTCTGATTACAATAAAACACTTGTTTTCATACTTTGTTCACAGCAGGGGTGCTCATATACTCACCGGGAGTGAATTCCCTGCAACTATCTGGCACAGAGCTATCTTTGCGAGCTGAGAGAGAATATAAATGTTGCTGGCATGATGGGAAATAGCGAGTAGAATTGACTTCTAATTGGATGCTTTCATCTGACATGACAGACTGTTTGAATACAGATTAACATCGGTTGGAGGGCTGTTGCTGGAATACCAAATATTTCTCATGAGGGACATTGCCGTTCATTGTAAATCTGCTAACCAGTCTGTTGAATGGCTCAGCTAGACATAGATAATAATGAGAAATGTGCTTCACTGCTTTGGATGGGCCTCGCGTATGTCGAGCAAGGATATATTTAGTCTTATGAACATGATGGATAGGGATGATGGTATGTCAACTGCTTTCTGATATAATACCATAGTAAAAACATGTAAAGTTGTGCAAATTGTATTTTCCCCCATGTCTACTTAAGTATTGACGTTAAATGGACGCGTGTGTCACATTTTTCTTTTGGCAATCTGTTATTTTCAGCAAGCGACACGGTCATACAACAAAATATAAATGAATCCTCACTTCCAACCTTCCAAAGTATGCAATAAGAGAGAGGTTCTCAAAGTGGGGTCCGGGATCCTTGAGGGGGATCCGGGGGATCCCCAGCAAAATCAGTTAATATAGCATAAAATCAGTGTACTGTAGCCATTTTCACCCTATATACTGTACATAAGCTGTTTTCAAAACATATTTCCAAAACTTTGAAGATTTTGGAATTTTTCATCTTGTAGGTGGGTCCCTGGCACAAAATATTTTCAGATGGGGGTCAGTGGTCAAATACATAGGGGGTCCTTGACATGAAATAGCTTGAGAATCACTGCAATAAGAAATCAGTAGGGGGCAATGTTCTCACATCAGAGAATGATGTGACACCACCATGAATGTAGTGCCAACATTTGAATGAAGGACATACTGTATAGCTCAGAGTCATCGACCAGGTTTGATCATATTGCAGCAGTGTCGATAGTTGATCATAGGTCAATAGGGTGATCATTTATAATATTATGTTTGGTCCATTTTGGATATTGGCAACAAAGACATGTAGGCCACAAATGATAAATGGCCAAATAAGCCCAAATAGGCTATCTAATATTTGTCAGACTTAGGAATGCAAAGAACCTGAGCCTTCTGTCCTATATAGAGTAGGTACACCTTTCCGATGACATGTCAGGACGGGAGAAGGAACTGAATGTACTTCAGATCATCCTAACATAAATAATGAAAACATACATCAGTGATTATGCTTTATGTATGTAGTTCTTAATGAAAAAAATCAAATAGTTACATCTTATAGATAGATCTTATTTCAGTACATTTTAAATCAACACAATTTTGCAAATCCTCCAGTCAGTCCTAAAAGAGGTGCTTGAAATGACAGCATGGTGACACACTGGTCCTAAAAGAGGTGCTTGAAATGACAGCATGGTGACACTAGCGGCAGAGACTGCGATTGCACTGATACAGCAAAGATCTGATATAATCTCAAACAGATAAAAGAGAATAGATTAATATATTAAGCAAATGAAAGGGGCAAGGGAGGGAAAAAAATTGCTGCGAGTTCTCTTTGATTTAATTTTGTTGGAAATTAAGCACTGTAAAATGCCTAGCTTTTGCACTTTACTCCTTTCAAGATAAAACTTTTGCTTCTTCAAATCTGGAAGAATCAATATCCCAAGCCACATGTAAGCCTAAACATACAAATTATGTGTTGTTAGAAAATCTTTTATTTAAACTAAACTTTAATCGCCCAGACTGTGTAATACAGCTGAGTGTGAGGAAACTTCAAACACTTTACACAAAGGAATATCCATTCATTTGAATTCAAAAAGACTGGACTGGAAGGGACTGCTTTTGCAGCCAGGAATTAAGTATATCCAAGTTTTTCTCTATCCCCCCACTGTAGTATTAAGCCAGTGGTTTGCTTTGTCCATTTGTATAAAATTGGTCCAACTTTATCCCATTAATGAACCTGATAAAGCTAGTATTAGCTTCAGTTTTGTTTCATTTGTAGTGTGGATAAAGGCAAAAAAGAATTAAAGCACTCTAATAATTGCATAATTTATGACTGCCTGTTGCAGTTAATTTACCCGTTTTCAGCAGTTTTACTGTGATGCAGCCTCAAAAGAAGAAGACATATGAGTTAGAGTTTTAATTTGACTTTAACATTTTTAAAATATATTTTATTAATGATAACTGATGAAAGGTGACCTGCTCTTCCGAAATCAGTTGCATGTAATTGAATGTTTAGACTTTTTCATTGCAGAAATTAAAGAGTCTTAGCTTTATCACTATTATTATTCTTGAACTCCAGATATTCAAAGAGATCAAATTACAAATATACTGTCCCCAATGTGTATTTGAGAGGGAGATAAAAGTGGGTGTGTATGACATAATTATTTTTATTATTATTTATTCAAGTTTATTTAACACTCAGCACACTGTGTTTAATTATCCAGCAACAATACACCTTACTGTGCATGTTAGGGACGACATTGACTGACTTTCACAAGCTCTTTTTTTTGCTGGATAGTAACATTTCAGCTACACTAATGACAACTTTCTCAATAGTAATTAAGAAAAGGATCTGAACAATCTATATTCCTTTCCCGTCTGTGTGGGAGGAATGTATTTATATCCACCAATATAGATGATAATGGCTTCAGAATTCCTGTCAAATCAGCAGAGCAGGGCACGACAGTGTTGGGAGAACAAAAATTATACAGAAATTGAAGGCTTTGAAGCTAGTGCCCAAAATCTTTAAGCACCACTTGACTGCTGTGCTCTCCTGTTATTTGCTTGTTTGTGGCCTGGCTATTAGCTTACATCTGGACATTTTGGTTAAATTGTTGTCATCAATGAGCAGTTTTGCCTACTGGACTGCTGCTGATTGCATGTTTTGGGGTCCAGTCAGCAACAGTCTTGTGTATGAATAGGCCAAAGGATGGCTGGTTTAAAGATAGTGAAACCATCATGCCTGGCATTGAGGATCATAGCACACTCAAAGTCACTTAACTCACCCATTTTGAGTATTCTGACATTCAGTCACTAAATAGCTGAATTCCTCTCTGCCTTTCCAGGGTCTACTTTATTGTAAACCACAGCCATGACGATGACGATCTAACACAATGTCTGTGGAAGCGATCCATTTTCATGAAGAAAATAAAATCACTGTAATGTATACTTCATGAGTGTTTCCCAATATTATGAATCTCGAGGATTCATAATTCCTTTGTTAACAGAAACTATATACATTTTTGGAGAAATAACTGTTAAAAATTAAGGGTAAAGTAAAGGGTAAAGGTAAGGATAAAGCAAGGGGTAAAAGTAAGGGGACATTTGCAGCAAGCTGCTAAGTACAAGTTTGATTCTCCTATGGCAAACTCCTTGACATTTTATTCTTTCTAATGCTGAAGTACAGGGAGTGCTGTTTAGGCCTCTTGTGATTGACTGTATTCATCCGCTGTCGTGCTGGGGTTGATCTGGGATTCTCTTTGTACTAGCTCCTCTCCTATGCATAGCTCAACAGGCCAGGCACACATAGGGAGGAACCTTGATGAGGTGCATGAGAAGAAACCCAGCACATTTGGTTATGAGTAAAACCTTCAAAGCATTCTCAGACCTTCGGATCTTTAATGCTACAGCTTAAACTACAAAAAAACAGTGCATATAGAGAGAGATGTTATATTTTTGGCCTGCATTATTTGTGTTTCTCTGGACTTTGAGGTTCAGCGACTCCCCACAAAATGAAGTGCGAGTTTGCAGCAGCTGCCAGTCTAGATGTAGTACAGAAATACCGCTTGCCGTAATGAGATCGAGAGGAAAGACACATTTTAGGGGGATTACAGCCTCCAACTAGGACACGTGAGCCCTGCTGGGGTGTGCCCTGTGGATAGCAAGGTATAATGCAAAGGATTAGCATCAGGGTTGCTTGTAATTGAAGTGATTGACAGCCTAAAAGACAACAGATGAGAGTTTCAGGAGTAGTTCGGCTGTTGAGGGTAATGTGTGTGATGGTAGTGACAGTGATGATAAGGTTGGCAGCAGAGTGATGATAGTTGTGATAATAGTGCACAAGTTAAAACCAGCCACGTTTAAGGTCATGGACAGTTTGTTTGATAGCACCGTTTGTTGCTAAGCAGAAATGTGCTGTCTGAGTTCTCTTTGTGTGTATTTGTAGTGGCAAACTTTGCTTTCTGAGACAGTTGGTTTTGATGCTGAATGAAACTAACTCAGTGTGACCTTGAAAATCTACCTCTACTTTATGCTGAATTTCAGTGGATGCCTCTTAAATGTTTATGACATTTTTTTGACATAATAGTAGTTACAAAAAGAAAAAAGACACCCAGGCCATTTTATTGACTTTCACATTACCACATAAAACATCATAAGACAACTTTGCAGCAGATGGACTCCTGGAATTCTGAAGAAATATACAAACAACTTGTATTTTATTGAATAGTTACGTATGTTTGAAAAGGCATATCAATCTGTGCCACCGTTAATAAAGTATTCAATCAATCAAAAAATGTAAGTACTTTTGATTATTAAAGAGGACATCATATAGTTGAACCTTGTGAATGATTGATCTCTATCGTTCAAAAGAGGTTTTTCTTGTAGTGTAGTGTTGTTTTGAAATATTGAGATTCATCTTGCTGAAAAAAAAATATTACAACGTGGAAGTTAAACTAATAACTAACAACAAACTAACAACTAATAATTGAAACAATTAGGAAGCTTAATAGAAGGCTTATCAACTTGCTTTTAAAAGCCTGCAGTAGATGAATGTAGTGGAATTACCTTTATTTATATTATAATTATATATTTATGGAGTACAGACCTGATCGATAAGGATGCTGTTATAGCGAAGCCATTTCAATTCATATGCTTTCCAACCATATTTTCATTTGGTAAATCATTGAAGGGCAAATTAATGAATTACGTTGACAGATTGCACTGTGTTTTCAATCAAAGTTATTTTCAATAAATAAATAACAAGTGAGAAAACTAAAATCAAATGACAGAAAGTCCATTATGTTTGTGTGGCAGTTGTTTATTAGCAGAATAGCAGAACATTTTGTAAAATAAATAAATAAACCTTCGCCATTGAGCGGCTTCTTAAGTCATATTTTGTGGTTTTCATCAGGACTTCACTTTACTTTTACCCATAAACAACCCCACGGGACTGAACCATGATCTCTGTTAGGTTCATTATTTTTCTGCCCCCTCCCCGCACCAGTTCAATGTAGAGTTGAAGTATGAAATACACTTTGAAATGGAAGTTGCAGTCTTTACGAGTTTGAAAAATATGAACCATGTTGTTGTGTCTCTTTTGAATTGAAACGTAACCTTAGATTTTAATGCAAATGATAAAAACAATACAGAGGTAACAACCTTCTTCCACAAATGCAGTCTATTTGAGTAAAACACCTGAAAGCTTTTTTTAAAATAAAATAAAAAGTTAAAAATAAATAAAACATATAGCCTATCTTCAAGTTCACAATGCAATGCATCATTGTGAGTGAGTGTGTAGATCAGCAATTTGTTTAAATGTTCGCCTATTATTACATGCATGGCCAGAATAAGGATGCCAGGATTAAAATGTTCAATAGACTGTCACGGCACTACAAATAAAACACATGGGTGTACACAGGATTGAGCCCTGGTATATAAAGATTTTAGTGAGAGGGATTATCTAGGAAGAAGGAATATTTATGCCATCCAATGCATGTTTCAGATTACATTACACTTCTTGGGCCGTTTCCAAGCGGGAAGAGTGTGCCTGCAGCGTATCTAATTGGTCCATAATACCAGCAGAAATAGAAAATCTCCTCCCAGGCAACATCCTACTGGTTTTGTCTGACGCTCTTGTTGGAATTGGTAAATGCTACAAATCTCCCAATGACTTTCCATTAACATTAGCTAGGAATAAATCAATAAATGCATAAATAAATGTGTGTATATGTGTGTGTGTGTGTGTGTGTGTGTGTGTGTGTGTGTGTGTGTGTGTGTGTGTGTGTGTGTGTGTGTGTGTGTGTGTGTGTGTGTGTGTGTGTGTGTGTGTGTGTGTGTGTGTGTATATATATATATATATATATATGTGTATATATATATATATATATACACATATATATATATATATATCTATATATATATCTATATACATACATATATATATATATATATATATATATATATATATATATATATATACACACACACACACACACACACACACACACACACACACACACACACACACACACACACACACACACACTCGCATACACATATGCAATTTTGTCTGACCTTAAATATCAGCAATAAAGAGACATTTGGGTACTATGGGTTAGAAATGAGCAGTTTTGATTATTCAAGCTATTAGTACTAGAATAGTTGGTATATATATGAGAAACTTCTCAGAGGTGAGGGGGGGGGCATCCAGGTGTCACAGGAGTAAAGTTCCGGGGGTTGGATTGTTCTGCCTTGGCCAGGCGCTTCAACAAACATAATTGGCTGTGTTCGCAGGTGGTAAGCCAGTTGGGGAGGGTGTTATCCACAGGTTTGTTGGGGTGCCTGTTCACTAGGGAGCTGATAGTGTGTGGGTAGGCTACCCACCGCCACCGGTGAAACTCCTCACGATCAGGTGAGAAGAAGCAGCTGGTGACTCCATATGTATCGGAGGAGACATGTTGTTTTCTACACCCCTGCTCCTCAAAGTTGGGTCCTGGGATCCCTAGGGGTCCTTGAGGGGGTTCTAGGGGGGTCCCCAGCAAAATGATCTATTTTTGTTTTGCACCTACTTGAAAATAGATAGACGATCTTCAAGCTCACAACACAACAAATCTTCTCTTGGGCTAAATGGCACAAAATATTTTCAAATGTGTTCCTTGACATGAAAATGTTTGAGAACCACTACGCCCTCCCCAAGACCAATAAGTAGTGGTGGCAGTGACAGGGGCTACCCAAAATGAGGATAAAAGGTTTGATTAATGTGCAGCAAGGCTCTGCAGGTAGCTCATACAATGGAGTCGTCTTTTTCTGTACGCATAAAGATGAATCAAGTTATAGTAAGCAAGGCGAGGTAGATCACACTAAAATGGAAGGAATGCCATGCGTTTGATTCAGTTACTTTTTTGAACATGGAAGGAATGGCATGCTTTTGATTCAGTTTACTTTTTTGCTCATTGTCTTATGATCTCACAGGTATATATTTATGAACAAAAGCAGCAAGTGTAGCTCCCAGCAATGACCTCCTTTTAGCTATAGATAAAGGCTTGCCTCTCCTGGGTGAGAAAGTAGAAGAAGACATGGTGGTTCACATTTCTTGCATTCTTCTCTTGCTCCCTTTATGTCACAGTTGTCATTTTTTCATCAGATATTGTGCTGCAATTTTTTTAATACAAGGACTTCCATCTCCAAGATCTTAAGAAATCTTCATTCAGTCCAAATGAAAACGCTCTATGAGGGTAATAACGTTGGCCTACTTTTGCAGCATTCATTTCCAGGCTTTTTTCTTCATCTGCATTTGTACGAGGTCCACATCTAGCTGGAGACAAGAGACAAGTCTAACTGTAGATTTCTAGAGTAGAATTGTGTAGTCACTGCGTTAGCATTAGTTGTAATATTAAGTAAATGAATGCGTAGTAGTATAGCTATATATTTCAATGATGGCAGATGCCACAGATGTGAAAGCATTAATCTTTCTTTGGTTTAAACTCAATACATTTCTAACTTCTACCAACCAGCATCATCAGATAGTTGCTTATCCATAATTTTGACAATCCACTAATTTTTGTCAAGAATTCTGTCTGTCAATCATTTGCATAGGTCTCCCCAGTTTGCAGCTTAATAAGACACTTGGGATTTTAACAATGGTAGTAAAAAACACAATATATAATTGTGAAGGAAATTCTTTTTGACACTAATCTTGTATTTCAGGCACACTGGCAGTATGGGACCTAGTCCCTGCCCTGCTTGCATCCTTAAACGTCTTGCTGCTGTATAATTCCCACTGCACTGTGCCAGCACTGTGTTCTATGTCATGCTCATCACGCCACAACACATTTGTCATTTCAGACCCAGTGTCGTCTTTCCTACCATTCTGTGTGTGGAAAAACATCCAGAGTGCCTGCATGGGCATTTAGAAATACAGCTGTCAGTTCTGTAGTTATGTTGTGGTGGCAGGCTCAACAGTGATGTACACAACACTATTTAAAAATTGTCCAAGCCCAGGTGTAAAGTTTGGCCTCTGCAATCTTGAGCAGGAGCACAATTGAGAGGATTGCTATTTACAGTTAGTAATTCTTATCCAGAGTGACTTACAAAGTGCAGGAGTGGGATGGCACTATAGAATCCAATTGATTGACACCAGTGTCAGACCTCTTGTCAAGACAAGTGTGTTGGCCATTTAACCAGTACATAATTTGAAAATCTGTCTACATCCCTCTATGATGTAGCCATATGTTTCAGATAATGGCCATTCAGAGTTTATGGTATAAAATGTATGTTGATAGGGGCATTCCCAAAAATGTAACAAAGACTTTTGTTACTTTGTACTTTAAAAGGCAGGAGGCTAGAAAACATATCCTGCTGTCCAGGACAATATGGAAATAAAGCTGCAGAGATGGAGCCTGCTGTGTGGGCTAAGCCCCAGCACAGGAAATCCAAACAGTAAGAAAACATTGTCAGAAAAATCACAAAATAGCACATGTTGGTATAATGCACTCTTCAACAAGACAACATTATGCTTAATTAGATAATTGGTTCCAGAAATCAAAAGAACGAAATACCTGCCTGTTTATGTCACGGCCAATGATAAAACATAACTAGAAAGGTGCTCTCAGTGGAGCGCAAATCTCTGCCAGGATGCACAACCCTACCTTTCTCCATTGTTGTATGTGTGATGCATGTGATGACATTGTGTTGCCGTTGTGTGCGTTTATGGAGAGGCACAGGGCAGTAGGGGAAATCTATGATAAAGGATTAGGATCGTTTATGCCTTCTGTCAATTATGTTTGTACAGGGCCAGACTGGGAACTCAAATTAGGCGAGGAATGTAAATGACAGTGGCTCCCATGCCTGTCTAAATTGAAAATGTAATAAGTAATAACTGAACAATTTCAAGAAATTGCAAAGTGTGGTTGCCCTGACATTAAGTTGTGGGTCGCAGCCATCGGGACCTAAGGAAGCTGGGGGGAAATAACATTTCTATGACATGCCGTGCAACTTTTGGCATTTGCGGCTCAGAGTAGTTTAGAGGCCTCTCAATTGTGTTGGTGCAATTATCATCACGGCATGTAAATCACGTCACTTCTGGCCTCCCATCGCATTGGGAATGTGCTGCTAGATGGTGTAACCACCTGTCTATACAGTCCCATGCACATTTGACAAGCCCGGTTCTGAAAGAATAGTACTTTGCTAATGGTGCTTTGTTTGTGATATGGTTTCAAATAAGAAAAACATTCAGAAGGTTTCCTTGTTTTGCTTAGTGCAATCCTTCTACTTTTATAACTGAAGTAGCCTAACTGAGGTCACTGTAGTAATAATAAGGACCAGAACTGGCAACACAACATTCTAATGTATGTATAGTAATGATACGATACGTGTAACATTAAAGTAAAAGTATCCTTCTGGGATTTCACAGAAAATATACGCTACCAAATAGTCAAACAGCGTGATGACACTATGTTTATATTCAGTGGTAGCAATGTAAACGATAGTGTAACATTAAATAAAGGCTTAAAATGAAAATAATTGACTTGGACCGCTGGAGTAGCAGTATAGGCACCTAGGCTCAATGTAGCCTGGCAAAGTGTTGCGGGTTCGACTCCCGATCCCGATGGTCTTTGCTGCATGTCACTCCCCTTCTCTCACCCCATTTCCTGTCAGCCTACTGTCCTGTCAAATAAAGGCATAAAAGCCCCAAGAGAAATCTTTTAAAAAATGAACGAATGAAAAGAATCCGCACACGGCTTTGCTCCAACAAATATTTTACGTTTTGGCCACAGTTTGGCCTTCATCAGGTGAGGGTTACCTTCACCTGATGAAGGTTAAACTGTGGCATTTCTATGGCATTTCTGTAGCATTTCTGTGGCATTTCACAGCAATATATTCTATTAACAAACGACTGTTTTCCCACCGCTGGCCGCTGTAGATATCCATATGGGTAGGCTGCCCACTAACTGTTTTTGAGCTTTGAGTGACTTATAATCTTTCTATTCCTCAAACTTATAAGCAGAGTTACAGCACATGCACGTAAGATACGTAAAAATAATGTTGATATTTAAACAAGACAGAGGTTCATGATCGCTGCTCCACTCCTTATGTTGGAGTCCGTATGGTTCATCACCATAACAGAGACCAAATTCCATCATCTTTTGAGCATTCTTTTAGCATAGTTATTCGTTATTAATGTTCAACGTGGGAAACTACAAAACAGTGCTTATAGCAACTTGATGCTGTAATCTCCCCGATATCAATACTGGACTGTGCCCCCTGTGACTTTGCAATATGGGGTAGAATCCTTTGCTTATTAGGCTGATTCAAGTTTGGGGTAGATTGAACACCGTTTTGGCATTGTTTGTAAATAGGCCCCTCCCACAACTTTTTGTACAATTGAATACATTTTCATCACATGACTCATGTCATGTGTAGCAATTTTTGCAAGGCGGAGTTGCAAAAAGTGTATATTCTGAAGAAAATTGTCAGAAAATCTAGTTAGGGCATGGGCATGGTCTATATGGAGAGTTGCATCATGAACCAAGACTAAAAATGTAAAGTGGGATGTTATAGCAACACCATGAGTCAAATTTGAACAATATTTGGGAATTGAGTTCTATGGCCTACTGGCAGCGTGCACATGAAATATGACTCTATCTACTGCATTGTGAGATTAACTGCAGACAGATAAACAAAAACAGACACACAGACAGGGACGAATGCAAGATCTCTGGCCCTGCCTTTGTCCTGGTGGAGATAATAACATTTTTGCAAGGGTCTGTAAGGTCAACTTAGATCAGATTGCTGGAGGGTAGTGGTCCCCAAAAAATATATATTCACATGATAGCATCAGGTAATATTTATTTCTGTGATTTAAAACAGAATTTGACCTGAGGAGGTGGAATGGCTAATAAAACATACTTTTCTGTCAATTTTTACAAGTCTATCGTGGCCTTTTTAAACATCCAATGTCAAGAACAGGCTTTTTCCAACTTGGCAGTTGTTTATACAATAATAATACCATATGTATACTGGAGCGCAAAGTCTCATGGGTCAACCTTTGGAAAACCGAGCTCGATTGAATACATTTCTTAATCCGGGATGTCTATGACATTCTACCAAGCCCATCCAACTTGTTCTGCTGGGGAAAGGTGGAGTCACCAGCTTGCCCTCTGTGACTGAAGCCCCTGGTGGAGCATATCCTTTGCTGCCGTCTGAAAGCCCTGGGTGAGAGCACCCTACAGCTGGCACCATGACCAAGTCCTGATGGCTATAGCGTGCGACGTACACCATCTGCAGTGGGATTAGCCTCTGGAAGTGCCTTTACTCAGTAAACTAAAGACTTGGGAGAAGCTACTGCACGGTACCATCAGCTGCCAGGACCACCTCCTCTGGCCCGCTAGCAACCACACAAGGGCTGGGAGCTGAAAGTTGACATAGGGAAGCAACTTAATCCCAGAAAATACTTGCACAACACACATGGTTATGATCTTGAAAGCTTCCAACGCAGGTCATTCTATTGGAACTGACCTTTCCCTGGGAGGACTGCATTGAGGAGGCTCACAAGAAGAAGAACGCTAAGTACTGCAGTGGTGGAAAAAGTACAACATTTTTTTATGTAAGTAAAAGTATCAATATTGCAATGTAGAAGTACTCTAGTTAGAAGTAAAAGTCCGGAATTAAAATTTGACTTGAGTAAAAGTACAAAAGTATCGGTATCAAAATGTACTTAAAGTACCAAAAGTAGAAAGCACTCATTATGCAGAATGTCCCATTTCACAAGTTTTCAAATGTATAAAAATCTTTTGAAAATAGCAGATCTACAAGCTCACAATGCGACTGGCTATTTTCAAATGGCCGAAATGTATATAGGGCTGAAGTGGGTAATGTATGTTTTGTAATAATAATAAAAATCTACAAAGTAACTAGCAACTAAAGTTTTCAAATAATTGTAGTGGATTAAAAGTACAATATTTGCCTCCGAGATGTAGTGGAGTAAAAGTACTGAAAACTGGAAATACTCCAATAAAGTCAGAACAACCTCCTGGACTCCAACCAGTCTGGGTTCAAAGTGGGTCACTCGACCGAGACTGCCCTCCTGGCAGTGACGGAGTCGCTCCACGCCGCTAGAGCGAACTCTCTCTCCTCCGTCCTGATACTCCTGGACCTGTCTGCAGCGTTCGTCACAGTGAACCATCAGATCCTCCTCTCCACCCTCGAGGGGATGGGTGTCTCAGGCTCTGCACTCTCCCTGTTTGGATCCTACCTGACGGGTCGCTCCTACCAGGTGATGCTGAGAGGGTCTGTGTCAGAACCACACGGGATCACTACTGGGGTTCCCCAAGGCTCGGTTCTGGGTCCTCTTCTTTTCTCTCTCCACACTACATCTCTTGGTGCTGTCATCCACTCCCATGGCTTTTCCTACCACTGCTATGCCGATGACACCCAGCTGATCCTCTCATTCCCCCCCTGACACACAAGTGGAGGCAGGCATTGCTGCTTGTCTAGCTGACATCTCGGAGTGGATGTCGACGAACCACCTGAAGCTCAACCTGGCCATCACCATTGATAATGCTGTGGTGACGTCAACTCGGACTGCGAAGAATCTGGGTGTGACCTTGGACGATCAACTGTCGTTCTCGGCAAACATTGCATCAGTGACACGGTCCTGCAGATTCCTCCTCTACAACATGAGGAGGATTCGCCCCTTCCTCACGGAGAAGGCAGCCCAGGTGCTCATCCAGGCTCTTGTCATCTCCCGCCTGGACTACTGCAACTCCCTCCTTGCTGGTGCTCCGGCATCTGCCATCAGACCTCTGGAGCTTGTTCAGAAAGCTGCGGCTCATCTGGTGTTCAACCGCCCCAAGTTCTCCCACACAACTATCCTTCTCCGTTCTCTGGCTCCCCGTAGCGGCTCGCATTCAGTTTAAAACCCTGGTGCTAGCCTATAGGGCAGTGAAAGGAACAGCTCCTTCTTACCTCCGGGCTATGGTTGATGCTTACACCCCTGCCCGACCACTTCGGTCTTCCACCTCGGGGCGACTGATTGCCTCGTCACTCAAGGGTCCTTCTGGTCGATCTACACGGTCACAACTTTTTTTCTGTTCTGGCCCCACAGTGGTGGAATGAACTTCCCACTGATGTCAGCACAGCAGAGTCACTGCCCATCTTTCGCCGCAGGCTGAAAACCCACCTCTTCAGGAAACACTACCCTTCCTCTTTGCCTGGCCTACTTGTTGTTAACTAGTTGTACAAACTCTTGCTTTATTGTTGTATTGTTTTATTGGATCTTGTTTAGTCCTTGCTCATTTGATTTTGCTATTTTGTCTCATCTGTTTAAGAAAGTAGGTGGCTGATATATTGCACTTTTACCTTAGCGCTAGGTATACTCTTGGTTGCTTGTTTTTGCAGAAAATGCACTTAAGACTTCTGGTGATTAGTAGTTTCGTTCCCTACCTATGTTGAATGCACTTATTGTAAGTCGCTTTGGATAAAAGCGTCTGCTAAAAGACTGTAATGTAATAAAGTAAAAATACCTCAAAATTGTACTTAAGTACAGTACTTGAGTAAATGTACTTAGTTACTTTACACCACTGAAGTACTGAATGTCAGGTGGTGAGTAGTGTGAGGGAGATGTCAGCCCATTGAGGTGGTTCACAGGCAAGTACCTTTGCAGAGCCTGCAACATGCTATAGGCAGCACATAGGCCTGTAGGCGAAGGCCATCTAGATGGCCAACGACGACGCAGAAGTAGTGTCAAGGTGGCTATGGATAGGGAGAGGAAAGCTGTGTGTGTGTGTGTGTGTGTGTGTATCTTGCAGTGCTCCTCAGCTCTGCTTTCTGGGAAGACAAAAACAAACAAACTAAACCTTTTCATGCCACTCTCATGTCAATGTTGTCCCTGTGTGCCCTCTTTTTATCTGCCATTGGTTTGCTGCTGTTTCTCTTCTTGTGCTCTGATTTGCTCAGGCTGAACAACCAAACAGAGCAGTATCATGCAGCTGCATGCATACAGAATCCTCTGAGAGGGCAAAGTAATGTGCGCCTCCTCAAAGCCAGTTAGTTTTTAGCTAATAACTACAAGTATTTTGCCCATTCAGAGGAATCCGCATAGACCAAAGACATCCCCACAACCAAAAATGTATTTCAGGGTAGAAGTTATATTGTTATTGGCTATTAAAAATATACTATTTTGTTCTATATATCCACAGGTTGACAAACTATACATAGCTAATATTCTGGACACTTTATTTTATATTGTGTAAATATCCATAGACATTCTACCTGGAAATACCGCCCAACACAAACATTCTGATCTGATCTGGATGCCACTCAAACAGAGAGCACCCCCTCACCCACAACCTCAGCAGCTTATTCAACATGTTCAGTTGGGTGAACCCCACAGGACGGCCTCCGCTAACGGCCAACTACTGCTAATGGTGCAGGACACACTGCAAAAACTGCAGACAAGTGTCAGCCATAAACACTCAAGGACACCCAAGGGTGGCTTTTCATCCGATGTCGGCTTGGAGCCTTTTTGGTCTGATTCTTAAATGACTTTAGGTGCTCCTCCAGACGAAGGCAGGTGAGAGAGAGAGAGAGAGAGAGAGAGAGAGAGAGAGAGAGAGAGAGAGAGAGAGAGAGAGAGAGAGAGAGAGAGAGAGAGAGAGAGAGAGAGAGAACAACACACCCACAAAGGGGGGGGCAATAATGCACATTGCAGGGCTTTTACTTAGTAACATTGACATCAAAACAAAATAAAACAAAAACAACCAAGTGTGGTAGGTGCATATGAGTCAGACCTGTATTCAGAGCTGCCCATGCAGTTCACGATTTCCTCTTTATATAAATTTGTTGATTGTGTTTATGTTGTTACTCTCTAGTCTAGCCTATCCACAGTCCTTTATTGAAGGTTTAAAGACTGAAGGGAAAACAAAACAAAGACAAAGCAAGTTTGAGTGCTGTTGTTTACATTGTCAAGCTTCAAAAATATATTTCATCTGAAGTGAGCAATGATATTTACATATGAAAAATCTCTCTCAAGTGAGAAATGTTGTTTTCTTCCAAATGAGGTACAGATTGATTACAGTAGAGAAAATCGTTTTGGGATGGGGGAAAAACTGCAAAATAAATAGTTACCTGCTGTTTTAAAGCAAGGACTACATCCTTTGAATTGTCAAGAATCAAGAAATGTTAATATAGGATATATTGTAAGTAACTTGCTCAAGAATGACTTCAACAACATTCAATATGTAATTTTGGAATTAATCTGTTACTTCCACACAGATTCATATCATTAGTGTTATTCTCTGCAATAATTCATTAATACCTTTTTATTAATAATTGGCAGAGTTAGGTATGTGGGCTGCAGCTGTACCTTTAGTAGATCAGGCAATGAGGCTGAGTGAGGCGCTGTGGATTGAAAGGTTTTATCTGTGCAGAAATCTGTAGTCAATGCCTTGGGGAGAGATTAACCCCGTCCTAGGCTGTTTGATGTGAAGGTTTGATGTACAGAGGCACAGAGGCATGGAGAACTGTGTACAGATACACACGACAGTCTTGCTAATGCATAGGGTTCTGTATGAGGCATGAAGGGATGGTCCATGAAGCGTGCACTCTGCTAGCCCTCTTCCTAACGGCTTCCAGCCAAACATGATGTCACTTCTTGCCCTGCAGATAAGTAATCTGTCTGCCGTGTGCCTGAAGGGCCCCTTAGGAGATATCAGTCTTTGATAGTTCTCTGTTGCAGCTGATTCAGTCTGCAACACCACTTCAGGCACTGTATGATCGAATAACAAACATGCTTAGCCAATTCCTGTCATTAGAACCAGAACGCCACAAGATCCTGCCTGAGACCTTTCCAAGTAGTGTGTTTTAGTTGCACAGCTTTAATATCAAAAGAGACAAACTGCTAAGCCTTGCAAGAAGTATTATTACATATGCATGCGTGCATCACAATCTGACATAGATATGCAGCCAGAACTTGCATACACACACACACACACACACACACACACACACACACACACACACACACACACACACACACACACACACTGTGTGTCACTTCCTCTCCTGCTGCTCTGTCCTTTTAAACCTCTTCACCCTCCATGCAGGGAGTAGAGGCAGCGGTCTTTTACTCTTTGTCATGGTAATAACGCTAAGCCTAACTGTCCCCCATTTTGCCTGTCAACTTGCGTTTATTTTGTTTTCCATTTTTCCTTTTTCTCTCTCCAGCATGTACTGTCAGGATTTCTGCGGCTATGTTTGAGTCCCTCCCTACCTCATTCACCCCTCCTGGAACCAATTATATTATCCAACTGGCCCTTTCAATTCCGACAAAAAGGGACAGAGCAGAATCTAGACCTATTCTATATACGCTGGTAGTGTCACACCTTAAAGAATTAAACAAAAAAACTTTCATTTTTTTCTTTTTCTTTCTTTTTTTCTTTTCTTTTCTCTGAACACTTTCCCTTCCCGCGGTTTTTCATTCTTCCCATGAAGGCTTCCTGGCAGTGTGAATAGGGGGCTTGTAGTGTGCGACACCAACATACCGCTGTGTGACACATGATTTGGTGTATTCTGCCACTGGATGCTTGCCGGAGAGCCCAGTCATATTGTCTTTCACCTCTCCACAAGCTGTCCGTCGCATTGGAGCTCTACAGTGCTGTTGTAGGCCAGTGAGCATCCACTACTTTCACTTTGTTTTCTTTGAGAACTTTCTCTGTACCCCTGGCAAAATTACAACTACTAAGATGGCGGCGTTTGGCCTACTTGGGGCCATGCATGTCGGGAAAGACGCAAGTCGTTCCATTCATATTGGATATGCTTCACAAACATTAACCCATTAAAACCGGGAAAGCTTCTGTGTCGTTTTAGATTTTAGCGTTGGCTATTAAAAAACTCACAGTGCGTCACTTCGTGCCGCGCTGTGAGCTTGTACATCTGCTATTTTTTTTTCTTTCTAAAACAAATCTTGAAAGTGTGAGAACTGAATTAGAATGCATTTGTAGAATCGACCTCAGGTCTTTAAACAAATCTCGGCCAATCAGTCTAGCCAACAGGTCAAGTTAGCCAATCAGGGGTTTATACTGGCTTAGCATCACAAACATGACTTGACGCTTCGCCAATCCGTGTTGGCCAATCAGGGAAGCCGATGCATACAATCCCCCCAACATACAAAGAATTTGTGTTTCTCAGACCCACGGGCGGACAGATACAGATATTCATGGTTTTTCAGTTCTCGGAAACCGTTGGTCTGTCCGAATTGTCGTTCGGCACGGCACACCTCGGGGTCATATGAGACACATGCCAAGTTTGAGACCATTTGGTTGGACGCTTTCCAAGTTATGCCGGCCACAGAGTGACAGACACGCAAGGGTGCGACACACAGAGATTTGGTCAATTATAGTATAGATAGATTCCAGTGAAAATGTTGACTGCTGCTGCTACACATTTGCGGCATATTATACAAGCCACAAATGTTTTCAATTGATAGCTTCAACACTTCAATGTCTTTTGAAAGTGTATTTGTTTCAAAGTTTAGTGTACATATTAAATATGGTACTTGATTATTTTGTCATGCTTCCAAGGAAGCCCAGCCCATATGGACCTATTGGACACTTTCCTGTTCTTTCAACATAAACAATGAACAGTGTCGTGGAATTCACGGTCAAATAGTACTAGGAAATAAAGGGGTCAGAGTCAGTACTTAGAAGGTGGTGGTGTTGGTGCTTTAATTAATTAGCGGTGTACATACAGTAGGGTATGCACAGGCCTGTGGTACAATCATTCTGCCAGCAGCACAAGGAATCAGACCATGGTTATACTGTCATGTTACAAGGACAAGCTGTACCATAAACAATAGCTATCAGCCAGGCCTAGGAGAGACATCTTGGCTCTTACGTCATGTAAAATATAATGTATCATAGGGCACAAAGATGAATAACATAAGATGAACAACATAATGTATTGGGGGGAAAAAAATCATGATAACATAATATGATTTCCTCCACAACAGACATAACAATTTATCACAAACGATGTTCGATGTTTGATGTTTATTATTTGCACACACGCACATACCACACACAGGCTCTGCCGAACCTTTGCAGCATGTCACTCCCTGGCTCTCTCTCTCTTCACTGTAGATTATCAATAAAGGCAGAAAAAGCCCAAAAATATCTTAGAAAAGATAAACTCTCCAACTTGAGGCCAAAATAGTTGAGTTTTTTGCTTTTGCATTTAATCAAATAAAGGAACCCTCAAATCATCATATAGTGTACAATGAAACATAACCTTTAATTAATTTTCAATGGCAATCTCGTTTTCTCCTCCTCAACCTGTCTGTCTATTCACAACACAACCTGTGTGTGTGTGTGTGTGTGTGTGTGTGTGTGTGTGTGTGTGTGTGTGTGTGTGTGTGTGTGTGTGTGTGTGTGTGTGTGTGTGTGTGTGTGTGTGTGTGTGTGTGTGTGTGTGTGTGTGTGTGTGTGTGTGTGTGTGTCAACAATCGCTGTTGCTAAGGCACAAGACCTCATTTGTGTACCAGGTCACTCACTGCCTGATGGTACACTATCTATTTTGCTACTCCTCTCTCATATTTCTGAGGTGAATGGCAATTATAACCTAAAGGATATCTAACTACCACAGGTTGAGCTTTGTTCAAAGGCAGAGAGATGGATTTCTCATCATAAACTTTTCTTTCATCTCCTCACTCGCCGCTGTTGCGATGAGGCAAGACTTTGCCCAAATTATCAATTGGGATCATCAGTTCCTTTCATGTGCATTTTGCAACTCTTTGACACTGGTCTATGTTTAGAACCGATGCTCCGTCTCAGATGAATTTCATATGAAAGTGTGGTTTTTATCCATTGAAATCTCCCACGGTCTGACTTAGAGGTGAGGGGAATGAACCTAAGAATCTGATTGAAATTCCAGTGGTTCATTCAAAGCTGTCCTCGGTTTCAGCTGAAAAGCAGCCCTATGTAATTACCCTAATCACAGTTTAAAAAGCAATGGAGCTGTCAAATATTTCCATGTAGGAGCATGTTGTACATTATAGGCTGAAAAACAGCTATTCTGACAGGCACAACGCACGGTCTGACTGGAACGTCGCTTGGTGAGCAAGGTGCCCTCCAGGAGCATTGTGTATGCCTTCATGATGATCCCCTCTACTGTACCTATCTCATCTGCTTATAAGCAATATTTAACCACTTTCAATCTGGCATCCCTGTTGATGGCGTGAAAATTGGCATGTCATTGTACATCATTATGAGGCAGTACTGAGTGGGCACAGAGGCCGACTGGGAAACAGAAGGTCCCGGGTTCGTGCCCCGGTCTACGTGTTGAAGTGTCCCTGAGCAAGACACTAATCACTTAACTGCTCCCTAAGGCGCTACCCCCGTAGCTATTAGCTACCTACCAAATTGTTATTATTTTACAATCATTCATAATAATTTATAATCATTATTATAAAATTGGTTTTCTTTTCTATACATTTCAAAAATAGCTGATCTACAAGCCCACAACACGTGACGTGACGCGTTGTGAATTGTAGATTGGCTATTTTGGAGGGTTTTTTTTTATTGGGCGGTGAAGTGGTTAAAGTACTCAAAGATATAACAGAATAGTGTTGATGTTACTAGCAACATTTAGTTGAAAAATAAATGATATGATGCTAAATGATGATGATGATGATGACTATGGCTGTTGCTGTTGTGCTATTGTTCATTGGCCTTCTGTTTCCATGAAGTAAACAATGTCAAGCTGACAATATACAGTAATCTACCTGTCTACTATACTCCAGTTTTCTTGAGTGAGAAAAGGAAGGTCATGCTGACTGGATATTAGGGGCAATGTGTAATTTTGTGAAGTGTTAGCAAAAGAATCAAGAGGGGTTTATTTGTCTCTCACGCATACAGGTACAAGCAGCAAAATGCTGGTGGGACATGTTCCGCAAAGACTCTGACACAACAATACAATAACTAACTAGAAAAAGTGCTCCTCGGAGCACAGGTCTCCGCCAGGTCAGGTAGGCTATTGTGGCCTCCTGGTGGTGCTATAATAGGCCAACGTGAAAAGGGTGCCATTTCTTCTTAGGCCTTGCACGACAATCGGACACTGACAGCATTCATGGTTTGAGGCATTTTGTTAAAAAACATTTGTTTCGCTAAATTAGACCTGCTGGTGGCGCTATAACAGGCCAATGTTAAAAGGGTGGCATTTGTTCCTCAACATAGTGTGAATGTGCGTGCAAAGTTGGACCGCAATCGGACGGTGCGTGCGTTCATGATTTGCAGAATTTTGTTCAAAACAAGCCAATAATGCAAACTTTAGATGTCAATCTTAGCCAATCGGTATGGAATATGAAAAATCAAACACATCCGTCGTGATCACATGACTATAGAGATCATGTGTACCGATTTGCGTGAAATTTGGATAAAACTGGAAGGAGTAGTATAAAATAATGTGTTTTACATAAGTCGGCCTCCTGGTGGCGCTATAAAAGGCAAATGTGAAAAAAGCAGGGCAGAGGTTTTTCCTTGACCTCTAGGGAGTGCGCATACAAAGTTTTACACAGATCGGTGCAGTTATAGGTAAAAACACGAATCGGCCTGTTATAGCGCCACCATGAGGCTGATTTGAAAAAATGCAAATGGTAGTTCTTCCTCGGCCTAATGGGAATGTGCGTGCAAAATTTCACAGAAATTGCATGCTGTGTTCATGATTTGAGGCATTTTGTTCAAAATGGAGCACTCCTGGAAATTTTGGAAGCCATTTTTAGCCAATCAGGATGGAATATGAGAAATCTGAAAGACCCGTTTCGTTTAATAACTATAGAGATACTGTGTACCGATTTGCGTGACTTTTGGACAAAATCTGTAGGAGTACTGTCAAAAAAGATGTTTTGCACAAATCGGCCTCCTGGTGGCGCTATAAAAGGCCCATGAGAAGAATTTGGGGCAAAGGTTCTGAATTGGCATCCAGGGAGTGTGTGTGCACAGTTTCGCTGCGATCAAGACAACGGTGCCGGAGAGTAGCTGGTCACAGACGGACGGACACACGGACGGATGGACGGACGGACGGACGGACGGGGTGGAAAACATACTCTCTCGCCATGCCTTTCGGCCTGGCGGAGACAATAATACAAAAGAACACTACTGGATGTAATGATGTAAAAATAAGAAATACAATTAAGAAGTTAAAAGTACAGGTAAAAAGACGGCAGGTAATGATAAACATCTTAAGGCAGGTATGGTAGCTTAGCAGCAATAGGAAATGTGCAAGAAGGCAGATGGCGTACATACATACATCGATTTCACTTTTTTGAACGTCTATGTACATTGTGCAAGTAATGAGCAGCTACTCTTACATATTGAATACAGTTTTTGTTTTGTTTTTGGTTTTGTTTTTTGTCCTCCTTCTTAATCAGGGCTCTGACAGCTGCCGCGAAAAAAAAAATCATACTTATTTTTTACTGAGCCTTGAGCCCCGGGCTATGAGACACCTCCAACGTTTCCAGTCCATTACTGGGGTGGTATTTGTCCTTCATAATCCTTTTTTCCCTACTCCAGAGAACCTCGTTACCATCGGACAGTGCTGATGATGTACTTGTCTTTGGGTTGGGGTAAAAAAAAAACAGACTCATGAAGATACTATAGGTGTTGCCCTCACACGCTTGGAATCAGTGGGGGTACTATCCTGTTTGTAAAAGATCAAGTGGGAAATGAGGATGTGATTCCTTCTTCATGGGAGGCATTGTGGGTTTGGATTGCTGTTGTGTGGGTGGCAGCGAGATCAGTGTGAAAATGCAGTCTTCCATGATACAGGTTAGAAGAAGTGGCTGAATGCCACTGGGGTTTCAGACTCTTAGCCTTGCAGGGGTCCTGCTCCTGCAGTGGAAATTCTGCTCCTGGGATGCAGGAAGAGATGCAGGCAAGGGTTGCAGATAACCTCCATGGACCTATTTTTGTATATTGCCTACATGATTTATTTTACAGAAAGAAGGATTGAGACCGGGAATGCTTAGCCGTGGAACAAGACAATTGCTCCTTGCCTGTCACAGTATTATATCAGGCAGTTACGCTTGTACTACATTGTAGTGTAGTTATGTCCTTTATGTTATATGCTATCTTGGAACAAGAAATTCTTCTCACACTGCGTCACCCATTGCTTCAAGTTTTATTAACTCCATGAAATATTAAGTGTCCTGCATTCCCTCAGTGATAACTATATAAACTAAAATACCATTAGATAGATACCATGCATTCAACAGCTGTCAACAAAGACAGCTCAGAAATAAAATAGGAAGATTCAATTGAGTCTGATACGGTACTGTCGCAGTGTCTCACTGAGATGAAACACTGCACCCATTCCATACTTTAGAGAGGGAGGTTTCATCATATCAAAATACCAACAGCTATTCCTGAAGCCACAAGCCGTAGCTTAGAACATCCACAGCTGCCTGTGTTTAAGGGGCTATTAATCCAAACTTTGACTGTTGAAAGATGAAACGGATGGCTATAAACCATAGTGACAAACTTGCACAATGCAGAATGAAAAAAAGATATAGGCCTCGTTAGGCTGGCTTTGTTTCAGTGATTTTGATTTCCTCTATCATTATATCTTCTTAACACTGCCAGCATCATCACATCTTGAAGGAAAGGATGGACAGCAGATTTAACGCACTGACCACCAGACTTTACATATTGCTTTTTCTTTCTTTTTTAAATCCATGGATATTGTTGGTACATAGTTACACAGTTCTTCTACTGATGGGGAAAACTAATTCAAAGAATTTGATCCTGAAAGACATTGATACACTTCTGTCAGTATATGTATATAACAAAAATAAGAAATTTAGAAATCCAAATGTGCATACTTCATCAGCCAAGTGGAGTTTGCATTAACACTAGCTTTAGATTATCTTTTTGAACATTCCCCTTGAAGGTATTTCCCCCTGCTGCCTATAAAGCTAGCACCTCTGGGGGGCACTAGAGCAGTGATTGTCAACCGCGGTAGATGGTACAGTAAGTGTACCGCGGATACTTGCGAGGTGTACCGTGAGCTTTGAAGAACGTGTGAAACCACCCCCTCGAGAACAATAGCGCGTCCGTCAATCGATACGGCCATCATCCGTTTCACACACAGCCACGGCCGAGTCCATTCAGTGTAGGGGACCATCACCCACAGGAATGCAAATATGTTGTCCTGTGCAGCCACTGACTGCCAGGGTTGCCTGCAGCCTGGAGAGTGTGTGTGTGTGTGTGTGTGTGTGTGTGTGTGTGTGTGTGTGTGTGTGTGTGTGTGTGTGTGTGTGTGTGTGTGTGTGTGTGTGTGTGTGCGTGCGTGCGTGCGTGCGTGCGTGCGTGTGTGTGTGTGTGTGTGTGCGCGCGCGCACGCACGCTCGTTGTCGTTGCTCGTTGCCTCGTTAAAAAAAAAGAATCAGCAAACAGCCCAAATAAAGTAGTCCATTGAAGTAGATAGGGACAACACTTATTGTCGAGGTAAGCACAACATTTTAGATCCATTTTAGAGAGTTTAAAACTATCAAGTCCAGCAGAGTTTGATGCTAGCAGTTAGCGCATAGCAATGACATATGGTACTTTTTTGCCTTGAATATTCATGAAAGGCAGAGTGACATGGTTTGTTTTTTGCCTTGAAAGCAATGAAAGGCATACAATGTTGCTATACTCAGTGTGCCAAAATATTATGGCTTTCATTCAGACAGTATATATTTGTAATGGTCAAGGTTTCTTTATACCTGCCCAATAATCTGTGTGTATATGTATATGTATATATATATATATATATATATATATATATATATATATATATATATATATATATATATATATATATATATATATATATATATATATATATATATATATATATATATATATACACATATATATATATACACATATATATATACACATATATATATACACATATATATATACACATATATATATATATATATATATATATATATATATATATATATATATATATATATACGCACCATATATCTAGGTGTACCCTGGGATATTTTGGCTAAGCCAGGTGTACCTTGGCACCAAAAAGGTTGACAAACACTGCACTAGAGGCATCATCACTTCCTTTCATCTGCTCCTGGCTGCAGGAAAAGGGCAAGGTCAGATGGGATTTAAGCTTGGCTTACCACCACATGTTTCTTTGCTTGCCCAGTGTTGCTTCAAGGTACAGATTATCGCTATATACCGGGCCGGCTACTGTAAGAGCAAACCTATTGCGGCTTTATGGCAGGCCAGTTCCTGTTAACAGAGAGATTTGATTGGCTGTCAGGAGGCGGTTTCCATTTTACTTTGACTTGCAACTTTTTCTAATCAAAGCCTTCTCTGCCCACCCATATATAAATACACACAAACACCAAGACTTTAGAAACATCTTACAGGGTATCCAATCAGGCATTTCGCTGGCCACCTCTTTCAAAGACTGAAAGACGAGTGTGTGATAAAACATTAATAAAGCTTTGGGTATGTGCACATACTTTGACAGCACATCCTTTGAGTGGCCTACATCTGAAGCATGCTGTTTAAATTGAACAAACTACATCATAACATAACTCCAGTATTCCCGTATTCTGTACATGTACATATACCTTCAAAGATTTGGCAGAAAACGGCATTGGGCATGCCGGGAATGACTTAAAGGTAAATGTTCCACGGACGAAATGAAGAAGAAATGAAAAATATGCCTTCCTTTTTTGAAAACATTAAACTGACTGTTGCAAAAAAATCTAAATAAAACATATGCAGCATGGATATGAAAACCTTACTTCCATTAAAAACAGTGCTTACTTTTCATTGCTCCTGCCTTCATGAACACAAATTGATGTCTTGTCAGTGTCTCTGAACACTGAGCGCAAGGGATACATATTTGAAACGGTAAAAATGTCAGGTATACAAAACTGTGTTGTCACACACACATATACATCTTGCTGCTGTTAGCTTTACTTCGCTCATTCAGCAGATTCTCTCCGAGGTCTGACATAACCCGAATTGACTAACAGACACACTCATATTGCCTTAAGTAATGGAAACAAAAGAAAAAGACGCTGTGGCAACAACTCCGCCATTGTTCCATATGTTTGGTTGATGGAGAGGGTCGTCTCTGGAGGCCTCAGGAGGACCCGGCTCAGAGTCCCAGACTGGCTGGGTGTAAGTCATCCAGCAGTGGCCTCCGTCTGGCATTTTACCCAGAGCACATCCTGTGGGAGAGAGAGCTTTGGAGCGGGCTGCGCGACCACATCAAACAATGGCTTTTTGTTGTAAACAAAGCCAGGGCAGCTTGCCTGGGGCCCTCTCTCTCCTCCCTGCTTGCGGCCCGGATCCAGTCTGCCCACCATAATTCTGGACTGTCAGTCTCTGTGTTCCGTTTGTGTTTGTACACAAGACCATGAACTTGGCAGTGCAACAAACCATTTGAGATTAATTGAAAACAATAAACAAAAAAAGTACAAAAACTGTAGGTTTCCATCCTCAAAGAGAATATCGTTAAAATGAATTCACCTGGCCAGTTGCTCTGTTTGGATTTACATCATGAAATATATGCTACTATATTTATTTATTGATGACTGTAGCCACTGTGACAACCACTTTGCCCAAGGGTGGAGAGGCCAGTCAAGCATTACAGACCATTTATGTGCAATTCTTTTCCCCAATTATAGACTGATTTTATATGCTCACGTGCTCATTCACAAGTTGTGTTCTGCACTATGAGCTATCAATTACTGATTAAAAAAGCACACATTTTACATTGTGCAACTATTTCTATTTTCTTAAGTGGCACATTAAGCGCTTAATGTCAACTGTTTTGCAACAAAGGCTCCATTAAACGGCTATCATGGACAGTAGACTCTCAGCATGTTGGCTCAGTAGGCATAGTGACCAATATGACTAACAAGCTACGCTCACCATGAAATTACACTTAATAGCTACCCAAAGGTGCTGTGCCACAATGTCACATTATATTGAAAAACCCTGCTAGGGATCAGAAATGCTTTGAAGCCCTGCAAAATGCTGCAACACATTGTTACCCCTGCTATTTCACCATTGCGCCGTTAGCGTTGGCTCTCATATAGCTGGGCAGTAGGAACTGTAAGGCGACAATGTGATATTTTTCACAGTAGGCTTTGTGTTCATCCCATGATTAGACCCATGGCACTGTTAGGAGTGCCGGCTGCACTCAGCTGGCATAGAGCACTGATCACACTTTAGCTATGATAATGAAAGACGCCCAGCTCATTGACATGCTGTTCTAAGAGCAGCAGCTGGGATGTATGCTTAGCCATTATCACCACTAATAGTTTTGATGGGAAAGGAAACAGGAGGGTCCATCTCTCACTCCCTTGAGCTCAGGGACACACGGCATGCACTAAGGCTATAAACAGTCACCGTTGTTCCATCATGGCACTTATGTATATTTTACCCCTTCTCATATTATGTCAGCAACTCCAGCAGAGGACCATTTGGAAAGCTGGTTAATTTGTAGGGTTTACTGATAATTGTTTCATTAATTCTAGTTTGGTCCTATTGTTCCTGCCCAGGCCCATGGGTCCTAGCTTTAACAGAAGCTTGGATTCGTGTTTTTTTTTTAATGGAGGGAGAAATGGAACAACCTGCTTCAGTGACCTGCTGATCCCCTGGGGTTTCACCAGGTTTTGCTTTCTCTCGTACCTAATGTGTCAAGGGCATTCCTTATTTGCAGGCATTTGGGAAACTGTAGAGGTCAATTGTTTCAAAACCTGGAAGAGGAGCTTTAACATTTTGGGGGCAGGCTTAAATAATCTCTCCAATAGAAGGGCGAGGGTCGTTTTGTTCCCGGTAAATACTGCCGCTTGCACCCTGACCTCCTTAAAAAGAGAAACAGAAAAAAACCTGCATTCGTAGAAAGAAAATGTACATTTGCAGTATCAGGCTCGGCCATCATTTTGACTTTGTTCAAGGAGAGAGAGGATTAACATCTTGATGACATTTATATCCTGTTTCTGTTTCACATGAATGAAGTGCAAATTATAGAGGGTTGAATTCTGGCCAAGTATGTGCATACTAACCACTGAAGAGACACAGCGTAGCTATTTGAGATCCACAGGCTCAATGGCAAAGGAGAGAGAGAGAGATGGAGAGAATGTTTTCATTCATTGGTGAGCACATACGCTGTGAAGTGTGGAGATGGGGATGTAGACCTCCATGGATGTGTACCAGGGGGCATAGTGCTGTAGTATTTTGTTTTACGTACTACTGTCCATCGTTGAGGAACAAAGTTTCAATTAGATTTGGTTCAGTGCATCTCCAGCTGGGGCTTATGTAAATTGACTGAAAAGTACCTTTAAGTGTGCAAGAAAAGGAGTAGACTATAGACTGTACCATTGGTTCTACTTTGTACTGGATGTCTCGCCTGTTATCATGTGCTGATGACTGGATAGCTGTCCCTTCATATCTGCTGGCCATCAGCGGCAAGCATACATCCTGCTGATAATAACGATTTCTGGTTTTGTTCTTTTGTATTCAACAGTGTTTTCTAGTGGAATTAACCCAGCACAAAGTACATTTCAAGGTCTCTTTGTTCCCCCAAATAAACAGGATGCCCCGTCCTTCCAATTCATGTGCAGTTACTCTAAAATCTAAATACAGAAGAATCCAATCCCTTCACAGCAAGGATTCAGAACCTAGTTCAGCTTTGAATGACATTTTAAATGCCGGGGACTGCCGCTGCGTTCATGGAAGTCGGTGGGCTACAGAGGGTAGACCAAGAGTAGGGCTTATACCTAATTTATGCTCCATCCGACGACAAAGTATAAATCGGCTTCAGTGTGAGAGAAAACAATCCTCAGTCATGGCTGGTGGCTCTTCCCTTGAACTGCAAAAACGTGTTAGTGAACCGAAGCGCCTCTGTGTATAAGAGAAAAAAGTCTATCATTTATTATTCAAATGAAATGAGGTCCGGCAGATGGTGGAAAGAGGGCCGTGGGCTTGCAGCAGAAAGCCTCCTGCTCTCCACCTCTGTGATTTGCTCCACCCGCGACGAAATAAGAAGTTCAAAGGGAATCAGCGACCATGATGGGTCTTATTAGCATATTCCCGATGAGGAGCGTTTGGAGGCAGAGATGGGAGGAGGATCTTCCATGCAGGAACTAATCAATGTATGCTGTGTACACATTATGCTGCTTCACTGGGGCTTTCATTTGCACAGCACTGAAGAGTTAGAATTTCTCTCTGTCACTTAGGTGCCTCTATTTTGATGCATAATGAAAATATTCAGATCCAAAGAATATTCAGATGATTTCAACTTCAATCTGTGGGTAGTTTCAAAGTGATTTTTTAAACAAACCGCATTCATATTTTTTTTCTTTCACGTTTGAAAAGCCATATTCCATCAGCATAGCTTTTTGCTTTAGCCCCTATTCAGGTTCCAGAGGTAATTATTTTTATATATTTTTTTATAAAATATGATATTGTACCAGTGTCTAGGTACAATAACCCTTGTCTAATATTAAGATTACAAAAGCTGAGTCAATGTGTCTCATTACAAATCCTGCTTCACAATAGCTGCTGTAAATAGTTATGGTTTTCATGAGATATACAATGGTTCCATTCACTCATGTGGACACTGCAGTATTATGAAGTCAAGTCCCATCATACCATTTGCCAGTGCACTGTAAAATACTGCCATGTGTTTGGTGAATCCAGCATAAAACTAAGTCTGCCCTTGTAAAAATGTAGAAAGCTCTTAAGCGTCCCTTCAGACACATAAGACCTCAGCACCTGTCCAGGGGTCACTCATGTGTCTCCCTGTAACCATGGACACACTGCAACAAGTAGCCAGCTTCATGCTCATGTTTACAGTATGTTTGTTTGGTGTCATTTATTTAGTAGACTACATTTCCTTTTGTGGGAGGCCCCTTCCCTTGTTTTTTTGTGGAGAGCACCACGCCATTTCTGATTTGAAATAACGGGCTGGGAAATTCTCTGATCCCCCAGGCACAGACTGTATTTCAAAAACTGAAATCTGAGTGAGTTTTTCTGTAGTTCCCTGTGGTGCTGTTCTTTTGGACCACAACAGGCCGCAAATTTGGCAGCGGAGACCTTCTCCCTGCGAAACTACAGACGAACATTTACCCGTTAAAAGTACAAGAGGAATCTGGTCAGAGTTGGAATGTAATAAAATATATATGAAATAGCCAAATTTGACTTTACACAAAGGTTCTAGGAGTGGCAAAGCGGCAAATGACGGATATGAACGAACAAATAGATCACAGCCATGCATTTATGGAATGTGAAGAAATCTTGGCTGTCATATCCTGCAAGTAGGGTTTCCGTGATCACAGAAGAATGTTCTAACTCAGTATAGAAGACAGAACATTTATTTTTTAGTTCTAAAGCCACAGGACATAAAATGTTGTCAGCTTAATTAAGTGTTAATTCTCATTTGGAACTGATCAACAAGATAACGTTTTGTGTGTGTGATTTTTGTGTGCGTCTGCATACGAACTAATAGGTTACAGTAATACTATAATATCCTCTCCGACAAATGAAAATGTGCTACTTTGAAAAATGGATAGCATCATAATGGAAGTCTTTAAACAGAAACATTTGATTCTGGCTTGGCAGCACATGGCTCCTTTGTTCAGCACAGATGAAAAATGACTTCAACGAGGGCTACAATTGAACAGAAATCCCACTGCTGGGAAAACACCCAAACCTTACTTTTTTGGCAAGAACATTAGATTCAAATATTGTTCATGTCTGTTTTAAAGATTAATGACAACTGTGTTTCAGAACCATAGAGGAAAAAGAAGGATCTAGCAAGGGGCAGAACTCGTGGATTTGGAAACGAGTTTGAGAATAATTTCATAAATCTTGATTTGGGAAAGTCACAACACTGTAGTGTTGGCATTCAATGTCTTGAAGGCATTTCCACTTTTCAGGCAATAAGGAGGAGCCACTGAATGTGAATCCTAATTCTTAAATAGAAGCACCAGCACTTTCCAAGTGTCACCTTGTAAATTCCTCCCCCCCACTTTACATACCCAATCGTCTAATGTAGGAAAAGGAGGAGACCACCAAGGGTTTGGGACATACCTAAGCACACGGCAGATTCTTCTTTTTTTGCCCCCCACTCGGCGACTCACCCACTTCCCACTCTTGACTTGAGGACCAGAATAGAAGTGCCAAAGCGACATTGACGAGCCCACTGGGCCTGCAAGTTCTCTGAGCCCACCCTGGGATGAATCTAATGGGAGGACCACCCCAGTGGGCTGCCAGGTTCAGGGTGTCCGTGCCAATTTACGACATCCACAGTAGCTGATTGCATTGCTGCCACTCTGGCAAGCAGAGGCCGAGTGATAGAGATGGCTCTGTGTGTCACCTGCTCACTGCAGGTGACACGGTGTGGGCTATGGAATGGCTATGTCCTGTTTTACCAAAGGCAATTATTCTTCTTCAATGATGATGATTAAATGTAATAATAATAATAATAATAAATTACTTTCAAATTGGTCAAATTGCACTGTGCCTTCAAAGGTAGTGAATAATCAGAAGCAACGCTCCAGTCTGACCATATAGAAGCACTGAAATTGAGACCAGACCAGAACAAGGATGAGGCATAATCCAGAGCAGATTCTCCCCTCAGCCTGAATAGGTCTTTGTGGCCAGCCTCTCTACTTGCTCTGGTAACAAGCCTCTTCTGTGACCAGGGGAGAAAGAATTCATAAGCACAAACAAGGTGGGGGTGACCTCCTTCCCTTCTCCTAGGTTAGAGGCACGCTGAGCTTCACTGGAGAGCTGTGTGTGTGTGTGTGTGTGTGTGTGTGTGTGTGTGTGTGTGTGTGTGTGTGTGTGTGTGTGTGTGTGTGTGTGTGTGTGTGTGTGTGTGTGTTGGTGCGGTGGGAGACAGTGGGTACCCCCACCCCTCACTTTTTTAACCAACCTTTGCGCAACCCAGTGTGCACGCAAGGCAAGCCAAAATAGATAATGAGGAATGTCAGCCTCGAAAAAGAAAATCACCTCTACCAAGTCCAAGCTGTTCCAGAGCACTGGTCCGCATTCCACAGCAAGTCTGAGTGATTTATTGCAACCAAAAAAGACAAGTTCTTCCGAAAAGACATTTAGCCACACAGCTGGTTAACGCCAACTGGTTGTGACTGCCGATGAGTAATGACATCCCTTTGAATTAGTAGCTTTGTTCTACCACGTCTGGATGATGGATCGGTCTTGTGAATTAGTTTTCAAGATGTTGCAGATGATCCATTTCATAATAATTATTTTTTTTCCATTGACAGAGAACTGTAAGAAGTGTTTTTTCTTGTTCTCCTGTGGGTCAGTTGTGTTATCGCGTTTCCTGTACCACAGGCAGAACGAGGGAAGTCCACTTTTCACTGTGCTCATCAACAGTAGATTCAAGGTCCATACAAACCCGATTAAGAATCAATTTGAGCCCATGTCAGACAGTCTGGCGCCTGAAGAGGGGTAAATGCTTTTGATATGAACATTTTATCTTTGTCTCACAGTCTTCCATTGTCTAACAGTCTGGCATGTGTAAAGTATCTGTCATGATGCCTTACGCCTGAACACTACCGCAGTAACACCAAGTAAAATAGCCTCCACACATGGTATGCATATGAAAGAGAAGGTGCAAATCCAACAGTGAGGAAATATTGATATGCTAAGCAATATTCACTTGAAAGGCATAACTCATACAATAGTCAAGAACAATGGGGTTTTGACAGTAGGGGTGATTGGCATATTTCTCTACTTTTATCTACTTCCAGTCTCACAGTTCAGCCTCAAGACAGATGTCATACCATGACATGTGTTCCTGAATCAAGTCATATCTGTTTTTCTCACCAGTGATATTGAAGTGGTTATTGTGAACACTTGAAGGGGGAGGAACACACATTTGCTACTTTAATTGTGATGCAAACATAACCAGAAGCATTTTACATCCTTCAATCTGGCGTCTGTCATTACTGGGCCATACATATTTGAGTTAAATCTGCATACCTCAGCATTACTTCATATTTTTTGGATAATAGCGACTAAACCTTTTGTTTTCTGTTCTTACAGTATAAATGACAGACAAAAACATAGCATATGTCTACAGTAACTTGTAAGAAGTTTGCACATTTGTGTTGTTTATAATGGGACAATACTATTACTATTGGCAAAGTGCCTCTGTTAACGCTTCCATCACAGAAGAGTATGCTGTTGGTACTATTCTTCTATTTGTGCTTCCACCAGGTTAATCTCTCAAGAACAGATTCCGACCTGCGGTGGAATCTGTCGGAGCGGTTCGTCCTAGCCAGTGCGCATTGGCTAAAAGTGGGCGTGCCTTCAGATCAGGAAGTGGGCCGCGCTTTACCCAATCAAATGTAGTGGGCGGGATTCACGTGTCCATCCACCATGATCCACCCTCCCCCCTCGAAACTAGCCGAAACTAATTTAACAATAGCGTCCTCGGAGCGGACAAAACCACGGAAAGATATTCACATTTTAAATTACTCTTTCATCATAGAAACAAGTGGGCTTATAACCAAAACCATCCATGTTCTCTGGGAGAAGTGGTGTTAGTGTTCCGTGTAGAAATATTGTTAGTGGGAATGAAAACATGGTCGCACCAACCGGAAGTGATGCGCTATAGGCAGACATGAAACCGGTGTTTCCCTGCGCTCTAGTCTAACATTATACTCCTGCCAGACTCCACAGAATATCAGAAAAGCAGAGGTCGCTGTTTTTCATTTTCTGTGGGGTCTGGCTACGCGAGACTACCACCAGGTAGGAGTGTACTGTTTGTTCTATTCCGTTATTAGTGCTTCCACCAGTATACTGTTTGTTCTATTGAATTGTAACCATTCAGATGACATGAATCTGAACTTAGAGCAGATGACTGACTGTGTAATATATGAAACCTAGACGGAAACAGCGGGTATTGGGCAGCTCCAACCATGCTGAGGTGCCTTTGGCTGTGAAATTCTGCGCTTATCCTTCGAAGCAGAGCTGTATGCACTAAAAGTGTTGTATGGAGCTCCTGCTGACAGCCAAATAACAGTCATGGCCCAAGACGGAGCCATATCCTCTGGAGCCTGACCTGAGAATGAATGCCATACACACGCACAGAAAGGGTTCTCAGACTTGTACCATTATTGATTAAAACAGGTTCCTTAATGACTGAGATTCATCAAGATGGCAAATGTCCTTAACCACTTTCACCCTAGTCTCTCGAGACAGACGTGTCCCAGACGGCTCCCACAGTTTTCAAATACTTCCACCTAACATTCGAATAGAAATGAATAGAAAATAAAGCCAATGTCCCGTCTTTTCCCAACTTACATTTTGCCTGTACAGTCGCATAAATAACTCCTACTGGAAACTAAATTAGTCTAAGCCTAGCTAGATATCTGCTTAGCAAAAATAGTAAAAGTCTATAGAGAAATTCAAAAAGATCAAAAAATAAATTCATTTTCGTGAACACTGTGTTGTGATTGTTCGACCACCCTTCCGGTCTGAAGAGAAGATGATAGCCATTGTTCTCCATTTTTACAAAGTGGAATTATAGACCCTTTGTTTGGTTAATACATGGGCAGCATTCCGAGGCAATAAGCGTGGAGGAATGTTGTTTAAAATGTGTTGGTTAAAAAAAATGTCTCCACTATTCCTTAAGCAGCGTTGCCATTACTTTGCATGAAACTGTTGTGAATCATAGCATTAATAAGCATGTAATGACATACAGTAGCTTGTTATGAGTCATAATATATATATTTAATCAATTAGTTATGAAATATACTTTATGAATTATACATTTAGTCATACCATATTTTATAAAATAATACATTTAAAAAATACTATAGAAATAGTTATCATGAATAGCTTAGCAATTAAAATTGAGGACAGATTCAGTGTGTTTAATTCAATTGCAACCTGTGTGGAAGGTATAAAATGATATATGCACTACCAGTACATTAATGCATGTTTTACAAAACTTCAAAGAAATAAGTTATGTTTATACTAAAATGAGCTTATTTGTAATGAATGACTCACTTGAACCCAAGAGAATATTCTGTGCGCCTTTACAGTGGTTTTATGATTTATTGTGTCTGTGTGTGTGTCAGGGTTAAACTGTACGGTATGCTTCCAAGCTCCAGGTGCTAAAATTAGAGGCAGTCCCAGGACTCCTTGAGTGACAACAGATTCCATTCGTTTGCACGCAAAGATGACCCATTTCCTTTCCCCTAAAAACTTAATCATCAGCTATATTGGGGGATGTCATTAGTTTATTGATTCACTGCAATATTAAACAACTTTTTAGGGTCTATGTAAAAATGTGATAATTTTGTGTATTAATGTTATCATTATTAATATAGTTGATTCGCAATACCCTTTTATATTTTTTAGCATGTTTTGGGCAATAATAGGTCAGCAATAGGGGTGTGCCGATACACTAATTTCACGAAACGATACGATACGATATTTGGCTCACAACTTCGATACGATTTCGATACGATACGATACGCACTTTTTTTATTATGAAAATATATGGAGGAGAAAAAAAGAAAATGCAAACAAATAATTCTGTTTTTGCATTATTCAGACATGCAAACTTGTAGCTTTTCAGCTACAATAGCCGTTTTGAAATAGTATGACACCTGACCCGAAAAAAAAACATGTTGTCACTCTTTTCACTTCGGGGCCGTTTGCATGCCTGATTATTATGATTGTAAAAAAAAAAAAAAAAAAAAAAAAAGTTTTTTTTTTTTTTTCAAAAACGATATTTTTTTTTCAAAAACGATACATATCGTCGCGAAAACGTATCGCGATATATCGCGGGACGATATATCGGCACACCCCTAGTCAGCAAGGATGCATTTCAATAGAAAGAAGGAAACTAGGTTGTCAGCTACTGTTGAATGGAATCATTAGATGCTGTAAATCTTTTTTTCTGTTCTTTTCCCCTTTTCACAGTGGAACAATCAGCATCTGTTTCCATTTTACAGCATTTCAACCTCTGTGAGGAGGAAAGGCCGACCAGCCTCAGAAACAACAGAATAACAACTCTCATATAACCACACGCAAAAATAAATATTCACCATTGGAAATCTAATTAAGGCAAACCTTATTATCAAAAGTACAATGCTAATCAATTTCCTACGTACAAGTTGAGCCTTTCCCCCATAGCCATGTGCATTGATTAATTGATTGATTGATTGATTGATTGATTACATGAACATATACTTTTTCTGACAGTTGGAAGTCATTGATTTATATACGTAGAATGTATTTATAGCATTTTCCCTCTATATAATAAGAGACATCCCAAGGACACAGAGAAGGCAAAGTTCTATGAGCCAAAAAGGTCTAGAAGGCAAAGTCTGGATCCATGTTGCTTGTCAGATTGTATCTATTGTAGAGGGTTGGATTCTTTCACTGCTTGATCTAACTTCTGTCCACTGAGTCTGCATTCGACAGAGGTTCCATGGGGAAGAGATGGAGGGCTAGTTTGGCAGAATAATGTCTACTGAAATACAAAGCAACTTAAAGACGCAATCTTCAATCCAGCCCTCATCAGAAGGGTAACCACAACAGACACAAAAATATGAATTTGAACCACAAGATATTTCATAAGGAAGAAAAGAACACTTTAAATCTCAAATTAATGGAGTAATCTTTTTATACTGTAATTATTTCACCCATGAAGGAAGTTATTTAAACTTTAGTGTTATTTATAAACAATAGTTGTTTTTTTGAGGATAATTGAAAAAGGAAATCCATGGAAAGTGTAAATGTCCATACACATACATTTAAAGTTTGTAAGACTAACTAGTTTTCTACTTTAAACGATTATATTTTAAATGCTTTCTTTTCTTTCTTTTTTTCTCCAACAAATATTTCCAAAGATAATCTAGATTGAACAAGTCAACAGAAATTAAGTCAAGTTGGTACCTAATACAATGCCTTATTTTATTAATTATGTAGTGGTTGATTGTGGTTGGTGTTTTACGGTGGAGTTAACAGTGACCCGTATATGACTAGCAATATAATGATCATTCCCACCCCCATCTTTTGTTGCCCTATAATTATAAAACTATAGAGATGCTATACACAATAAACGCCAAGTGGGAAGTGGTTGCCGCATGGAATTAGCTTCATCTCAAGATAGAAAGAACAGAGTGTATTTGTCTGTGTGGAACAAGACCATTTATCGCATTCTGAAGAAAATCCCTCAAAACTTAGTTTAGACCCTTTCATTCTTGCGATGAATGTCTTTTTTCCTTTCAGACTGAGATTCCCTTTGAATTTGTGGCTTTTGATCATAATGAGTAAAACCACCTAATAATGACTCTAGACACATATACCACAACATTCTCCGCTACCCTCTTATTTACCGCATCGATGTTTGTTGAAACACCCCACAATCTTGCATGAGGTTTTGCCCATAATGTGAACAGCACATTTGAAGGGGAACACACATGTATGAGAAGGCAAAATCAAAGAAAAATATATAGGGGCTGGGGACTCTTTGGGGGGTCTCTGTGACTGCAAAGAAAGCCACAAAAATGCTACCTTCAGAATGTCAAATTATTATCTAAAGTGTGAGATTAAGAATTGAAGTAAAGAACTGAATATTAGATACATTGCACATTTTGGTTATTGGTTTTGTTTTGTTTTGTTTTTATATTAACACCCCTGCTGTAAATCCTAATTATGGTTAGAAACTTTTGAATAGTTGCTTTGCTTGACAGCATATATCACAATATTATACCATTTCAATGTAACATATTAGCTGTTATGATGAATTCACAACAGAGCTAACAAAGCCATGCACTCAAGGTACAGTGCAAAGAACAACAGTAACAACAAGATGGAAAATATCATTTTTCTTCTTCTGTTTATAATGTTGACCAACTGTATGCACGAAGGAGACATCTTAGTGCCTGGAAACAAAGTCAGTAAATAGGATATGACATGCTTTCTTTCATACTGCAAAGCTTCATTATGGAGGAAAGCAGTAACCTAACAATCGTGAGAAAGACTGCAAGGGGAGGTGATGCATATGTATGGGTCGCATCCATTGTTCTCACCACTGGCAAAAGACTTGAATGAAGGAAAAAACGTACAATACCTACAGTCAGATGTGCATTGGGAAAGAGAGCTTGTCTATAATAGTGCTTTTGTAATTTCGGCACAGCTTTGCACAGAACTCAGTAAAGGCCAACAATCAACAGCTAAGAATCTTTTATTTTTACACTCATTCTATCTTGTTGAAGATATTTACACTGACAATGACTCAACATCATAAAGGAACTAACATTGGTACTACCTATACTGGTACTTAGGTTTTCAAATAAGTGCCTATTGAATACAGGCTAGAATAACAGGGTCACTAAATAACCAACCAAAAATGATATGACCCCAGAAGTGTTCATAATACACAGAAAATTACTTATTGTACATATTTGGATATACATCGACCACAATGAATAAAGCATAAATAACCCAAGCGGCAAGCGCTCACAGGTCAGTTCAAATGAAGTGGAGTGTTTATACTTTCAGTAGTTTCCCCATACATAAACATTATTTTACTAAATAAGAATATGTGACCAGAATCATTACATCTGTTTTCTCTTACCCTGCTATTCTTTATTATGTAAAATTATGCCTTGGAAAACATGAGAGCTCTGTACTAATCCTCTCACTTTCCACCTGGTGAATTTGACCCAAATTCGCATTTCCCTTGTGCGGCCAGGGGACTGTTTTTTTTTTAGTTTTTTTTTTATTGAAGCCACGTGTAACAGAGACCACTGACCTGGCTATGTACTTTGGCTTATGAGCAAAGGAGAAGAGAATTAATCTTTGGGACATTAATAGCTCCAAACATGGCTATCGGGTTTTTGTTGTTCTAAGACTGTCCTTTTTCAGATAAATACATTTGGACTGTTGCAATGTCAAAAGTTAGGATCTAAAAATAGGGAGAGTGACAGTAAGGAGTGAGAATTTATATTGACAGTACAATATCACGTTCAAAGGGACTCTGCATGGGCCTAAGCTATAGAAACCTGAGGAAAATGTTACCTTAAACCCTGTTACCTTAAACTCTCCAGCTGGGCAGATCGATTTCCTTGTAGCACATCTTTTGTTGAAATATAGCCACACAATTGGATATATATATTTTGTATTGAGATAGAATTACAGTTCAGTATATCGGCAATTACATGTGGCCTCAATGCAAAGGTGAATGTGTATTGACGTGTTTGGATGTAGTGAAAACACAGGCTGTGAAACAAGGCAGATAAACATTTTATGATTACTATGCTACTGCTTTAAGCCAGGGTGCGAATCTGTCTACTATCCACTCAAATTTTGTGGGTGAAAAAAAATCACACCATTTGTCATTTACTGTTGATTCTACACTTTAGTGTAATAGCATAAAAGACTTGTGAGAATGAAGAACACATGTTCTGCAGTTAGCCCATTAAAAACTACTCAGCAATCACGACTAAATCTCTGGACGGATATGCTTAACATATGCATGATATTGTACAGGTTATAATAATGTAATTGGATTTGTTCACAACTTTCAATTAATACTATTATATTCCAGCTCATAATAAAACACTTTGAATAATTTGGTGACAAAATCCAGCAGTATTAATAAATAAGCTTTTAACTGATTATACATTTTCTTTTTTTAATTATCTTTTTTGGTGAGATCTGGTATCCTGTATTTAGACCTTGTCAGTGGAATTGAGTTGCTAGGGAACAGCTTGGGTCCAAGTTTATTTCCTGTCAGCTACCTGATATTCACAATCACTGCAACAGGAAATAAACTTGGACTCATTTAGAATGTTTATGCTATGGTAAGTGTAATTCACTGTGCGTGCGTGCGTGCTTGCGTGCGACCGTGCGTGCGTTTGTATCTGTTTGTGTGTGTGTGTGTGTGTGTGTGTGTGTGTGTGTGTGTGTGTGTGTGTGTGTGTGTGTGTGTGTGTGTGTGTGCGCGCACGTGTGTGTGTAGGATATACATCTATCTATCTATATACTGTAGCTATATATCTGGTCTGTATGTCTGTCTGTCTGTACTCTCTACTGCACACACACACACACACACACACACACACACACACACACACACACACACACACACACACACACACACACACACACACACACACACACACACACTATAATAATGCATAATTAATTTATGTATAATTTAATTAATTTAAATTAAATTAATTTCCACTGGGAAACAGATATATACTGGGAATACTGGGAATATATATATATATATATATACTGTATGTTTGTGTGTGGGGGTAAACTTGCATGAGCTAGTCAAGTGGATTTGGCAGAGTTGTTATAATTACACACACACACACACACACACACACACACACACACACACACACACACACACACACACACACACACACACACACACACACACACACACACACACACACACACACACACACACACACACACACACACACTAATGCATGCATTGCATTAGTTATATATAATACATATTTCCTTGCATTATAGAAATATTTTCTGATTAATCACACAACATGACCAAAATGTACACTTGCTAGCTTGGTAGCTCCACTGATCACGTCAAACCCAGACTATAAACAAGGGGTTGAATTTGTTCTCCTGCTATGCCACCAAAATGTGGAATGCCCTATACCAAAAGTTGTGAAGGAGTGTAAAACCCTACTCTCCTTCAAAACTGCCCTAAAAGAGTACATTCAATTCGGCGGCAATTCAAAACTGGCCCCTGTAAAAGTCATAACCTAGCCCCTCTAACTGTTTACTGTACTTTTAGTTTCTCGTATTTTTATACTGTTTAAAGGATGTTCAGCATAGTAGTTTATATCTGTCTGTCATTTAATGTCACAATTGACTACAAAGGACCCCTTGTATTGACCTTGTATTGAACTGTACTTTCATATGCTTTTTTCTGCAAACTACTAATAAAGTATTCAATCAATCAATCAATCAATCAATGCTGGAGCTCTATCTGGAATAGGTCCGCCCTTGATTAACTAGTAGGAGCGTAATAATGGAGGTGGTGAAAATTGTTATGAGAAAGAACCAATCCGTCTCTCCACACTCCGCTTCAGGTTTTGCGGTCGCCCATTCACAACCAGCTGCTGCAGAGCAGGCAGCCGGTGCGCCGTTTTTCCTCGTCTTGTTTGCCTCCAGTCGGACTGTAGCAGCGCCATCTGTGTTGCCATGTCCGCTTATTATAGGCGACTTTGGGCTTGTTTCTCTGTAAAGTTGCTTGTAAATATTGGTTAATTGCGGGTTGCGGTTTTTTGGGCTCGTTTCTAAAGTGTAGTTGCTTATTTCGGGCTTGCTTCCTAAATGTTGTTTAAACCAGTGGATCTCAAACATTTTCAAGTCAAGGACCTTTTTTTACAAGTACTTGTCCGTGTGGAGCCCCGTCTGAAAATATTTCATGCCAGGGACCCCCCCATACAAGATTTGTGTTGTTAGAATGTCTCAGACATTTTACACATTTTGCACTTTTTCTGAGCGCAAAAAAAGTGCAAAATAGCAGATCTACAAGCTACGACGTGATGCGGCGCGTTGTGAGCTTGTAGATCCGCTATTTTCATACAGCCATGCAATGTATCATCTATCATGTTTTAAAGGGCGAATGCAGGGGGCTCGCTTCTTTTGGGCTTGTATGCATAGACCTCGTTGCTTGTTTCTCTCGCATGATCTGGCAACACTGAGCACCGCCTGCCTGCTTGCCCTGCTGCCTGCCCCAGCGTTGTGTGGATGTGGATGGAGCAGAAGAACAGGGGCAGAAGCCCGACGTTCACATCAAGCCTGAACTGTGAAGAACTCATGTGTGAGGACATTTATTTGGACTGTCTCTTTCCAAGCAGGGCATTATTTGGAGAGTTATAACAAGAAGAAGAAGAAGCTGTGGCTCCGGTGTGGAAGAAGACGATCGCGAGTTTATATCATTTTTTTTGTAACGAGCGTGTGTGGTGCATCTTGAGTCCTTTTTGCACGTTACACGGGTTGTTACACTGTACCGTTCTGTCTGTGTTGCTGCCTTTTCTGGGGGGACTCATGGACTGGATGCGTTTACTGGCAAAGGGGGGAAACTAATGGTCATTATTGGTGGTCCCGAGGCAGTCCCCCAGCAATGGACCTATTACTCGTTCGGTCTTCGTGGACGACGTGTGGACTTGAAGAAGACAGAAAGATAACGTTATTACCTGCCATAGGAAAAGACACGACGTGTCCCTGTTACCAAAGTGGAGCATGATGCATCGGAACCACCGTTGTCTTTGTGTTCCCCGCTGTTGGGTTTCGGGGGGCCTGTGCTAAAAGGGGGGGGTCGCTGCTTTTGGGGTTTTCACTGTGGAATCAAGACTGCAGCCCCCGCGACATTATCCACATTCTGGACCAACATACTGATGTAAGTACTACTACTGGTGGCCTTTTTGTTTTCAAATCATAGCACGACTTTTCAACAGTGTTGCCAGGTTGTGTGAGAGAAATAAGCAGCTAGGTCTATGAAAATAAGCTGTATACATCGGCTATTTGAAAAGAGCAGATCTACAAGCTCACAACGAGCTAGTAGATCTTCTATTTTCAAAAGAATCTTGGGGGAAAAAAAGTGGAGAATAATAAGATAACAACACACATCTTGTATGGGGCTCCCTGGCACAAAATATTTTCAGATGAGGGGTTCTTGGATAATTACATTTTCATTTGGGGGTCCTTGACATGAAAATATTTTAGAACCACTGTTTTAAACAACACTGGGAAGCAAGACTCAACATAAGCAACTACACTTAAGAAACAAGCCCAAAAAAACAGCAACCCGCAAACTACCAATATTTACAAGTGACTTTACAGGAAAAACAAGCGCAAATTCGCTTATGATAAGCAGACCTGGCAACACTGCTTTTCAAGTGAAGCACCGAAACCTGTCTTCTTGCGAAAACCATGAACGAACAACATCTCGCCGTCCATTTAACTCCAGGAGGATACCCAGTCAGTCTATAAGACATTGGGCCCAAATGGCGATTGAATGAGTTTATAACAGTTCATCAGAAGGCTGCATGCTGCCATAATCTACACGAGCAGAAGCTAATCGACTCGGGGCTTTGAGACACCGGATTGTCTGAAGTTTGAGCTTATTATAGGATTATTATCCAGAATCCAGATGCGTTTTGCAGTGGAAATAGCCTTTATATTATGTCCACGAGAAAGCTATAGTGGAAGGTTACTTTCTATCGTCAGTTGGCCAAACTGAAAAGGGGCTTAAACTAATTTGAATTAAATTGCTTAAAATCATTAGTTGGGCTCATGCAACATCCAAGACTATAGGAAGAAGAGATTACAATTTGAATGTAGGTTTAAACGCTTGATAACGGAATTCGTTTTATTGTATAACGTGTATAACGGGCATAACACTTTCAAAACAGCCTTCACAAAAACAACATGAGCACATTCAGGACACAGAGCTAGTTGGATGTCACTTGCAGTCTCCATTTACTGCTCCATTCTGTGGATATTAAATAAGATCATTTCACTGAACATTTATAATTCAAAGATCTGAACCAGAACCAGTCATGTGTGGTGATCTCACACACACACACACACACACACACACACACACACACACACACACACACACACACACACACACACACACACACACACACACACACACACAGTGTAGAGAGTTAGATTTTATTGGCATAGGAACCATATCTCACTCTCACTTGAGAAAGGGCTGTCTGTTGTGACTTAGTAAGCAAAAACCACAAAGGGATTAAGTTTTGTTATATGCTAAATAGGCTCACCACTTTTATAGATATCCATAAACATCTGAGCAGTGGTGAGTCATAAACCTTATAGACAGGGTGCGGAATCAGCGGCCTATGCCAGGTCAATTTTGGCTCTGGTTAGTAATTTTGCTTAACCGGTTACAACTTACTCTGCTCATTTTAGATTATAAAAATGTGTCCAATAATGTCTAGCCGTCCCACAAGGAGACATAGGCCTATTATTTGTGCAATGTGTGATTCACTTTTCAAATGTTGTGTGTTGTATTCAGAAGGAGGGTTAGGCCTGTATTCGGACACGGCATTATTTATTAATTCAATGTCAGGATAAGGATGGTAGAAGGAATTTACTGGTACAACTGTTCTGTTGTCTCCTCACACACACACAGCGAAAATTAATTTGAACAACGTTGCCAAATCCACTGGCTCATGCAAGTTCACGCACAACACACACACACACACACACACACACACACACACACACACACACACACACACACACACACACACACACACACACACACACACACACACACACACACACACACACACACACACACACACACACACACACACATACACACACACACACACACACACACCACCCCATTTCTCACCAGCCCCAGACATGCTGGGTTGGTCCATTTGTCCATGCAGTCTTGGGAGGAAGTGTCATCTCATCTCACATTGCACAAATGGTTTCAATGCATGCTAGTGTGAATTCTAGCGGGTTTTTGTAACTGCCAATTTACATATCAAAGTGTCTGCATTTCAATGGGGAGAACATGAGCTCTACCAACCCCCTTCCTCTAAGCAGTGCTGTCCTGAGAGAGAGCTGGTGCTGGCTACTGGCAGATTGCTGGATTCTGCAGTCAATTGTGTTTATATGTATATGTCTGTTTTTGAAACTGCGTTTCTATGTGCTTTTGTTGGAAACAGAGTTTTGTTGTGCTTGAGAGCATTTGTAGACCATAATCTAACACCAAAAGCCATGCATGATGTAGAAATCTTGGAAAACATTGAGAGAAGTGTTTACTTTGGGAATTTAAAAGGATTTATTCTGTAAACGTCTCCTCAGAAATTTTCAGTACAAATAGGAACTCTACATCTGTATTTTCACAGAGAAAGCAACCCACTCCGTCAATGACAACAACAAAATGACCAAATAAACTGGTGGGAAACTGTTTGAATGGTAGTTTGGTTACAGCAAACAAAATCTAAAATGTCAAAACTTAATTTGTTTTCAGACATGTCAATTTCAATAAGTGGAGATGTTAAGGCATTGAGCTTCCAAGCGTTTTGAGAGCTTCTTTGAGTAACTCTTGGTTTCTTGCTTTTTTGGTTGTTGTTTTTCCCCCCGCTAGCAGAGATGTGTTCCTTGTGCTCTGCAGCTGTTGTTTGGCTGTAACAAAATGAAGCAATGGGTGTTGCTAACACTGTTTTAATAGTTTCCTTTTCTCTTTTCTTTACAAGAGATACACATCGTTTGTCAAACTGCAATTGTAGTTTAAACTTAATGGATAAGAACACACACACACACACACACACACACACACACACACACACACACACACACACACACACACACACACACACACACACACACACACACACACACACACACACACATGCTCTAAAGACAAACAAGAAAGTGCACTGGGAAACAAAAACCCTGCAACAAATAGACTATTCTATTTCACAAAACCCATTTTTAAAGCTGGGATGTCATCGGTTAGGGCTTGGCCTGCTGGACCTTAGCTGCATCTCCTTTCTGTGGAGATAGGATCACTATAGGTTAATAGTGAAAGAGAGTGGTCTGTCAGATGTGAGGGGGGCCTGTTCACTATGGGGAGCCCACAGGCAGGGAATGTAAATGCCAGTGGAAGAGGTGCATCAGCCCTGACACAGTAGGGGTCAGTGGCCCCGATCAACCTGCTCCTGTGTAATAAAATGAGCCTACACAGTAAAATCTTCAGTGTTAATTTATCAATTTGTAACTCTGAGAGTCCATTTGATTACATTTGCACACTCTCAGAGTTAAATGAACACTGAGGATTTTACGGTTGTACTGGTTCCCAAAATGCCCTGGCACACACAATGAAGTAAGCTTGCCCTGCCTTTGTTCAAACAGAATCGGAGTGTTTCGGAGTAGTAAGAGAGGGGGGACGTGCTGCAGTTTTAAACAGCAAGAGGAAAAAAAAGATTGCTTCACCTGCCATCCTCACTCACAGCAGGTTGGTTTGACAGCTGTCTGATTCTGTTGCTTCGAGACACTCACTGTCAAAAGTTGGAAACAAACAGATAGAGGAAGAGAGAGAGAGAGAGAGAGAGAGGGAGAGAGGTGGTGGAATAAGAACAAGATGGATGAAAAGAGATCATGAGAGCTTTAATTGGTATTCAACTTAATTGCCACAGCTTTGGTGTTTGTTTCTCTCTCCCTCTATGGAGATGCATGGACGTAATGACCGTAGCAAATGATTTTGAATTAGGGAAACCCGTTGGATGAGTACTTGGTCTCAGTATCTTCAGCAACAAATCTGAAGGGATACAGCCACTCTTACATCTCCTCCTGTGTTCTAAATGACAGTTAACTTTCCCCCACTGCTTTGAAATGGATGTTTAATGATCAACAGAGGCCCCAGAGCTTAGTGCAGTCACACTGGCTAGATATGTTCTCGCCTCAGAACGCCCGATGCAGAGTGCTCTTTCCTCCACTAAGAAAGCTACCCCCTTGGTGTTTTTTAGAGCACACCCCATCAAGGGAGGCTGTTTTTGAGTGATGGATCATCAGAGGTCTTTTGGGTTCCCTGTTAACCCTTTGGTGTGTGCAGAGCTCTCCCAGTTGGCGAGCCGTCGGCTTCGTGTGATGGATAGTGTCGGGTCTTAAGTCTCCATATATCAGGAGATTAGCACTGACCTGTGAGTTGTCTGGACCGCCCTCGGAGCTTCTTCACCAACGCTGGCTGACATTAGCATATGAGGACACCGCTCCATCTCATGGGGATACAAAGATAGTGTGCTTTATTTGGTTCGCTCATAACACAGGTCACAGGAAGTGTGCAGACGAAGGGCCAAAGGTTTTTCGTTGCTATTAGGTGTATCTGACAGGTCATCTGTCTTGTGCTGATGAAATCCCTTTCTTGTTCCTAAAAGTCCTAAATGGCGTCATACAGTTATGCTATGTCATATTGTGGGTGAGACTGTTGGAAAATCTCTACCTGTTGTATGGCAGAACCACAGACCAACTGCAAATAATTTGCATGATGCCTTTGTGCATGAAGAATTATTGGTTTACATTTACAATAAAAAAAAGATAATAAGTCATCCTGCCACACCCTACCTAGTATCTACCAAACCCATATTTTAATCGCCAGTATTTGTTCATGTGATGTGACAGGTTAAATGCATCTGTAAAATGCTTTCAATTGTGTTCATAATTACAATTGCTTACTGAGAAACTGGTTCAGCTTGTTGAAAGGCTGTGGTGCATTAAATTCTATAGGCCTATTATATACCTTTTTATGATTATTTCTCTGTTCTCACTGTATGTGAGCATATGTGTTGAGTACTTTCCCCCTTCAATCATGCAATACTTACAGTAACATTCTTACGCAGTGCATCTTCCGCCCAACACTTAACTAAATGTCACCTTCTATGGCATTGCTGGCATTTCATGTATTATTATGCCTTTATTGCCAATTTCAAAGAGCCATTTCCGTGGAAAGACACAGAATCACGTACTTGTAATGTACTTTTGCGTGTCTTTGTCTACCATGTCTAACCACCATTAGCTGCCTATTTAGTGTCATGGGTGTGTGTCTTGTGATGGAACCATTATGTTTTCAAGGTGAGGGGATATTGTCAAAGCCCTTGAATGTTCACTGGGCTTTGATTGGCAGGTGCTGTCACATAAGGTGAGACACTTTGGGAACCACATTCAAAAGAGAATCCATTAGCTAACCTAGAATGGAAAGGCATACCTTCACAACATGTCACTGCAGTCAGCCATCTTGCTCTCTCTGTCTGTGCCATACTCCCCTTTCCGTAGACTGTCTTCAAAATGTTATCTAATTAGCTCTCCGAATTACATTGATAATATTATTGATTGATAGTTTCTTTTGAATGAAATTATACCCTGACATGAATGACTATATATTATTTTAATGTGTGTGTGTGTGTGTGTATATATATATATATATATATATATATATATATATATATATATATATATATATATATATATATATATATATATATATATATATATATATACTTTATTAACTTGTAATATAACAATAATTATATAACACTAATCAACAATGAACAATAATCATATAAAACCTTCTTTAAAAAAAAAAAAATCTTGATCTTTCATACTTAGCCAGTCAACACAAAGGAAGTATTACAATGCAGATGGTGTCCTAGCAAAAGGACAAAGTGTTGTCATTCAAAAACCAAACAAGCCTTCTTTTCCCATCTTTCTTGTGCAGTGGTGCTAATTTCTTCCATTTCAAAAAGCTTCTGAATGTGAGATGCTGCATGGCCTGTTTGTTGAACAGAGAGAGAGGGAGAGATAGAGAGAGAGACACCGGGATGCTTGTTGTTGATCAGCAGAGCAAATCAGATCTTGATATTTGAAGAGTGGAGTTGTGATTGCTGATTGCTCCCTGATTCATAATTAGGAGAGTCATATGCATCCTGTCAGCTCTCAGGAGAACAGTCAAGTATCAAACATGCTTAAAGTGAACAAGTAATTGCTTTTGGCTCTGGAATACAGAAATACATCAATGTATGTTTTGGCTGTATGCATGAACGCACGTTTCATTTTATGTGCTTGTTAACAAGCTTATCACACGTTCTCCTGATACTGAGTATGTTGCTGCAAATGTTAGTTTTAAGTGAAAGAATGTGCACATGATGCATACATCTCAATCCGTGAGCTTACACTGCGTAACGTTTTAATGAAGCAAAAAAAAGTAATTTTTGATGTAATCTTTCGCTGGTATATTTTTCACACGAGCCATTCCACATACCACATACTCCTTATGCGCCTATTTGGACAGAATTTTGTGGTATTCTTTCTGAATGCAATGACAATAGACGTCTTATGTGTATTTATTATTAACACTCTATCTGTGAGCATCTGCCCCAACAATGACGTAGGCACCGGAAATGTATTTATTTATGTATTTTTACGTTAATGAATACAGTTTCTGACAACGCGTTGTTTCGTTCCAAAATATCCTTGGGCGAGCGCTACGACCCTGCAGCATTCCTTTCTAATTCCTATGACTGGACCGTCCCTATAGAGATAGACACATGCTGTAATGACAAGGGAGCCACGTGAGGTGTTGCTAAAATGACAGCTAAAATTAATGTTACACAGTATGACATTTTTTATAGCGAAAATAGCAGATCTACATGCTTAAAACATGTAACATGATTGTAAGCTTGTAGATCTGCTAATTTTAATGTTAAAAGATTTTCACCTATTATGACTTGCCGAAAATTGGGACGCCAGGTTGAAAGTGGCTATGATATGAAAGAGATATTTGTGAACATATGTACATTTGAACAACAATGGTGATCTAGGCTAACTCTTATTATAAAGGGATAGTTCACCCCCAAAATGACTTTTTTTCTATCAATTAGTCAGCCCATGGAGACTTGAATTCATGGATATTTCTTTGTTTTTGTCGCAATCCTAAGCCAGGAATTTGATGATCGGCAGCGGTTCCGGTAGGAGACACAAAGAGTCTCCTTTGTATCTCCTACCGGAACCGCTGCCTACTGGTCTGCTGGTCATCACATTATTGGCTTAGGAACGCGACAAAAAATATCGATGAATTCAAGTCTCCATGGGGTGATTAATCGATAGAAAAACATTTTTTTTTTGGGTGAACTATCCCTTTTAACAGTGTTTTTCTTTGTGTGTGCAGATATCCATAGATTGCTGTACGTTTATTACCCACATGCAGGTATGTGTCCTGTGCTCCTAAGACCTTTGTTAGGACGTTTTAATTACAGCAGAGCAGGGTGTAATTGATCTAGGCTTAGAGGGATTTCACTGTCAATGAGAATGAGCCCGGGCGTTAATACAGCCTACCAAATGCTTCCACCTCTCTGCACCACTCACACAGCCTCCGCATAAAACCAGGGAGACTCGTCTTTCACTCTACTGTGCCTTACTTCAGCGAGACATCTGTCCTTTATGTGTAATGGCCAAATCGGGCCTCAGAGGTGCTTGCAACGGGGACTGGAGGAAGTCAGACATTGCCCACTTCCGCCTCAACACATCTGTTGCCAGCATTGTTGCCACCTGGAGTGTCTTCTTACGGAGCACTTTCTTCATGGTTCCGTGTTGTCACCCACCATCTTTAAATTTTTATCAGGCTGTTAGATAATGCTTCCCGATGAGGGTGAATTATTGATGATCTTGTACGTATGAGTGGGACAGGGCAGGCTTTTAACTCTCTGCGCTGCTGGGTCTCTTATCCGGTAACTAAGGGACACTGCACAAACACCCAAAGGAATTAGCCTATGTACCGGAGGAGGAAAAAAAAGCAACTCAAGGCAGCAGGCTGAAAATAAAATAAAGACAAGTGTGCATTCTTTACACTACTGTTGGGCTAAGCCACAGTACAAGAGAACCTTGGCAGTAGAGAAAAGCTTTGCATCTACAGAAGCTTTATTTTTGCGCTGTGTTTGAAGCATTGAGAAGTGGCATGGTTGCTGTTTATTTGGTTATTTCGTGTGGGATTTGGAAGCAGCACACAGTTTCAAGGCAGCTTCTTTTTCAAAAGAGAAACAGCCAATTTAACGATTCACATACGTAAATGTCGGGCAAAGAACCAATATTTTCTGCTGTAGTTTGTTTAATGAGGTACTTTAAATCTCATGTTCAAGACAAGTGTGTGCAAATAGTGAATGTGAATGTTATGTGCATTGCTTAAATACAAATACATTCAGATTTACCTATTTTATTCTGAAAGCACATTGGCTGTTGAATTTCAAAAAATACATCTAAATTGTAATTCTATTGGGAAAGGGCAATCCAACTAATTGTAAACACAAACAAATATTTCTCAAGGAACTAGAAAACCAAGACCATAATCGTGATTTCATGGAGACGTACAAACTTGAGCTCCTCCATTGACAGTCAATGACAGACTTGGTGGAGGCACAGAATGCTTGTCTAAACCTTTTCACATAACTGAGATGCATTTTTATGGTACCAGTGACATCAGTTGTAAACTAGAAAATGTGCCCTTATACTTGTAAGAAAATCATCCTGACTTGAAAACTTATATAATCCTTCATGTTTTCCAATTGATTCTATATGGCTTTATGCACTGGTATGCATTGCAAATAAGTGGGCAGGACAAACGCCTTTTAATTACTACGGGTGATGTAGCAGTAGTTTAGAGGGTTTAACAATAAAATGCATGGATTACACATTTTTTGTGCAATTGCTCAATTAGCTCCATTTGAACATAACAATTTGGTGTTGTTGTTAAAAGAGGAAGCTTCCCTGCAACACTGATACATTTGGCTGGTAATAATAAAAACAATAAATCTTCAGGCAAGTTTTATACAGTCTATGCTGTGACAAGTACTTTTTTCGCTCTAAATTGCTCAATTCCAGCTTGCCTTGCACGGGGAGAAAGGCCCCTTAGTTTAAATAATGTGGCTTTCAGCTGTTTTTTTTAATACCAGGGAATTGAGTAGCCTGTTACAAAATGAAGAGATGTTAACCAAAACGGTTCCATCTTTCAGAATAAAAGTGAGTCGATGAACAGCTGCGTCAGGGGCAGTATCTCTTAACCCGAGACTGTCTAAGAGAACATAGCAAGAAAGCGAGAATGAAATGAGGCACATAAAGACCGGGAAAACAAGTCCAACCGGCTCCGGTTTCCCACAGGAAATGCTGCTTGATGCCTGGTTTATGATTGCCAATGAAATACACATACCTCCCCCATTCATCTCGTGAGTTTGCGAGGTTGCTATTGAACAGATCCATTTACAGGTTGTCTGAATAAGTAACTCCTTTTGTTTACCTTTCCATATGGTGTTTGCCATGCATGCATTGTGTGAGCCTTGCGTGGGTGGATTTCATTGCATACGCGTGCGCTCGCTGTCTGCGTGGAGACATAGGTGTTCAGGCAGCCTAACCTTTTTTTTCCGACTGTGACATATGTGTATTTAACCTGCAGTTACCATTTGCCTCATTCGTGGGACGAAAAGTGTTTGTACTGTGATTCTTTGTCCACAAAAAAAAGTCATGGCAATTAAAGGAAAGCATAGAGCATGCAATTTTCAAATCATACAAGGCAAATAGAGAACACATGCACTATTTTGTACAGTAGATGTGCTGTCTATGCATAGGTAATGCTAAACAGATTAGGTTTTGGCAGAAATTTAGTCATTCCTTTTGGGCTTGACTAGTCAAAAGGGGCAAGTCAGACAGTTCACATCCTGCCAGCCTCGGCAAAAGCATTGCATAGTTTTCAGAAAGGATCAAGGTATCAAGACAGACTATTCATAATGTGAATTTAGCCTTGCAGCAAAAATAATTACGAAGATCTATAGGCTTACTTCATATGGCTATGTTGTTTATTGTCAGAACAAAATTTGGGCCAAAGTCTATCTTCTCTAATATCCCTCAGGCTAACAACATCCAAATGTGACAGGGAACACAACTAACAGACTCCACTGGATAGTAGTTGTGTCGGTCTAGAAAATACTATGGCAGCATGAATCCTATGAAGATGGCTGAATATTAAGCATGTCTGAGTGCAGGACAGTGAGCTGAATGTGAATTGGACTGGTCACAGCTTAAGTAAAAAAAAACGAAACAAGAAAACCTTTTTTTTTAAAAACAACGTTTTATGTAATTTACAGAATACTCATTTCATCTTCAAATCTCCAATTCAGGATATTAAATAATGACTAAATAAAATAATTGTTATTTTGGTGTGTGTGATCATCACCGTTTGAACAGTATTTGCAGTATGTGCAATATGCTAAGCTGCTACCATGCAGCTTCTTGAATTCTTGGACATACTGTAAATAGGCTGCTCTGGTTTGGGCCTTATCGTTTAGGCTTGCTGCCTCATACACAGCAAAATTCAGTGTGTTCATTTAACTCTTGGGAGTGCAAAGATTGACCATTATGGGTCTATATTTGCACTCTTGAGTTAACACTCTGGATTTTGCTGTTTACCAACACATTTTGATGGCTTGGACTTCCTATCACATCAGCAGGAGGCAACGGTCCTTGTCCTTGAAATGTGTTCAGAATGTGTTTACATGAATCTGAAGCACCATGCTGCCTACTCTGCTTGTCAATTTAAAGGCGAGTGAGGTTGCCAAGCCAACCACAATTTCCCTTATAAATTGTGATTGAACATGTGTGTGTGTGTGTGTGTGTGTGTGTGTGTGTGTGTGTGTGTGTGTGTGTGTGTGTGTGTGTGTGTGTGTGTGTGTGTGTGTGTGTGTGTGTGTGTGTGTGTGTGTGTGTGTGTGTGTGTGTGTGTGTGTGTGTGTGTGTGTGTGTGTGTGCGTGCGTGCGTGCCCGTGTTCTGTACTACTATACATGTGCCCACAAGTATAGTAGAATTTCTGAAATAGACATTGTGTGAGGAGTGGACCATTTTCCTGGTCCTCTAAAGGAAAATGGTTATTTTATGGTTATTGAAATGTTAGACTTGATTTACACTTAGTTGTGCAATGCTGTCACACCCAAAATAGCTGGTCTACAAGCTCACAACGCGTCGCGCATGACACCGACACGTAATTAAACTCAGACTTGAGGGTTAGGGTTAAAAATGGAAAAAAGTGGTAAAAATGGCATTTATAAAATTGCAGTCCTAAAATGTTGATGCCCTCACATTAAGTATAGTAATACAAACGTGTGTGTGTGAGACGTGTGTGTGGGTGAGTTGTAGTATATAAGGCATGGAGGAGTGTGGTTTTCAGTAAAGCCATAGAGAGACTGACTGAAAGAAGAATCTGGGCTCGTCAGTGCAGAGCTGCTCTGTTCCCGTATCTGGTGACCCTCCTGCTTAACCAACTGCTCTGAGGTCAGCCTATTCATTTGCGTGCTAAGGACAGACAGCTACTGAGCTCAGAGTTGAGAGAGCTACATCTGCACAAGGATGTTTTTTTTTGCAGCTAACATCCACACCGGTGGTTCTCAAACAGTGGTCCGGGGACCCCCAGTGGTCCTTGAGGGGGTTCCAGGGTGTATCCCAGCAAAATTAGTTAACATAGTGTTAAAGTAATTTTAACCACTTTAACTCTATACTAACTAAGGCTATTCGAAAATAGCTGATCTACAAGCTTGTAGAAAACAGCCATGTTTGAAAACAGCCATGTTTGAAAACAGACTTGTTTGCGGCCATGTTTGCTTCCTGCTCAGGTCTTATCAATCATGACGTATCGTTCCCTGATTGATTTGTCAAGTCCGATCACTTGACAAATTCTTTCGGAAGAAGAACAAACATCTTGAATAACTTCCCAGTAACATTCCAACCATGTCGTCTGCCCAAGCGAAGTGTCATGTGTATAAATGCAGTTTTCTCCTGTCAAGGTGCTAAACGAACTAACATGTGGACAGAGATGGTTTCATTTAAAAATGCAGCTTTACAGTGAAAACCATTTTAGTGTAGAAGTAGCCTTATAATGGTAAATTAATATGACATTTTGGTGTGTGCCCCATTCAAATGTCTTTATTTTGCAGAATACATTTGGGCTCGTTAAGCCGAAGTAACCTTTTACAAATTAGAGCAGTGAGGAATCCAACGGCAGGAATGCTATTATGAATTTGACTTTTATGTGGCCTTTACATTAAATCTTTAGTGGTGCTAATGCCAAGGTGGGTACAAAAATTAGCAGCAAAGTAGGTACTGCTAATGTTGATGGATCGTGTTCGCAACAGAGGTATTGATGAAGACAGTAATGACGGTCATAATTATTGAGTGCTTAAGTTGCTTGTACACTGCACAATCCTGGCCGTCTTATACTGCCATGACGTCGCACTGTACGAGGTGAAAAAGATCAAATAGTGATCGTCCATGCGATGAAACTATGTCAGCCAACATACATGCATATGCAGAGTCAAAGTTTTATCAGAGAAAACAAAACTTTGGACCCGGTCTTGACTTTGCAGAAGAGGACAAAATGGGCTGGCAATTCTCCAAAGGGAGAGATGATATTGATAATATCTACATGCCATTATTCATGAAACTGGCAGATGGTGATTGATTCCCCACACTTACATTTTAATTTATCTCGTAAAAGTATCAGTTTCTTCTGTCAACACAATGAACTTAACTGTATTTTTATGTATTGGTGACAGACCATAATGGTCTTGGGTTGTTTATCATTACAGCACCTTCACCACAGAGCCAGAATTTCCCTGCCAGAACTCCGTCGTAGCCTACAACGGCATGGATTGGCTTATAGGCAGCCGTCCTTGACCGTGTCACTCTGAACGAGCCAAGATACTTACGACTAGCGACTTTATCACATTTATGCTATGTGTATTATTATTATCATGTTGGGATGGGCATTTGGGCATTTTTTTGTAAGCGTGTAGTTGTGTCCAAGTGGACTGCACCATGGTTAAACCTGATTAGATGTACCATGATGTCATATTTACACCAGTGACTCAACCCAACCTATGGGCCAGGGCCACTGGTGGGCCGTGAAGGTATTGCAAGTGGGCCCCCAAATAAAATGTATCTTATCTTGAGTTTAGCCAGTAGGATACGAAGCGATTAGTTCTCCTGTTAATGTGCTGCTTATTTTGATGTTAATATTATAGATTTTGTGGAGGCCAGCACGTTGGACGAATCCAACAGGATAAAGTCAACGTTTGTATCACAGCTTTGGATAGAGTAAAGGCAGTTCAGCTGTCACTGCTAGAAGCGCATGTCGGCAACTCAAAGCAGTGCACATCCCACATTAGAATGAAACGCTTGTACTAATTATCAATGTGTTAAATCCAGTCTGACAACTGCCGACGGTCACTTTGAAAAACAGAACGAGCATGTAACCCTGCAAGTGTTGTATGAGATACAATATTTAAATTATCCAGATTTTCATATGAGTTATTTTTAATATTTGGTTAATTAGTCCTAAGCGGATAGTGGTTTATTGTCCGTGTAAACGGTAAACTTCCCATCCCTATCGCTGCTAATGCTGCGTGGAAATAGTGTCTATAGGACAAAAGGCGTGTGTGGTCACCTTTAGTTAGAGAGTTCACTTCGTCACTTGCTGGTTTGTATAAGGCAGGAGCCATTTACATCCATTTCTATTTTATCTACTTGTCCACCTCTTTATGTAGGCTCTTTTCAAGACTACACCTCAACCTCTCATTGTTTTGCTTCACACTAACCTGGTTGTTAGGTCTGAGCGTCCTTTGTTCCATTTACTCTTCTATGCTTCTAGCCCACCCTTCTCCATTTCACTATGTCCATCTGCCCATTGGCACTCTATGTTATCTACGGCCTCTATCATTTGGCAAAGAACCTAGCAACACACCAACTGTTATACACTGTTTATAAAACAGTAACACTTTGCACCTTTTAAGGGTTCTTTGACTTTTCACTGAGAGGTTTCAGATTCACTTAGAACCATCCATGCACACATACAGTGCATCACATCATTAACAATTTAAGTTACTGATATTTATCCTTAAAAAACATCATGGAGACATCTGTTATTTATTTACCATGCTTAACCGTGCATGTTGTGACATTTTCTCAAAGGTACTAGAGCACATAGCATAAAAGGACGTGTGTGTTTTGACGCACTGGTCTGACAATATGTTTTTAACCACTTAAACCCTAGCATTCTGGGGCGAGCATTTGGCAAAAATAGCAGATCTACAAGCTCACAAACGTTGCAAGCTTGTAAATCGGCTTGTTTGGCTGTTTTCGAAGGTATTTATTGTAGAGCGAAAACAGCAGGGGGCCTAATATAGAGCCCTGGGGGACTTCAGTGAACTATATAGCGTTTGAGTGGTTACAATGAATTAAAATAGCAACACATAGGCTATAACTCTGAGGAAACCTTACTTTTCAGTCACATAACCCACTAGATCCGTATCTCTGTGTCATTTTAGATTTTAAACTTCGTGCCACTCTATGAGCTTGTAGATCTGCTATTTTTGAGAAATCTTGAACATTTTGTGCAAATCTTTGAATGCATATATTTGTTGAAACAACATTTTTAACTAAAATCTTTGCTTCTGGGGGTCCCTGAAACAACATATTTTGATGGGGGTCCGCGGCCAAATACATGTAATGTTGGGGGTCCTTGACATGAAAAAGTTTGAGAACCACTGATATAGCAACATACGTTTTTCAGAAAACTGTTAGGATTTAGAAGAAGACATTTGTAGAATCTGCCTCAGGTCTTAATGGCTTAATCTGAAAATTACAACTATCACAGAATGGAAAGGTATTGACTGTAAAGCCTTTCAACTCTTGCTTTACCACCTCCTCTATAAACAGCCAAAGTACAAAACCATTTCATCTTATATGAACCTTGGAAGTTTCTGTGTGCTTAGTTACCGTTTCATCCTCATTCATTCCTGCCCTATCCAAAAATAGCTTATCTGCTCTGTGATGAGCTAAGACAACCCCCCCCCCTACCCTCCTGATGACCAGAGTTGAAAGTGCACCATTGCTGTCACTTCTTGTTGATGACAAGGGCTCTGCATCACTGGCGGAGCCAAGGAAGTGACATCATGTCCCTGATGGTGTTGAAAGTCCAGCCCTGACAGGACTGTCATGACAAAAGGGTTCCTTGGGAACACCGGGGTACACTGAGGACGGAAGGATTCTGGAGGCCACGTTTGTCTCCGTTCTCAGCCCAGAACCCCACTCCAGCCCCACTATCCAACCACCTTCTGGTGTTTGAAATTCCCCTTCTCCTCATGTTTTTTCCCTCTTCTTTTTTTTTTAAGGCAGGGGGGGCTGAATGTAGGGCATGGGGGTTGGTAGAAAGCTCTCCAAATTAGTAGTTATTCACAGAGTGGAAGACAAACCATTGTGTTGGCAAAGTTCAGCTCAACAGATCCACACATCTCTATTTCATTTGTCGGGTTTGAGCTTACACTTGGACTTGTGCTTTAGTTTTGTTCCAGTCTTACTTGATATGTATGTATGCATGCTTTATTTCGCCCGTCTCTGCATTGACAATTGAAAATAAATTAACATTCCTGGGGCTTTATTTTGCCGTTCTCTAAGCCTACGGAGAGAACTTGGAGGCGAACTCGGCAGGTCAAGCCATACTCACAGGCTGTCAATCCTCCTCAGTGACCCCACCGCCCCTTTCTTTCTCCAACCTCCCATTCTTCTCTCCTTTTCCTCTCCCTTCTCCCATCCATTCAGTTCCTCCTGTCTTGGAAACCCTGGACTCCCTCCCACTCTCACTCTCTCTTTCACTGGACGCCCCTCCATCTTGAGTGAGGCAGGCACAAGCTTTGTTAAAGGAGGCTTGCAATCCTTCAGCCGGCAGTTGCCCACACAGCCTTATTTCTTGCTAAGACATGTGGGCTGTCTCCTTCTATCCATCTATTCTAATTACGTTTTAATTGCTTGCCTTCCCTTTTAAACGCTTGCTTATTTTCTCTATCATTCTGATGTGAAGAAAAAAATTGGTGTGCACTGTTTTTCTTCTCTATCCGAACTGATGATAGATTTGTCTCCTCGGCTTTACTTCTGCCTATGGGTGGGGAGAGGAAGAAAAACAGATGTTGGGAATGCTTGTACGCCATTATTCATTTCCATGGTACATTGTTTTGTGTCCAGGATGATACACTGTTAATAGAATTTGAAAGCTCTGCCCTGACATGTTTACTTACTAACTTTAAGGGAAATACTAGTATCTGCCCTCATGTTAGTAAGTAAATCTCTTTTAAGTCACTCTGTGGTCCTCTGGTGTATTATATGTTTGACCTCATTAGATTTAGTGTGGGTGTTGATTGTTAGTCATAACTGTACACGCGTTTGTCCCATTTACCGTGGAGAGACATGATGTGAACGTGTATTGCCCAAGTAACAAGTAACCGGTCCATGTTGTAAGTAATTCCCATGCTCGAGGGGGCCTGGTGTAGATAATTTCGAGGTACAATCTCTGAGGGGTTAACTACGCCTCACTTACCTCTTTAAATAATTTTCTGCTTGAGAACACCACCCCCCCCACCTCCCCAGCCCCCCCCATACCCCCCAACCCCACCCTGATTTAAAAATATGATACGTCTGTCAGCACTTGTGAGAAGCGTCTTAATGTTAATCGGCTAATCCTTTTATCTCAAGTCCTGCCCAAATTCAGTCCAGAGATCCCACCAAACAAAACGGTGTTCAGGGGGATGAGCACCGCTGGTTCCTCCAGCAGCTTAAGGGAGAAAGGAGACATGTTACTCAGCGGGAGTAGCGGTGCGGGTGGGTCTAATCAGGAAGAAAGTGCCCTGAGGCAGGCGGGACCCCCAGCCAGGCCCCCGGCAGGCTCCCGCCCCCTGGTGTTTGGTGAGGCCGAATGGCTCTGTAGGCCCAGCAGGCCAGGAGAGCAGGGGGATGTCCCGGCAACAATTTTCAGTCTCCTTGTGTCAACCACCGTTATGCTTTCCCCCATGGCCCTAGCACTCATATTTGTGGATGATAAACGACTGAGCGCTAAGGGAGGGCAAAGTCACGTGTGCCTCTGGAGATTTCAATGGAAAACATTCCTGCTCTCTGGCCCGATATGAGGTTGGTGACGGCCTTGTAGGAAGATATGGCATTATTAACTGCAGCAGCCACACTACCCATGCTGTGCATGGGAATAAGATCTTAATCAGATCTGATGGTGCGCTATACTGATAAGCAGGACAAACTGGAGGACAAACAACTTAATCTAAAAATGCCCAGGTTTAACTGGCTATATATGTACAGTATGCACTGTTGACGTAGTCTGCACAGCTTAAGTGTTCGGCGAGGGTGACCTCGAAATCAAAATAAATGTCCCCAGCCTGTGTATGGTCTTGCTTGCCTGTAATCCCCTGCCAGGCAAAGGCCATCTTAACCGATGAAACTGTAATAGTGAACTTAAATTATGACTGTATGCAAATAAGGACGCTTCCCATCTTTTGTGGGTTTTCGTGTTGCCAAAAATATCCACGCGCATTAGAGGGGCCCAGAGAGCGATCAGAGCCGAGTGCTCTGCTGCTCAAATTTGGGTTCATTATAAAATAATCAGGGTAGTTGACGGGTGGCTCTGGAGGAGCGCAGACAGAAGTGGGAATCATCCTCTCCACTGCACAGTCGCTGCTTCTAAGTGAGCAATCCTATGTTGATTAATGTGTGTGCACTGAGGACACAGCGGAGGATGCTGGATGCTAAACACAGGGGAATATGCTAAAAGTGTATCTGTTTGTGCACATGAGCTGTGTGTGTTTGTGCGTGTGCGCGTGCGCGTGTCCGTGTGCGTGTGTGTGTGTGTGTGTGTGTGTGTGTGTGTGTGTGTGGCATTTCACATGACATGACATGACATATCATTTCTCCTCAGTATTTGACTTGGCTAAGCAGCTTATCCGTCTGTCGTGTTATGTCTCAGACTCTAACCTTTTGCTGTCTTGGCAGACAAAGAAGTGTTTTTGCCGTCCCTCGATAAGGAAACAGACACAAAGAAATTGTGTCTCTAATGGTGCACCGTGTGAACGCGTTTCCTGAGCGACGAGCTCTTTTTATTTTCCTTTCCTGTGGAGATGTGGTAGTAACTGGGGAAGAAAGGGAGAATGAGGCATTCAGTGTAAACTGTGTCCACTGCAAGGTGGGGAGGTGTGCTGAATGTGCACAGAGCCCTAGGCATCGGCATGCTATCCAACTCTGCTCTCACGTTGGAGTGTTCTCAGCAAGGCGTGAAGCAGAGACACCGGGGAGAGTTGTACCGCTGCGTTGTCGCGAAGCTCCCTGTACTTTGGGAAATTCATTTGTGTGCTTGCTAAAATAGGCAGCAGTTATGGCCGACATTTTGTCTTCGTGCTGTTTGTTTCAGTTTCATTGTCTTTGCAGTGCGTGACTTCACCTCCATGCGTTTGACATGCATTTCATGTGATGTCTCCCATATGTTAGATTTTATGGTTATGTACTGTACATATGTGCAGATGTCAGATTAATAGCGGCACGGCTGATGACATAGCCAAGGCACTGATGTTGATGACGATGATGATGATAATGTCCCACAGTACCCATTTTCTCCCACAGTCTTATGCTGTCTCTCCTTGTTCTTTCAGATGAGAAGATGATTGGTGATGCGTCTCCAAGAACCACCGATCGTTGACATCTCTCCAACTTTCTGCTTTCTCCCTGCAAAACATTGAACCACTGCTATTAGCCGGCGGGCGCCTGGAAACGTTTCCGTTCTGCACACAATGGCCTCCGCATTGTGGAGGAGCCCAATGTTCCCCTGCTTATTGCTCCTTCTCTTTCACATTTATTGTTCAGAAGGTAAGTTACCATGGACTAGTGTTGTTAATGTTGATGCCATTCTACTCAATCTTTCGCTAAAGAGCTGCAAACATTTATTCAATCCATGAATGCATTGAATGTATTTGTACGCATTGTTGTGGTGGCCACACAAAGGAAATGAAGAGCTGTTATGTAGCAAGGTTGCTGAATTCCCCTGCAGAGCATTTGTCCTTGGAGTTTCAAACAGTGGGGCGTTTGCGCACTTAAATGTTCTAGGTGACAGATGCACACTTTTATCACCCCCATTTACACACTTTGAGGCTTTCTCAACGTTTTACATTTGCCAAATCTTTTTATCTTTTAGGCATTGGTCCGTTAGAGAATGTACGTGTTTTTTTCTGTTGTTTTGATTTTGTATTATGCACTACATCAGATCATCCTTAGTAATCTTTGCACCTGGTTCTATCAAGAAATTGGCTTGTCACCAAATTGAGGAGCTTTTAGGAAAGAATTTGCCAGTGTTTTTAATTCTATGCAATCCCAAGGCTTCCCTTTTATTTGCTCTCCTCACTTTTGATTAGTATGTTTAGCTGTAATTACAAGTATTGTCAAAACACTGCCGTCTGCTACATGCTCATCAAAACCACTGATGCTGGTATGCCTGCTTAATGACAATCATTACATTTTTCCTCTTTTACAGTTTCATTGTACCAGGGAACAAAATCTCCCCAAATCACATGGTTGTGTGCCAAGCACTGATTAGAGATAGATGTCAACCTGTATTGTTTTAAGGGGTTCTATTTTGTTTTCTATTACATTTGTCTTTCAGTTTTATTTATTCTGGCTGTGGTATGTGGGTAATTAACAAAGAGAAATTGCTACAGAGCAGCATATCCCGACAGATATATACTTTCTTTGTAGATTAGCATTTGTAGTTGATATGGGAAAACTCAGAGAGTCTGACTCAGAAAGAAATTTTCAGAGGCATTTGAAGAATAGGCCTCTGATTTGGTTGGGCTTAGAAACTGCCTGAGCTGAACGGTCCCGGTGAATTTCTTTAAGGGGGGATACTGCTTTGGTATGCAGAAAGTCAAGGTTTTGGGTTTCACTTGATGTGAGGGCTCTCAGGCCTATGAATGCATATTTGCCCATCCATCAATAAAGGAATGTATGTGGGTCCCACTGAAAACAACATCTGATTCCATCCACATGTCACTCATCTCCCGTCTATATGGCCCTGAGAGCCTGTATTCCCGGCCTTGGGAACGGAAGGAGTCCCCTCTGGAACACTTTACTCAATAATCGCCGTCTCCTCAAGTGGTCATTTTCAATGACACTCTTGAGAAGAAAATAATTTTGTCACCTCTGTTATTGGTTGCCCTTGTTGTTTGTATTGCATGTGTGTACTGCATTGTACTGCATGGGTGCATGGAGTCGTTACTAGGTCGTTTTTGATACTACCTAATCAATTTGCTCAGAATTACGTCATTTTCATTACTAGCCAAGAATATGCAGCAAATACGTTCAAATAGGAATAATGTTAAAAAAAAATCCTGTGTTAAAACAGGAATTATTTGCACCTTTTAAACTGACATATTGAGTAGATTTTCAGAGAGAGTGCAGAGAGATGGTGAACTAATTGTGTTGTGCATTCTCTACACTGCATGCCATATAAATTCTCTCTATAGTCTACTCTTACATGGGTTCCCTATTCTTTCAGTTTGTGCTAAATTTACTCTACATTTATATAACCGATCTATAAACTGACACTCCTCAAGGAGTAAACTAGGTCATGGAGGTATCGTGTTTGTCAAGGATGGCTTTAGACCGCCCATCCTACAGATAAACAGGCTGTCCAGATTCAGTGAGAGCAGCCACAGAAGAAGGTGGGGCGAGAGCACAGGCTCACACCTGCAGAGACTGAATAAAAGCTGTAATCATGATCTTTAAAGCAAAGAAGCCCAGATTTAGAGGGATTATGTCTTGTGGTTACAGTGTCAACGTTTTTTTTGTTGGCTCTTGTGTGTAAATACCATGGGCAGAACAGGCACTTCAGCTGAAATATTAAAAGGTTGAGCAGACGGGAAATGTAAAAGATTAAATGGATTGTTTTTGATATATCTGTAATCTCTGCAGAGACACCTATTGGGATAAGATCAAAAACAGTGTTTGTTTAATTCTTAGAGTTATTCCAGCATGGAGAGACATTAATGTTGGACTTTTTCAATTGTCAACAGCAGATTTAAGGATGATTTATGATCAAACATAGCCTCCTGTAACTGTACATCCACCTTTTGTAATAGCCTCACTGTAGCGTCTCCATTCTTTTCTCTCTAATATATATTTTTTTTTATGTCGTATTTCCGACAGTCCTTTGCAAGTAGCCTACTGTATGTAGGTATATTTATTGCTCTGCAATAGCACACTGCCATTGCTCTCTTCAGGGAGATTTAATGAAATGTGAAACGTTCCATCGGTGGGTATAAAGCCTGATTCATACTTACAGTAGGTGTTGCACACCTGAAATAGCCAATGTACAAGCTCACAACACGTCGCAGTGCGACACATTGTGAACTTGTAGATCAGCCATTTTCGGTACGCAACTAAGTATAAGTCAAGCATAACAGCACGCTTGTGTTTCTACCCAGAAGGTTGTAAAGGTCAATAATAATGTTGGAGCACATTTGTCTCAAGCAGTGCCATACATGAATGTACTGATGGGAGAGCCTCCCATGTGCCACACTGGTATTTCCAGTCCTGCTGTTGAATGAATGGGGAAGCCATGGCGCTCAAACTCCACTCTGGCCCGGGGCCACAGACATCCAGTCTGTCATCCATTGATATGCTTGGCTTGGTGTTTTATAATTCATATTGAATGCTGCGACTCTATGGCAGGGCTATCATGAATTATCAGCTGAGCCATGGGAGATTCACAGATGACTGGTCACACTGTGTGGTGGGAACCAGCATGGTTGGGGGGGGTCGGTATCTGATTTATCAGTCTTGCATGGACTTGCTGCCCCAGTGGAAGTATTCCGTGGAACAAGAGACCGGTTATTATAATGTCTGGACAGTGTGCTACAGCTTCAGCCAAACCTTTATCCAGGTAGATCAACCCTGATGAAGCTGCTGAAACGTTGTTTAATGTCTCAATAAATTATTGCATCGGAGCTGCAAGTGTGCGGCTACTTCTGTTTTTATGCTTGTTTTCGTTGGTTGCCACCTTATCACCAAAGGCTGACTGGACTGTATGCTGGTCATGATAGACATACCTGGAGAATGAGGGCCATGTTTCTAATTGACTTACTAATGACTAATCTGTCAGTAACATCTGTAATATCTGGCTTTTTAATTTCAAAGTCAATGCCAATAAGATCCTTTTTTATTACATAGCATTATGCTGTTTCATACCCAAGCAAAAAAACAACAACGTTGAATTATAAGACAATATGAAATTGAAATGAGTCTGCATCACATGAATAGCAGGGATCAGTATTTCTCTCAGAGGGAGGGAAATACAATATCACCCTTGATAGGGTCATCCTAGATTTAGAGCAACACTGATTTCCTGAGCGAGTGCTCTGAAAAAAGAAAGAAAAAAAGGAGCAAAAATGTTCCCATGCTAGAATTTAAGAGAGGGTGCTTTAGGGAATGGAGGCTGCTTTATTGTATATGTAGATGTGATTGTAAAACTCCCTGTTATATGGCCAGATGATGTACAGACACTTAATCTAATGGGGTGGGAGCTACACTTTCTGACAGTTTGATTTCATTTGTTAAGCATGCCTTAAATCTAGCCTGCTGGCAGCATCACAAGGCAGCTCAATTCACACCCCGTATGGTTACAAGTTGTATAAACACTGGACCAGATGCCTACCTCAGTTTTTCCATTCTGAAATGTGCCTTGTACTCTTTCCCCCGTCCATGCAGCCTAATTCAAATAATGGATGAGTCCAGCTTAGAACCCCAAAGTACTTCCCTCTCAGAATCTAAAGCCTGAGTTATATTTAGTTGTGAGCGTTTGTCGAATGGTAAAAATGGTAGATCTACAGATCTTGTAGATCTGCTACTTTATGCATGCGACACCCGCACGCAACTAAGTATCAGGCTTACTCTCTGCATTCACTACACAAGTCACTTCTTCACATGGAGTTTCAGCTGTCATGACAAAGTAATTGACTTAATCTTTAATGGAAAACTGGAGTTTTCTAGTGATGTATGCTATATTGTTTTGCATATATGCAACAAACAAAATGGTATTACACGTGAAGGCAACAGGGACCTGTTAGATTTGTGTGCCGTGCAATTTCCACATCCGACATTTAAATACCCTGGAGGCATATCAGAATGAATTTGAAATGAACAAAAGGCACAGGAGATCGGCTAAACAACAAACAACAACAAAGCAGCACATCTGACCAAAGGAACACCGTGATAGGACAATCAAAGTAGTTTTTACCACTTCAAACAGACCGGATGCCCGTAGCAATATCTTAAGCGCACCATCATCAGCTCTTTGGTCTGTCATCATGACAAACATTTTAAGCATTACTGTAATGTTTTAGGGAGTCTGGTTTCAGAGACATATACTGTGAGTAAACGTATATTAACAGTCTGGACTACCAGCATATCTGTAACAATCCTTTAGGGCCACCCCTCCCCACCTCCCATATATTAGGGCCCGACCAAAATTAGATTTGTAGCACCGATCCGATTTCCGATAAATTTAGCACATAAATTCTGATATCCGATATATCGCCGATATTTATAAAAAATTGGTGAAAGAAATGTTAAAATCAGCCAAGAATACGACCGATATTGATATATTGGTAATAGGCCGATATCGGCCGAGCTATGTATATGTTACAGGTAAATTGGCATTCCAGGTAAATTGGAAAAGAAGCGCTTGTTTTCACCGCCCCCCAGGCAATTCTGTAGAACCGCTAGAGGGCAATGCAAGCCAGACATGAGCCCCACACCACACACGCACGCATGCACACGCGCACAAACGAGCACACACGCATGCGCGCGCACACACACACACACACACACACACACACACACACACACACACACACACACACACACACACACACACACACACACACACACACACGCGAACAGCCTTATTCCATGCAGTTGAAGCACAAGGGGGCGAGCCTGAGGGGGCGGGGCTGGCGGGCTATGTTAGTGCAGTGAGTGGCAGTTGGGGCAAACCATAGAGGGGCAAACGCAGTCCCCACAACATCATTTACGATTCTGTTCCTATCGGTACTTGGACGGCGCTTAGTCGACTAGCAGACCATCGGTTGTTGCGCGCCTCCTTGGCCTCAAGGTCTGCTGAGTCGGCGCGCCTCCGTCATGGTCCAAAACTATACTTTATCGGCGAAAAAAAGTAGTCCGCGGTTGTTTGAAAAAGTAATGTCCCAAGCGGGAGTCAAACCCAGACTCCCAGTGGTAGTGGATGGGGAGTCCAATGATTATCGAAGTGCGCCACTGAGACCGGTATGTATGTATATCCATGTTGTCGTCGTCGTCCTCGCATCAAAGCCCTGCCTCGCAGCCCCGCCCCGCGCCTAAAAACAAGCGCTCCCCTTCCAATTTCCCTGGAATGGCAATTTACCTGTGACATATATATCTCTCTGCCGTTGGGCAGAAACCAGCTATGTCCAAAATATTTACTTTTCAAGAAATAAAAAAAAACTGTTTTTAGAACAACACAATACTTCCTCATCAAAGTTGGTATGGTGACTTTATACATTGTCAGATACTTCAATGTGTCCTTATATAATCATCTCTTTACCCAAATACAGCTTAAGTGGAGTTAGGAGGTTTTTGAACATAATTTTTTTCCGTCTGACTTCGCCATTCTAATTAATGATAGACAAAGCAACTATCTCCACCAGTTGGAGTTAGGTGGTTTTGAGGATCCAATGGAGTTAGGAGGTTTAGTCAGAAGCGCTTTTTAATACTTTTCATTGGTTCAATATTTGAATAACCCACACACAGACGTAAAGGGTGTTCAATAGCACTGATTTATAAAAACAAATTAAAAAGTTGAAAAATCTTTGCCCAACAGCAACATCATATATGTATATATATATATATATATATATATATATATGTATATGTATATATGTTGAGTAGGCGAGGGGAGGGAAGCTGGAGGCCAGGAGCAGATGTCACCACCTGATGACATCTGCTCCTGGCCAATGGCTACAGTTACCTCTTAAGGTAACTGAAGTACGCACCCACAAGTGTATGTCATAAGAAGGCATAACACATTCTATTTAAAAAATATATATCTATTTATATATATATATTATTATAATAATAATATAAAACATTAATAATCTTAAAGCCAGGAGTGGCCCGTTTTGAACAAAATGCCTCAAATCATGAACACAGCATCCGATTGCGGTGAAACTTTGCACGCACATTCGCACTACATTGAGGAACAAATGCCACCCTTTTGACATTGCCCTATTATAGCGCCACCAGGAGGCTGATTTTTGCAAAACACATTTTTGGATATTACTCCTGCAGATTTTGTCCAAACATCATGCAAATCGGTACACATTATCTCTATAGTCATGTGATCAAGATGGATCTGTCCGATTCTTCATATTCCATCAACATTGCTGGCCCACAATAACCTACCTGACCTGGTGGAGACCTGTGCTCCGAGGATAACTTTTTCTAGTTGCATATGTGAGCGTATGCTGAAATCTGTGTACTTTATGTCACTGACTGTTGGGTCATATTTGTGTTGTATCAAGTAGCCAATATTGATGTTTGATCTTGATGGACACAATGAATGCAGTTCTATTACATTCACTGCATTAGTAATCCCCTCAGGCTGAGAGTCTATGCCATAGAGCATGACCGCAGGTTTTTGTATTTTTATTTTTTCTCCTAGTCCAGCCAGGAATTAAATGTCATCTCAGGGTGGGTCACCTGCAAACAAAACCCCCCAGTCGATTTCCAGGTACAAACAGTCCAAGATAAGGAAGCCCTCTCCTGCTGTGAAGGAAATTGAATAAGTGTGCAGCCGGGTGAAAAGTCAGAGAAACAGTGAGGCACAAAGAGCGTTTTTGTTTGCCATATGTTATCAGTATTGACCTGCTCTTGTAGCATATTCCCCCGTTGAGTGTGCAGAGCACAATGGCTTCATCGGAGACGAGCACAGGAAGTGGTCTGTCGTCGAGGTCTCCCCATCCGCGGGTCTCTTATCAGTGGGTCCGTTTGTTGCTTGTATTGAAAGGTGGTGAAGGGGGACTGGGGGGGGGGACAAGGTCATCGCTCTCAAGTCAATCAAAGTTGTCATTGCTTCAGCGATAGCAGCCAGGAGGCTATTCCCTTGGAATGTGTTGCTATTCTGCTTTTGACTCCTCCACCTCCTGGGCAATCGCCTGAAAGACTCCTAATGGAATGCATGCCTCTTCCACAAAATGCTGGTATTGTCTTTATAGATACTATGTGTGAATGGACGGCATGTGGATGTACGCATGTTTCGAATCCTTTGTCTGCATGTGTTCGGGTTATCACTTTTTTTTTTTTTTTCACTGGTGTCTGGAGGCACTGATCTCAGTTCCTAGTCATCCTTGTAGTCTCAGACTCATTATTCATGTGATTCGTGTTCCAGTTGCAGCGAACTGCTGACACCCTGTCGATGTGTCGCACTGACAGAGCCTCCCGGGCTAGGCTCTGTGTAGGGGAAATGAGGGGCATGGGGGTGCGGGGTGGGCTCTGCCCCGGCAAGCAAGCAAGCACAGAAGAGACACAGGCATGTGATGGAGACCGCTCTACCTCTTCCCCTCCCTCCCTCCCTCCCTCCACCCCCACCCTCAGGGAAGCACCTGACTTTTACTGAGACCTTTTTCTCGAGCAAAACCCCAGCTGGGGTTTAAGTGCAGGGGTTAGGGATGGGCTTTAAGGGGAGTTAAGTAGCACAATCACTCAGGGTAGATCAAACCTGTGGAAATACGCCCTTGCTAGACTCGGGGGAGATTTTCTCTTCTGCGCATTTCGTCAACTCTGCCGGAGGAAGGAGGCACACAAGAAGACAATATGCTAGACATTGAAGAGCAATGAACTGATTCTGTCAACGTGGCATGGCGCTCCCATGAGCATTTTAAGTTTTTACATCTCCTAAGATGAATGCCTTGTGCTTTTAAATGTTTAGCCTTTGTGACAGCTATAGTATCTGTTGTAAAAGGGATGTTTTTCTCAACACGCTTTACAAGGTGTCAAATTGTACGCTGCTTTAATCCAAACGATATGTTAGTGGAATGGACAAAAGGGCCATGGGATGTTTCTTGCACGGAGTCATCCCTGTCATGATGGCTCAAATTAAGCAATGACCCTCAATTGCCTTCGGAGGATTATATGCATTAGAAATGTAATGATACTCTTCTCCTTTTTTGCCGATTTTCTTTGAAGTGTCTCCACAAGGTTAGGGATCATTCAACCCTCTGACGGAGAAGAAGACCTTTGTTTTAACATCCACATTAAGACGTAGTGATCATAACCTCGACTCTTGGCTTGCTTCTATACTGCTTGCCCCATGGGAGAAATTCTTCATCTGAGGATGTCTTAAGCTGAGGCAGCTGCTCTGTAGAACCAAAATAAGCATATAGAGAGTATGCAGTGGCTCAACAGTATAAGTTAAGATTTTGCTGTCCTTTTCCAACATAGGGCATGGTACTGTATACTGTAAGTGTGTCAATATCAAATCTTGAACTTTCTTTTTGTTACTGACCTATACCAAACAAAAAGAGACAAACAACAATAGCATCCAAGCTCCTGGCATGACAGAATCTTAACTACATCTGAACGGACCCACCTGAGCATTTAGGAGACAACGTGCATCATGCTTGGTGATGGCATTGGCAACGTGACAAATCCGGCCCCTTAAACTCCTTCCAACGAGACACGCATCAACATGCAACACATGTGATGCTCCTCTGCCACCCGCCCGCCCGCTGTTTTTTCAAAGATAGGGAAACATTCAGGAGATGGAACTGTAAAAGAATGCCATGGCTATGAATACAAATTGTGGTTTTCGGATCTCGAAGTGCCAACACGGTGCTCTTGTGTCACGAGAACGAGAGAAAAAGGGGATATGACTCAGAGCCTCTTTCTTCTAACCACAAATGGACTCGGTTGTATACCTCGGCTTCTATTTTAGAACGCTTATATCGGAATCAAGAGTGTCTGATAGCAGTTGTCTGGGAAAGGCGGGTGTAGCCGACGGCTCTGTGGTCTTGTCTGACACCGCCTTTAAAAAGAATTCCCAGAAAGGTGGACCAGAGAGGGGGCTGAGTATCATGGGAGGCAGGGTGCCATATGTCCAACTAGATATTCAATGTTTAACCGCATTTTGGCGGTCGAAATGAAATATGAGCCGCTGTGCCATGGTTAAGGATTCTCAGGATATCATCTGCACTGGAGCAAGCAGGTGTTATTTTGCAAATCCCAAATCTCCCTCGCTCCTGTGTATGTCACGTTTGAGCGTAGCCATGTGTTGAATTTGTGAGCTTATATGTAAACTGTACTAGGCATTTGGCCTCGCTTAGACCATAGGTGTATGTAAATGGGTTAAACAGCAGAGCTGTTTGTTGAATCCAAGTATTTATTTTGTCACCTCACAAGCTTGCGTTTCCACAGTGAAATATACCAACTTTTTATTTGATTTAAACAGGGGTCAATTGTTTTAATCTCCTGAAACCTTCATAAAATGTCCCTATATAAATGTGCTTAAGTTCTAAATGACGCTATTTTTTATTCCTTGGCCAGCCATCAGCAAGTTCCGCTGAACAGATTAGAAATGCTGCAGTAAAGAACAAAGGGGTTGGAAAAAAAACAAGAACAGACTAAACCTTGGTGTTGCTTTGTTCTCACATATTAAGTATTCAAACATGCTATTCGGGTTTGTGTTTTTCCCACTCCCATTTACATAACTCCCGTTGGAAATCTTGACTTCATATTCGGAAAACATGCTGTACGACCACTCTCTCACTCCGGATGCTGGATTATGGAGGCATCCATGCAGTTGGAGGAATGCTTGACTCTGAGATCCTCTCATTCTTCCAAAAGATGTTGGCTACCAGTAATATTGGGAATGAAACAACGTAAAAAGACAAACAGTCATGAAGCACTCCTGCTGTGTCCACGGCAGGGCCACTCTTATTCGACTAAAGGCGACACCCTCCTTTATGCCGTGGAGAAAGCGTCCCTGTCAAGCCCAAGCCCAGAACAATGGGGGCCAGCCTGGGGGAATGGGCCCATTTGCATGCAGCTGTTTGCCGTTTCCAGGACCACAAAGGCCAATCAAAGGGGCCTTAATGGAGGATGACAAGCGTCAACCAACGCCTTTGCTCTCTGTCTGTGGCGGGCCCTCGCCACGCTGTCTCCCATCCGAAAATGGCCCACTTTTCTAGACTGATCAAACATTCCTGTAGTTTTTTTTCTCTCCCTCCGTCTGATGTCCTGATGGACGGGAGTTGGTAAGGTTAAAGGTCGTTTAGGATAGCCCTCATCAGAACAAAACAATCCTGGGAAAGTGACAGCAAGCATGAGCCTAAACATGACTCCGTATGTGTCATGGTCTGGTGCATTTTACTGCTCTCATTTGCCAAATGCCAATAGTTTTATATCAAACTTCCATTATCTTTTCATTATGTCTCCGGGGTTTTAAAAGCTTCAGACTGTAGAACTATTCCCCCTGGCTTGGTCATGTGTCTTTCAGATGCACCCTGTTCAGAGCCTTAGTGCCACTTCCAATTTCAAGGGTGTTGATAGAAAACAAAATATGTATTATGAAAGGGGGTGTTGTTGTTCTCAGTGAATTATAGGCAGTGGACTGAAAAAGAAGAGAAACTCCCAGAATGCAACACATTGAGAGGCAGTTCTTCTTGGCCCCTGGTTTACTCTCTTGAGCTCAATAGAAGGCTTAGTGGGCAGGTCAGGGGGAGGAATCTAAAAAGCTACTTTCCCCAGTCACTCACTGACCAGAATGCCTGATAAGGCGTCATGTCAACAATTCTAGAAGTAGTGATCACAGCCAATTATGGGACAGTCAACGCCGTTGCCATGGCAATTCGATTGGGCAAGACATGTGATACATTATTTACTTGGCTTGCATTCGCCCTTAGTATGATTTATTGTTAGTTTGAGGTACCAATAAAGAGACAGAGCAAGAGAACTGTCTTTTACACCCACAAAATGTGCTATGGATTTTTCCTGTTGTTTTCTTGACACTGTTTTCACTTCAGCTGGTGCCCCTCTGAGACGTCTTCAACCGCGGAGCACATTTCAAAAGCACAGTCCAAGATGAAAAGCTTTTCCCAATCCCTCCTGTCATTGACACCCATGCACACAAATAATATTCTGTCTTTCCAAAACATCTCCCAAGCAGTTCGTTAACCCATTAAGACCTGAAGCTGATTCTACAAATGTCTTCTAAATCCCATCAGTTTTCTAAAAAGCGTTTCTATATCAGTGGTTCTCAAACTTTCATAATTGTCAACGACCCCCAAAATTATATGTATTTGGCCGCAGACCCCCCCACCTCAAAATATTTTGTTCAAGGGACCCCCAGAGGCAAAGATTTCAGTTAAAAATGTTTGCTTTAAAAGAACTAGACCATACCCGGTCGGCGCAGCGCAGCCGTGGGGGGATATGCGCACATGATCTGGCAACCCGGGAGGCAGTTCGTCCCATAGCTGGGCAGCCCCGTAACCATGGCGACAGTGTTTGACAGAAAAACGCTAATAAGAAGTTGAGATTTGATGAAATTGAAAAACGGGCTTCACAGTTGTGTTCAGATGGTAATGGTCAATGGCTGTGTGCAAAATCAGAGCAATTGGTCCAGCCAGTGAGGAGAACCGGGTGTCTTCACCACCACTACAGAGGTTACTAGAATTATAGTAGGATAGTAGGATAGTAGGATAGTAGGATAGTAGGATTATAGTAGGATAGTAGGATACATATATTCAAAGATTTGCACACATTTTCATAATTTCTCAAAAATAGCAGATCTACAAGCTCATAGCGCACTCGAGTAAAGAAAACAGGTCATATATGTCAAATATCCTAATATAATATGAGAAGTCAGTACATGGTTTAAAAATACAAAGAAGAAGAAAAAAAGCTAAAGCAGGGACACAGGCTCTTTGTATGCATTTTACTTTTTTGGACAGATTTGTCATCCCTAATTATATGTTGGCATGGCAGTCATTTATGGGACATGGGATATCTACAGTTCAGTAACAGGCGATCTGTCCTTCTAGACCTCCGTGATTTATACTTATTTGCACGCCAGTGTCGCACACCAAAAATAGGCAATCTACATGTCGCTGCGATGCGCTGTGAGCTTACAGATCTGCTATATCATCCATATTTCGGATCCATGCGGGCTAGCGAGGAGGCAGGCATGCCACAGGCTTAATCAATAGCCAGGCTTCTGCTGTCAGCTGTATGTGATCAGGCTTTGGTAGTCTGTCTGATAGAAGGACAGAGTGGCTGGTGGACAGTGAAGGAAGACAGGTTATGTACAACCCAAAGGACTTTTCTACATTCAGAGATTTTTTAAAACCCCATGAAACACATTCTTCCAGGTCTGCTTTCTGTAGCTGGTGTGATAAACCTGTCACTCTTTCCATGATGAATGAGGGGCGGGACGATCATTAGTCTTTGCGGGTGAAGCCACGAGCGCACTCTGCGTTTTATCATCCACCATTCTGGGCAGGTTTTATGAAAGGTGCGGGTAATTATAGTGTTTATTTCACTTATTGGAATGGATGGAGTGAACCTACAGGCCTCCACTTATGGCGGGCCATGCTGACATCTCCTAACTAGGTGATAAACATCCCTGCTAAGTAGAATGTACTGCCCATTAGATAGATCATGTGTTATATGGTAATGAAATGTCCAGAGGTTTAATGGAAGGGAATTTGTGTTGTTAGCTGCACATTTCTTATGACATGTGCTGATGACTGCAGAACACTCCTGATTTTGAATGACTTTAATGCGATATATTGAACATCTTATCTCTGGGTTTCTCATGACTCCATGTTTTTCCCCCCTTTGAGACATGTGTACCCCTGACATGGAATTTCATTATAATTGAGCGAGGCACAGCAGGCTGAAATGACTAGCAGACGCGCGAGTTCAGAATTTCAGGGTAGGAATTTCTAGCTGGAATTACTTCAACTTTGAACAGAGCAAACAATGCTAATTGCGTCAGGCCCGGGCTGTCAAAAGTGTGAAGATAATTAGCGCAAGGGTGCAAAGCGAACCCGCCGTGGTTAGTGTTAGTACATGACAATGCTCGGGAGCCAATGGGAGCTTGAAAAAGGTAACAGGCTGAAAGGAGGGCTAATTAGGCGAGAGCAGTGCAGAAAATACAAATGGTAGCTGCCCCCTCGGGGACCCACTGTTGCTGCAAACAGTGATTATTGACAGGTCATGCAGTGCTCTGCTTTGCACTCCTTAAAAAGAGAACATTTGCATTTTCTTTTTAGACTCTAACTAATCGTTTTCTTATAAAAGCAGACACTGTTGCATTTTTTCTCCTTCTTTTTTAACTAATTGACATTCCAGTCTGTAATACTGGAATACTAGTTTTCTTTCTTACTCAGATTTTCAACTTTACATTGTATTGGTGGGAAAGGGAAATTATAAGGTACACACTTTTTGTGGTAATTTGTTAAAAGGGGTAACTGAATTGAGCCAGATAGTTAATTTTTCCCCCCAAAGCACAGCTATTTCCCTGCATTCGCATCTGCCGTGCTCCATGTATAGATTTTTCCTTCTGCGCGGACTCCAGACGGTCCCCTCTTCGATTGCAGACGCTGTAAAATGGATTAAATTACACTGCATACTGCTTGGATTCTGTCCTTTTCTCTTTCTTACTGAGCAAGTAAAGCAAAAGGAACAAATTGGGTGACTTTTGCCACTGTAAAGTGGGCCATTCTCCGCCAAGCTATGTTTACCACTGTTGCATGAGGTGGGTGTTGGGGATGAGGGCTTCCCACTGTAGTCTTTATATTTGCTCAAGGTTTTTATGAGGTTACGGCTGGCCCCTTGAGACTTTGCCCTGATGCCTTAGCCAACATATAAGACCACAGAGAAATGGAGAAATTGAATTGTTTTGTCTTTCCCCGGCTTTGTATTGCACAAAATAGCCGTTCTGTTTTAAACTGTGGTAGAATTGGTCTGCCATTGTTTACGTATTTGGTGCCATTAAATTCCTTTCCCTATTCCCTATGATATTCAGTGTCTTATTTTGTTGAATTAGCAATCTTTTTTTATTCATTATTTTACAATAATCTCTTTCTCTTTCCATCAGGGTTCAGTCGCGCAGCCTTGCCATTTGGGTTGGTCAGGAGAGAGCTCTCGTGCGAGGGCTATGCAATTGATCTCCGCTGCCCAGGGAGTGATGTCATTATGATTGAGACAGCCAACTACGGCCGCACTGACGACAAGATCTGCGATGCTGACCCATTCCAGATGGAGAACGTCAACTGCTACCTCCCCGACGCCTACAAGATTATATCACAAAGGTAAAAGGCTAGAGGGATCCCATTTCACAAATATGACCAGGAGCTGGGGAAGTGATGGGGTGGGTTTCATCACTCTCCTTTCTCCCAGCATACGGAAAATAGCATGTTTTTAATATTTTTCCAAAGAAAAGTTCCATATTCTATAAAACATAATAAATCCATTTGCTTGTGCAACCTCCCACATACTGGACAACTAACCAACATCTTGAAGTGCTTTTCCCCCTTCATTGACTATATTGTGTAGGTGGTGGTTTGACAATTCCCAAACTGGATTAATTCAGTTTCAATATGAATTCTGGATGAACATGGAACTGGAAACCTATACCGTTTTCTGTACCCTGCCTGTGTGCATTGTTGTGTCTGCTGCAAATAGAGAGAGCGTCACGTGAACAGCCTCTTAAATTACCCCATTTGGAACATTGGCCATACTTTGTTCAAGCACTTGCACCAGAGGGGCACGCTCTCAGGTCTTGTGCAGTGCCTGCTCCTAATACCTTTTATATTGGTAACACTCTCGCAGGACACTGCCATACTGTCAAAATACGGCCCACAACACTTAAAACACTGCTGTGCCTCACACCGCAGAGGTGTGTGTATTTTTTTAAGAGCCCTATATGAACTATTCATACATTTTAACTGCTAATGTGCTGCTCTGCCATATCCCACTGTGACCTCACTCTTATCCCCCGCTACCACCACTCTTAAAGCCAGCTACTGTACATCATGATCTACCCATCCTCCACCCCGGATCCTCCTCCGGCTTCATCCACCTCTGTATTTGCGCCCCATGAGATGTGGCACCGCAGAATAGCTAATCAAAACCGCCTGCCTTACTCTGTACTTGCTACATTTACTCTGCAGTCTCAGCATTCAATATGTTATTGGCCGTATTCACAGCCCATATGGCACTTCAATAGTGACACACCACTGACAGTGACCACGGGCCGCAGTTTGACTGTAAACTGCCACAGTCCACAGAAGATGTGTTGACAAGTCACTCTACCAGTCGGCGGAGCTGCTCTCAAAGCTAATCTCCTTTGAAGATTCCCTTGAGTTTAGGTGTGAGAGAGGGAGCCGGTGCCACCCTCAGCCAACCCCTTTTTTCCAAATGTTTTAGATCAGAGAAAATAGGTTCCTGTCCATAATTAGTGTTGATGGAATAATCAGTGATGTCCCATCAATCCTGAGCGCTGGCACAGAGCGACGTGTCCTCTCCCTGTCTGCAGCATGGTCCAGCCAGGAAGATATTTTAAGTGCATGACAGGCAGCAGAAGGCAAAGCATTGCAGCAATTGGGAGGTTTAACAGAGGAGGAGTAAGAACAACAGCCACATATATAAACAAATATATTTAATAAGATAAATGAGGTGTATTTGACAGACTGTGGCTATATTGTTGGTTTTAAATCTGTGACCAAAAAAATAAAAAAAATAAGGAAAAACAACTAGGCCATATCCAAATAGTGCGCAATGCGACAGCAATTACTCAAATATTTTCTCATTTTCATTACAAAAAAAAGGCATTATCATGAAAGATTTATGAGGAAACTGGAACTATTGTTTAATATTCAGATGCTTGTTCCCTTAGAGAGATGTAAGTGTACATCTGTGACTACTCTTTCTGCCTACCTCTCCTTCTATCCATGGTTTTACTGTGATATGTATACAACAGAGCCTATATTAAGCTCTCTGTTGCAAATATGCTACCTATTTCCTTTTCCGGACAGAGGTCCAGGTTCTACTTAAATGTGCGTGCTATACTAGTTGCAATACTTTTATTCCATGAGGGCACACATTCAAAAACAAAAATTGGAATGGAAAGAATTATAATTATGTTCGACTATCCAAAGCCAGGTGTCCATTGACTTATCACAGAAATGTATGTTGACATAAAAAAAATAAACTGTGTGGCAAATTCTCCTCTAGATTGTTTCTGTTCAGATGTTACACAGAGAAAAAAAAATCTAAGTAAAAAAATCTCACTATTGTGCTAAGACTGAGAATGTGACTGCAATTCATTTATTTGGATGAAAGAACAATGGACACTGAATTCTGACAAATGTTGCAAACACTGCCAACAATCCTTAACAATAACTATCAAATTAACAGAAAAGTTAATCCACATGCCAAGGGATATTTACAGTCACATGACAAGGATCACACACCCATGATGAATATGCTCTGAAATATTTGCCATGTCTTTAAAGGAAAACATGAGTGGTTAGCAGATAAAATGCATGGACTTAAAGAGGGAGGTTCTGGAGGGCTTTGTGGAGTCTCCTTTGCGCTGTCTGTTTCCTCAGATTAAGACAGGGTAATGGCCCAGGGCAGTCTATAATGACATTTTCCCTTATTAATAATTTCAGACAGAGGCAGAACACAGGCCATCCTCAGTATAGCCTCCCAGACACATCCTGCTAAATGTGCTCATGGCTTATTATGACCATTGAGGTGATGGTGATGGTGATGATGATGGTGATGGTGATGAAAAGAGAAATGTGGCAGGGGGGGAAGAGGGGATTTTAATTGGACTCAGTGCAGCGCCAAAAAGAAAAGAGAGGAAAAACAGAAAAGTAAATAAACTCTTAATGTAATATACATTTATTACTTGATAAATCTTGCATTTGGATTTAATTGAACCGTTTTGAAGCTACTGTATATACATTTTTTGCACCTCTCTGCTGTCAGTGATTTAAATGTTTGAGGGAATTGCCAACCTAAAGTACTTCAAAGATACGGCAGTAAGTCTCTTGTGCATCCGCTGCAGTCAAGCTGTAGCACAAACTGTGAATCTCTTTAAAGTACAGCTTCCACCATATCACATGAAAACATATTAGTACCATTGCATATTTGGAAACTTCCTGTGGATTTCTCTTCCTTTTAACTCATTATGAATAATCTAGGTTTGGTTAACCATTAGTACCAAAGGACTTTAGCATCAACCACACAAAAAAAAATCTATTTTTCATTCTGGACTGTATTTCCCCCCTTTGAATGGTTATCTGTTTCAACATGTAGAAAGAAACATGTTTTAATTGACTACAGTAGTCTTATAGCCTGTAGACTTTATCATAGACCTTACCAAACACACAAGATGTAGGCAACATAGTAAACTACACAAACCACACCACAGTGTCAAACTACACATTGATTAACATGTGGAGAGAAAGAACAATTCTATGACACAGTTTGCATCAAAAGTAATTGTGCTAAAACAAAACGCACAGCTACAACACTGAGCCCAAAAAAACCCCAAAGCCTTCAGCAACTTACTGCAGTCTGCATTTAAAGTAATCCTATACAAAAATAACATCGGTGTGGAAAAACGAATCGACGAGCCCACATTATGCAGTATGTCACAGCCTCTGTAAACAACTAAAGACTATAAACTATAAAAATGTATTAAAGGATGCCAAGACCAAAAAAAAGAAACAAAACAGAAGAAAACAAACAGAAGGTGTTGATGATCCCAGAACAAAAGATGGGGAAGCTATTGGGCCATGTATACCCAGCTCTGCCAACTGGAATGACCAAAACCAAGGATAAACTAAACTACACCAAAACAAAGCCAGATAACTGGACTACCGGTGATCTCTCACCCAAAATGAAAACAACAAACCAAAATACCAAAAACATGTTGAGGGACAAACAGTTGTGGGGAAGAAGAAAGAAAAAAAAGAGTCCCCAAGAAGGCTGTGCTGCAGGCTGCCAGGCGCCCGTGTGTGTGTGTGTGTGTGTGTGTGTGTGTGTGTGTGTGTGTGCGCGCGCGTGTGCGTGCGCGTGTGCGTGCGCGTGTGTGTGTGTCATTAAGCTTTTGATTTGTCATTTGACATTCTTAGATATAACACATTCTCTAGTTTGTGTTTTTGATAACTATATGTGGTTTTGGACTGGCTGGTTGTTGTGTCAAGTTCCACTTATTTCAATTTTTGAGCTACAGCTGTAGCTAAAGCTACAAAGCCTCTTGCATTAGCAATGATTCCAAGGAAGATATGTTCAACACTGAAATATATGTGCAAGTGGTATGGCTTCACATTTTTTACCTCCTGAAATATTTATATCACGCTTGAAAAAATGTCGAATGTCCTATTTTCGTATCTTTCTTGTGACGGATTCCTGTTTACCTCTCTCTCGCTGCTGACAGGCTTCCCAATCCCTCCACCTCAAGAGAGCTTGATTGAAGTGGGGCCATTTTCATCCTATATTTACACAAAATCTGTGCTTTGCTTTTTGTTTATTTTTCTTCTTGTGTCATTTTACCAGACACACACACACACACGCACACACACACACACACACACACACACACACACACACACACACACACACACACACACACACACACACACACACACACACACACACACACACACACACACACACACACACACACACACACACACACACACACACACACACACACACAACCAGCACAACCACTAAGTCATGTTGTATAGGAAGTCAGATAAGCGCTTATAGAAATTACATTAACATTGTTCTCGCCATGCAGACAAGACCGTTTCTCGTGGCCACTGCATGGACTCATTCCAGTCAAATGAATGCCAAAGCCACCTGTTGCCTGTACTTTAATGATTTTCCTCCATGTGAATAGTGGTGGGACGAGGCTGTTAAAGGAGATAAATTCAGCTAAGCCGGTGACGTCCACTTGCCATCAATAATTCCTGACGTGTCTTTAGCTCTTGCTTCACTATACGCTTTCTCTTATTACATTCACTCACCGTTGCACTTTCTTTCATATTCTGTGTATTTAATGAATTTATTCTCTTCTCTCGTTTGTTGAAAGGTTGTACCTAGAATGCATATTAATAAGGCCCTGGATGGGGCACTCAATGTCTTTATTACAGCAGTACTGTAAACTTGTCATTACATGTTGTCAATGTTGTCTAACCCAAATTTTCTTGCCGCGGACAGTGCTTTATGTAATGTTGAAACCTCTGGTCAATCTTCTGTTCTAGGTGCAACAACCGTACCCAGTGTGTGGTTGTTACTGGCTCTGATGTCTTTCCTGACCCATGCCCTGGCACCTACAAGTACTTAGAGGTCCAGTATGAGTGTGTTCCCTATAGTAAGTATCCCCAGTCCGAATCTCATTTTAAATTTTCATTGATGTGCTTTAACTATGTCTTTAGAATAGACAGATGTGTTTTAACTGCAATCTTGGCTCCACGCTCCCCCGTAATGAATAAGACGAGGTTTCGTAATCTGCTTGCCAGTGTCAGGGTTGGTTTCACAGACAATGCTGAAATGAAGTTTGAAAAAGACAGTAATCTTGAAAAGCAAAGATAAGACTTCTAAATGAATTTCATGAGCATGGCTTGTATTTGGTTTTGCTAATACATAATTTATCTGGGAACCCATTTGGTAAAAAAAACTAAAAAACATCTGGGGGCACGACCTCCCTTGAACTCTGGTTTGACTCCTCCCCTTTTCAGTCCACTCCATCTGGGTTCTCCTGTGTGTATTCCTATTAACAACAACATTACATATTTAAGGCAGTAGCACCGACAGATTTGCCGAAGAACCCTTCTTGAGAGATTACTACGGAATCGATAGATCAACTGAACTTATTAGACTTGGTGTGGGATATTTCTTCAAAACTGCAAACATATTTGATATAGATGGCAATTGGTTTCTTATTCTGTGGAACTGTGAGATATAATTAATAATTACTTAGAACTTATTGACAACACATCAAATGTGATGTTAAAATAACATGGATTATATTCTATAAAATAAGTCTCTGATTTAGTCATGGGTTAATTTTAATCTTCTTTTACCAGACTGAAAATAGCTACGTCTATCACAATAGCTCTTCTGCCCTATTTGGGTTGGTCTAGCTTAAAATTGCATTTTATAATAGAGCCAGAGTTAATCCCTGTCTATGAAACCAACCATTAGTATTGGATTTGTTATATATTGAAAACATTTTGTGACATATCTACCTTTCTTCTTTCAAACTGATGCTCCTTTCTCATTCACCCTTTTACCCAACTAACCTTTGCTCTCATTCTTTTTAAACTTCTCATTCTTTTCATATTATCTCTCTAGCCTCCCTCCTCTGAATGCAGTTTCAACGAACTACTAACAGCTCCATAATAGGCAGGCTGTTCATCAGTTATCGCTCATTTGCTGTGGCACTCTTTGACTAATTAGAGTCTGTAACGTTACTACCAAGTCATATTTTGTGTGTGGGCGAGCAACTTTGGAACCGTGTTTTGATTTGTGTCTATAAAGTCTGAACAAATTCCACCCCCAGCCAATACAGGCCAAAAATAACGCATGTGCTGTTTCTCAAAGAATGTTATCAGATTATATCTGCCCAGCCTTTGGAGCCTGAACCATGCAGTGTTTCTTTATAATCATGCCATTGGGGGGAAGCATATGTTTAGTTTTGTGCTTACATAGTGGACTGGACTATGATTTTGATGGCAGAAGCGGTAAGGGCAGGACGGATCATTTTAATCGTCCAAAGAGCAATGCATATATAAATATATATATATATATAAATACATATTTTGTGTCCAATACTAACTTGTGTGTTTTTGAAATCCTAGGATTTACACACTGACTAATGAAAGTTCTTTCCCCCTAGTTCCTATTCCCCAAACAGGCCGGCAGGTCACTTCTTGGTCATGTCCTCTTAACAAATTCTTCTCTTGTACCTGGTGGTTGACTCGTGATAACCTTTCTCTCCCTTTTGCACTCTTTTTTTGCTTTCTTTTCCAATGCCTAAAATAGAAGTGGAGCAAAAAGGTAAATGAGTGGTCTGGTCCTTTACCCCCCACCCTCCGGTTACTTGTTCTGTGGTGTCGAGTACAGCCCCCCCCCCCTACCCCCTCACATCTCCTCCCCCTTGATTGCCTTTCCTGTCAAATGCTAAACCCCTACAGGGGATTGTTTGCAACACTGGAGTCCAGATGAATTTCAAAACAGAAATTTTCAGAAGAAGTCCAGGGTTACCAAACATAATCTATCCCAGACGTGTGAACACAATGTGAAACGGATCGCCAACCCACGCGCGGTGATGATCCCAGGCGCTCTTATGTAGTACTTAAAAAATATGACTACACTGCAAAATGCTGAGCGTTCATTGTGTTAAATGAACACTCAGGTTTTTTCAGTCAGTAGTTTGATTAGATAGTTCTGTGTCTATTGTCTTACCTTGCTTGGTCTGACCTCTGCACCCATAGCACGTGATGTGAGATAGCAGTGATGGCTGAGTGAGATTGGCAAAGTGTTAACATTTTTGAGTAGATGTCAACAAATCAGTAAATTCTTTCTTTATCCCGAACCAATTTGTGTAAATAGTTGAAACAGAAACCTTGCCTTAACCTCCCTCACCCATCAGTGGTTACCCTTGTCGTTTGCCACAGACGTAGTGAAAACAAAATCCTTTACTGCTGTTCAATCTGTCCCCCAACCCACACCTTCATTTTACCTCCTCTGCTTTGCTGCCACCACCACCATTGATAATCTGTCACTCACTCCCTCCCACAAGATGTGGAGTCTCTTCCCTTATCATTTTGGTTTATGACCCAAAGTCACGTGAGTGTGCATGTGCAATGTGTGTTCATTTATCCAGCTGTTATATTCACGACGCCAGAGACAAGATGGTATTTACAGAAAAAGATGTAAACCCTATCTCTCCAATGTTCCATGTCTTACATTTGCAGGATTTCACTTTTTTGTTCACCTTTTATTTTGTTTTGTCCCAGTTAGAGTGTTCAGCAGACTCTTGAGATGTTCTCCTCTCAACCTCACATTTGTCATTCGGAATAACCATTAGCATACTCATTTGTCTCCCATAATTCTTTCCCCCTATACACAAGCAACAGTGCAAAACAGTAGTTGAAACATTCCTCAAAATTTACTGTACCTGATCTCTTCTTGCCCTGCACTTCATTCGTACAGCAACAGGAATGATACGTGTCTTAGCGACATGTACAATTGGTGCAACATGCTTGCCTACAGTACTGACTTGTTACGTTTTGTTTCACTTCTCTCTCTCTGTCACTAGTTTTCATTTGTCCTGGGACTCTGAAGGAAATAGGAGCCCCTACCTTCATATTTGAAGCCGAGCAGCAAGCAGGAGCATGGTGCAAAGACCCCTTACAAGCTGCAGACAAGGTGTTCTTCATGCCCTGGACCCCCTATCGGACTGACACCCTGATCGAGTTTGCCTCCCTGGAAGACTTCAAGAATGGACGGCAGACCACCACATACAAACTGCCACATCGCGTCGACGGGACAGGCTTCGTGGCCTACGACGGCGCCATCTTTTTCAACAAGGAGCGCACGCGGAACATCGTCAAGTTTGACCTGCGCACTCGCATCAAGAGTGGCGAGGCCATCGTGAACAACGCTAACTACCACGACACCTCGCCGTACCGCTGGGGCGGCAAGACGGACATTGACCTGGCGGTGGACGAGCGAGGCTTGTGGGTGATCTACGCCACCGAGCAGAACAACGGGCGCATTGTGCTGAGCCAGCTCAACCCGTACACGCTGCGCTTCGAAGCCACTTGGGATACGGCGTACGACAAGCGCTCTGCCTCCAACGCTTTCATGGTGTGCGGCGTGCTACACGTGGTGCGCTCAACGTATGAGGAGAACGAGAGCGAGTCCAGCCGGAGCCATATTGATTACATCTACAACACCAAGCTGAGCCAGGGCGAGTACATTGACATCCTCTTCCCCAACCAGTACCAGTACATTGCTGCTGTGGATTACAACCCCAGGGACAATCAGCTGTATGTGTGGAATAACTTTTACATCCTGCGCTATGACCTTGAATTTGGACCTCCAGATCCTGCTGAAGGTAAGCCCCACTGTGTTGTGTTCAGCACACTGTCTTTGTAATGTGACGAGCTTCTGTTGTACGGTGACTGTGTGGGATGTCACAGATGACTGCCTTTTAATTTTGAATACAATTCAGGTGCGATATGGAGAAGAGATTTGTGTTAGTCTTGGGGAAAGGGCTCATTTGCAAACAGAAATTACAGATTCACCCCGGAACGAGGGATCTCTCCTGCGGGGAGCCCGCTGCCACAAAGCCTGCCTTTTCTTTATTACCATGAGGCGAGCTGAAGCACTGACTCTAGCTGAAGCTTGGACCCTATCAACCTATCACATTCTCTAATCTTAGGCCTTATCCCAAGCTATTATGAACAATGGCCTTGTGATCTTCATTCTAATGCTCGCAATAGGATTCTGAAATATTGCACGCGGTACGACAGAGGTTATCTGCCCTTCTGCATTGGGATTTGGTCCTGTGTTGCCATGGCTACCTCATCATTTGTAGAGGTTGTCGTTTACAATAGATTGGGTGACGATCTCCATAATAGAGTTGCACTGGCATGAAACCAAGTTCAAGTTCAGCTTCAAGTGTGGGTGCGTGTGCAAACTAGGTGGCCACATGGTAAATCAGGCTGATGAAAGGTTAGAGGGATGACCATATGGTGGACAGAGAGATCAATTACAGCAAAGCGTCCTGTCAGACAGTCAGGGGGCTTAAATTAATCTGTAAAGTGCTATGGGGAGGCAGACGTGTCATCAGACAGGGTCCTTACATCACACTGATAATGGGCATAATTACCTGCCGCCATCCTCCTTATCCCTGAGAGCAAGGCTAAGTCCCTGTACCGAGGGGGGAAACTAAGGATCTCAGCCAGATTTCATATCTAGTTAGAGGCTCAAGTTTGCCCCGGAGCGCTGGTCTAGATTAAGTTATGATTTTTAACTTCTGGACGTTCCGGGTGGCAGCGGCAGGGGGGAAATATGATCCTTGACCTACGTTGTTGGAGGGGGGGTGTGTGGTGATGTCTCAATGTCTCAATGGTGCTGCTGAACTCTGGCCCTCTTGTCAACACGTCTGTTTGTTAGCGCGCTGTTCACTGGAAGCTCCCCAGCAAGATATCTTGACAACCAAGGGGCTCAGAGATTGCGTCTGTTTGGCGTAACAGCCAAAGCCTCAATTAAGACCGTGTTAAGACGAGATAGGAAATACTCAATGATTTTAATGACTTCACCATGCCCGCATTGGCATGCATGCAAACTGCCTACTCTGGTCCTCAACGTTCAGACATATGTAAATGTAATTAACAACTGAATTATCATAATTACCTTCCCTTTGTCTCAAAAGAGCCTAGCAAGAAAGGACAAAAGTGGCCAGCACTATAAGTGCAATTCCAATGAAGGGTTTAATGTGCTCTCTCAGCTACTGTAATGCCTCGGTAAACACAAACGCCACATAGATGCCGCTGCCACTACCGCAGGAACAGCACATGTAATCACGGAAACACCAATCGGTACACAGTTGTTGATTTCACCCATTATTTTTACCGCCCGTTTCCCACCAGTGTTCTGCTACTTAGATCTAATCTAGAGTGAGCGTGGGGTATTTTTCAACACCACCTGCCACTGTGGATCATTAAGTGTATTTTACGAGAATGCTTTAAAATGTTGCCTACTTGGAAGGCAGCGGAGAGGGCAAATAGATATGACTCCACCAGCAGCAGTACTCGTGGGGAGGGGGGTTTCTTGAATGGCAAATGAAAGTAATTGGTTCATGTTTATTAGGTTTCCAAGATCTACACCTTTAACTTCTTCACTCTGTAGCTATTAGAATTTATTGCTTCTCATGATATGGAGTTGAATTAAACAACCTATTCTGCAGAGTAATCTAATGGTGCAGAAATAACGTCTCTTTCTCACTGAAACTGAGGAGCACTTGAGGCGGAGAGGAAATTAATTGTGTCCATTAAGATTCATGGACCACAAAGTGAAGTCCCCTCAAACAGTAAATCGGTGTATTTCCTTTCCTTTGTGCAACTCACTTAGCACAATCAAGGATTCCATTTCTGTCACAAATATCAGCTTTGGTGGTTACATACATCCTCGAGAGGCATGGAAGAGTCTGGATTAGATAGAATAGATAGATTGTTTTTATTGTCAACAATCCTATATTAAAATTGGCTTAAGGGAGGACGGGCGGACTGACGGACCACATCGTCACGCTCATGTCACCATGACTCAGCCATAACTATAAGGAGTTCCCAAAGCAGCTACGCCCAAATATGGAGTGTGTTGTCTAACCTCATTGTGTCGTCATGGCATCAGGCGCAAACAAATCTGTCAGCTCCGTATATGGGCACAAAATGGGGCATGCCCATATATGGGCATATATATATACCGATGACATCAGGGATATCCTTATATGGGTATAAAAGGGACACGACTGACAGATACAGAGATCTCCATATTTGGGCATATACTGTAGATCGGATCGGCGGTGCGGATAGGTGTCTCTAGTACATGAAATGCACATTTTGAATGAAATATAGAACATAATTATATTTAGGATGTTTTACATGATCAGAACAACACAAACACAAAATAATAATTTCAGTAGCAGTAGTCTGGGAGTTTCTGTTGAATTTTTTTGTTATATTGGTTGCTTAGGGCACCAATGTGTCTGTTTTTTCTTCTTCTTTTGTATCACTCCTATTGTACACCCTTGGCGTTTAGTCTGTCATCAATATTCTGCTTCTTCCCTCTCCATCTAATTTGTTGGTTATTTTCTTATTAATTACTGTATTTTAGATGAGTAACAACACTTCAAGCACTAATTTTAAATAGTATTTTAACTTGCCCTACTCTGCCTATGGTTCCACAAAACTTCCATTCGAGGGCATATGCCCTCATTGTACATCCTATAATTGATAGGGACACCAATTATATTGGCCAACCTATACATATGTACATATTTGTTAGTTAAATATCGCAAACTAGCCTATATCAGCTGATATTGGCATATCTGTCATCCTATTCTTGAAGATATCAGAATCAATATCGGCCTTGAAAGATTCATATTAGTCGACCTCTACATTATTCACCTTGATGATTATTCCCCTTAATAACACTTGTATGCATTTCAAGGAAATATCTATAGTCTGTCCAATAATGCCTTGTGAACACAAAACACAAAATGATCAATAGTTAGACCTCCTTAGAAGTCTCACTAAAGAAGATACATGCCAATAAAGAGCACACCCAAATACTCAACCATACAAAAACTTGCAGGGACACCAACAAAGCATTGTCTGTCATGCACACATTGACTTGATTTCTGTACAATGGATTCAAAAAGCCAATCAAGAGTGCAGAATAATTCCCTGGGGCATTTCAAAGTAACGAAGAAAGAAAGGAGAAAATTAATTTGCCTCTGAGTTTGCATCGATCTGAGGTCTGAAGAGATGCATAAAATTAATGGCTTCATCCAAAAGGCTGCCAAGAAACATTGGACTTGACTTAACCACTTAAATCCTATATACTTTGTTGACCGGAGTCCCCAAGAGGTCTCTACTAGGCCTCATTTTCCCTCTACCCTAAATATCTTCACCGAAAATAGCTCACAGAACATCACATTGCAAAGCGCTGTGAGCTTGCAGATCGGCTATTTTCGCCAATTGTCGCCACAGAATAGGGGATGCTACGGCTCGAGTGGTTTTTAACCACTTGGAGTGATCCGGCAACATTACAACAGGAGAGGGCTCAGCACTGAACCTGAAAATCCGTGCTAAACATACGCTAACACACCACATACACATACTGTGTGCCTTGCAAACCTAATACATTTGCTCAGTATTGTACGTTGCTCATGCGTCTGCTATGCTTTTATATAGCTTGGTATCGCAGTGAGGTGAATCATCAAAACGATTTATGAATGTATCATGCACTAAGCCGGTGTTCCACCCTGTGAGGCATAATCTTGAGCAGCAGAAATGTTTACTGGGATCACATTGGACTGTGATATGTGGAGGCATTAGCTGGAGGGCCACAAGTCAAGGAGCCAAGGGATGTTTGGAACAGCTCTAATTGTTCCGCTTGTTGCCATGGCTCGAGACTGGCTTCAGGGCTGGTGGAATATGGCCTCGTTCAAATGGACACTATAGGCACGGAACAAAGAGTGTTGTTAGATAGGGTTCGGCAGAAAGGAGCAACACACTATCTTTGTGTTGTTTGTGTGCACGCTCCTGTGTCTGTCGTGGGAGTCTGGATATGCATCCATGTGCCTCCACGTTAGGGCTGGGCAGTATATCGATATCGTCTGGGATTTTCTATATCATAACATCGTGATTTGACATAAATGTTGTCTTTTCCTGTCTCACGTCTTAGTTTATAATAAATGTTTCTTAAAATGGCCGATCTACTCAAATAAGAGAGCTTGAGCTTGTATTATATTGTTTTCAATGTTTTACAAATGTTTTTTTATATCATTGTCACAATACAATATTATCATCACAATATCGGTGTTGAGGTATTTGGTAAAAACATATTGTGATATTTGATTTGGTTTATATCGCTCTCTTACTCAGCATGGTTCTAGGCTTGTGTCTGGGCCCCCTGGACTTGAGTTCCTGCACTCATAAATTACACTGGTGCAAGGATCTGATGGCAGAGCTTTTTCTGTCCACTGCTCTTTAAAGAACACGTGTCAAGAATGCAAACAGCACCGCATAGCCATTACTCCATTTCTCATCACCTTGCTCTGGGTTTCATAAATGTATAGTGTATAGACATATTGATACAGTAAGTGGTGTGGAGGAGGAATCACTTGTGAATTGGCTGCCTTTACAGTATAATGGCAAAAGGGACATTGTCCATGCCAAGCTGTGTGACCACCAGATGGTTCACTTAGACATCAGTACTGAAGCTAACATCACATGGGTTTGAATGGAGCGGAGCCGTATGGCTGTATATAAACAGCCTGATGTAAAATTCATATCTTGTGGGATTTGTTGTTTCTCCATCATTAGTTACTGGCACATGTTCTTTAAAAGAAGTGACTAACGGCACACTGCGTATACATTTATTATCCTCAGAGACCGCCTGATTGGGCTGAAACACTTAAGAGCTGAAAAACACATTGCTGTATATAAAGACACATAAAAGCACAAACACGCACATACAGTCACACCATCCATTATTCACAGTGTGGCAGTGGGGGCATCTTAGTGCATCGAGATTGCCCACTGGTTCAGTTTACGCTGGTTGGTGTTCTCCTATTCTTTTCGATGCAATTGAATTGGCCGTGTTCACAGATAGATGAGCAACGTGCGCTCTAGAAACGAAACCGATGTCTGCTAGGCTTTAACGGTATCAGCAGATTTAGGTTAGGTCTCGGCAATGTATCAATATTATATCAATGTTGTGATACATATGATATGAGACTGGATATCGTCTTGGATTTTGGATATCGTAATATCGTGATAGCCTATGGTGTAAGTGTTGTCTTTTCCTGGTTTTAAACACTTTAAAGGCTCTATTTTAGACTTTCAAAACGTTTTAAAAAAACATTTGTCTCCTCAGACCTTGTCCCTTGACTATTTTATTTTTAGTCCAAAGTGCAGCAGTATGAGAACTGTTTAACTTTGTGTGTGGGGGTTTGCCAAGCTGGCCTTTTGGAGGACCAGGAGGAAAAAGGTTTAGTGGCTGTGTTTATTTAACTCTGTAAGTGTAAAAAAAAGTAGGTCAATTTTTACACTTTCAGCGTTAACCACTTATATACTTCATTGACCGGGGTCCCCCAAGGGTCTGTACTTGATCCCCCTACTTTTTCCCCTCTGCACCAAATATTTTCACGGAACACAACATGTCACCTTGTGAGCTTGTAGATCAGCTATTTTCGCTATTTAAAAACAAAAAAGGATTAAAAAAAAAAAGGAAAACAATATAATAAAATATATTATCATCACAATACGATATTATTGTCACAATATCAATATTATAGGTACTTGGTCCAAGGTATTGTCACATGTGATGTTGTCCATCGATCTCGCCCCAAACCTGTATTACGGTATTATTTTCAATACCATCAGAAATACAGATATGGAATTATATTTTCATCTTGACATGACTTCTTCCAACAAAAAAAGCACTTCATTAACCAAGTGATTTTACTTCAAATCTCCCACACCACCCGTACATCTTCTCCGTTCAGCCCACTGATGTGTCTGTATCCACCATGGCAACAAGTGCCATCGGGTCTTGCAGCAAGGTATGCTGAATCTATGGAAGAAGGGCACTTATTTCATATTCATTATTCTATGGGCCATAGGTATTTAACCCATTTTGGGCGGGAACCCCTATTTGTAACTATACCTTTCAGGACGGGAACCCCTTTTGGGGTTCTTGTTGCTATGTACACTATATAGCAGCAACATACATTTGTTTAAATTTGTATAATATAGTTTTTCAGAAAAGGTGTTTTTAGAATCGGCCTCAGGTCTAAATGGGTTAAGCTCAGAAAAGACTTATCTAAGTAGGCTAATTGCATATTAGACACAGCATTGTAGGCTGGACAATGTCATTATGCGGCAATGACTTCTATCTCCAACAGCTCAGCTTTTCTTTTACATAAAAATACCATCATATAACTGTGAAGGTACTGTATGAAAAAATATATACCTAGATATACCAAACCAAATGTCAGCCAGTCTAAAAAACCCTACATTCTTTATAGACCGGATTCCCCCAGGGATCTATACTAGACCCCTCCTTTTTCCCCTCTTTGAACCAAATCTCTTTGCAAAATATACAGTAGCCGATCTACAAGGTTACAACACATTGGGTTGAGACATGTCGTGAGTTTGTGGATCTGCTATTTTCACTGAATGTTCTCCTCAGAATAGGGACACTAGGTTTCAGGTTAACCCATATTTTCGATTTTAGCTATTATAGCAACATACGTTTTTTCAGAAAACTCTTAGGATTTAGAACATTGGTTTACATTAGAACAGTAGTTCGCAAAAATAGAAGATATACAAGCTCACAGCGCGTGACTTGGTGCCACACTGCGAGCTTGTACATCTGCTACTTTTGAACATAAAAAAAACAAAACGTGAAATATTCTTTTTAACACATATCTTCTCTTCTGGGGGTCCCTGGCCAAAGACTTATCATTTTGGGGGTCCTTGGCACGAAAACGTTTGCGACCTACTGCTTTAGAAGGCATTCGTAGAATCGGCAATCGGCCTCAGGTCGTAATGGGTTTTTGAAAAATAGTGAACATTTGTGCAAATCTTTGAATATATGTTTTTTAAAGCGAACATTTGTAAAACATTTTGTTCCTGGGACCCCCAGAAGCAAAGATTTGAGTTACAAATGTTCGCTTAAAAATATATATATTCAAAGATTACATCCATCCACACAGAACGTGAATATTACGTGATGATAAAGCAACATCATTATCATTAATTAATCATTATTTAAAAAAAAACATCAACCTTTATGAAATAGGCATCACCAAATGAATAGTTTGATGTGAAATAAAATGCATTTTCAGATTGTTTATTCGTCATGCGCCATTTTATTTAGTTCTTGTACATGGAGAGGCGTTCTCATCTAATTCTTACTGATTCAAAACCTTAGGCTGTAAACAAATTAAAGAGCTTGTTTTTGGCTGTAACATTGTTCTCCCTAATGGTATTAGGTCTTATTG
>NC_139942.1:33977094-34017094 GCF_963454915.1 Gymnoscopelus microlampas | reverse complement strand
CTAAATAATATTGTAATTATATAAAAGTTTTCTAATTAGGCCAATATTATTTCTTTCATTAGGCATAATTACAATCAGTTTTTTTTAATTGCTGTTTTTTGTAGTATTGTTATTTTTAGTTTTCTCTTTCTGTATGGCACTGTGATTCTACTTGCGCCTTCTAATTTGTTGATAAATATGTTTTATTCTAGTTATCTGGTGTAATTATAATGTTTTTTTCTCCATAATTTTATTAAATTAAGTTACTTTAACCACTTGAGCCCCAGCATCCCTATTCTGGGTAACATCGCGTCACAATGCGACGCGTTGTGCAGTTGTAGATCGGTTATTTTTGGCAAAGAAATTTGGTGTAGGAGGAAAAACACGGTTGAAGTACAGTTGCAACTCTTTTTTATTAAATATAGGGGTTAACTGGTTAAATGCATAATATCACATTTCAAGCACACATTTAATAGTAAGCATGCTTTAACCTGTTCTAATCCACCTTTGTTTCTCCCTAAATTCCATTTGAGGGCATACTGTATGCTCCAGATACACAGAGGGACAGCAGTTTGTTCATAACTAGGAATTGAGATGCCACCAAAATGACCCATATACAGTAGCTCACAGATGGGTTTGAGACGTATAGTCAAGTGTCAGCACTATGACACATTTTCAAGGCCGATAGCTATTCCGACATCTTAGAGCTGTGGCTCTCAAACTTACCCCCAAATTAAAGTGTATTTGGCCGCGGACCCCCATCTGAAAATATTTTGTGCCAGCGACCCCAATACAAGATTTGTGTTGTTAACAGTTTTTGAGATTGAAAATAGCATACACACAATGTGTGGTGGTGTGACGCGTTGTGAGCTTGTAGATCGGCTATTTTCAAATATTCAATGTCATTTTGTATATAGTGGTGTTTTTCTGGGGACCCCTTGGAACCCCCTCAAGGACCCCTGGAACCACCCCAAGGACCCCTGGGGTCCCCGGACTCCACTTTAAGAACCACTGTCTTAGAGAACAGGAAGACTGGTATGCCCTTATCGGCTGGCATAGCCTCGTTATCAATACATAGCTGATGGCCTATGTTTACCATATAGGCAGGTAATACAGAAAACGATAAGTCTAGATCAGCACTATGAAACCATTTACATAATTACGGTGCTCCTTTTGAGACAGCTTCATATTAGTGTTGAAAGGAAAGCTGGAAATCTAGAATCAGCCCTAGTTGGCAATTCTGACAATCATGATAACAATAAGCTCATGGCTGAGACATTACCTCTTCACGTCAAATGTTGAAAACAATTACAGAGCTCACGTGACCTGTCATATTTGCTGCCATGCTGCCTAGGAAGGAACATGTGAATGATTGACTGGGGTACAGATATGCAATAAGTGAATAAGTGTCGGCTAATTACCCAGGACTCCAGAGGAGAAGGTCAGTGTGTGACACCGTACGTCACACAACCACACAGCAGGCAGAGTGTTATTAGATGCTTTTTATCAGCTTGTGGAGCAAGCTGGTCTATATTCAGTCACCGCACTAGTGAAAGTTTCAGGACTTTATCCTCATTGGCTGTTCTTTAAGCCAATGGGGAGTCCGCCGCAATGCCTTCCCATAATCTGAACGGGCGTAAGAGCTCCGGTCACAGAATTCGATGCATCGTCACAGCGCAACACGTTCACCAGAACGTCCTCTCAGGCTATGGGATCACAACTGCCGGTGCTACATTTATTTGGTTTATTTGTTTGATGAATGGCCCAAACAACACAGTTTACCGAGAGCACCCCTCCCCATCTGACGACGTTTTCAGCGGTCTGTCTGATGCAATAGCCTAGTTCAATTATTAGATAATTAGAAACTCTGTATGTCTCTGACACAGTGTTCAAAGGAGTTGAATATGTTATTTAATACTGCACTTTTTTATTAGAAGCCTAGTAGTTGTAAGTCATTTTTGTTTATGTTTACAGTTAGATGTTGGATTGTTTGTGCATGTAAGAGTGCATGAATAAATCCACTAGTGAGCTTTAGATATGAAAGGCATCTTAATTTAACTCTTGAGTTTAATATATATAGATCTTTTTGGTAATGTTTATTAGTTAGATGCAATATTCATGACATTACATCTCAAGGGTTTTATCTTGGCACAAGCTGGTATAATATGACTGTCATTCTTGTTTTTCTTTAACATATATTAGTTAATATCAGTGGTGTGACATTCCTGTGGTTCTCAAACATTTTCATGTCAAGGATCTTCAAATTAATATGTAGTGGGCCGCTGGCGGGCCCCCATCTGAAAATATTTTGTGCCGGGGACCCCCATACAAGATTTGTGTCAAAATTGTCCACATTCTTTTCCAAATCTTTTGAAAATATACGTACTGGTGAGCTTGTAGAAGGCTGTAGGCTATTTTCAAAAAGTGGTTACACAGATTTTTATGCTATATTCACTTCACTTTCTGCGGATCCCCCCAAGGACCCATGGAGGTCCCCAGACCCCACTTTGAGAACAGCTAGTGTATGCTACAACAGTTAGTCTATATGTGGCCCTTATGTATTTTTGTTGATTTGGTGTGAGTATCTGACCACACACCCAAGAGATCAGGGGTCTGCAGTGAGCGAAGACATTTCAATTGAAAAAAACAAAGACTCCTCTGATTGGATGATTAGCTCCAGACGCTAAATGCAGGCTTTGTCACCATTCATCTCAGGAAATGGAGATATGTGTCTGATGATGGGGTGTCAGATAGCATGATATTGCATTTTCCCTAGAGGCACCCAGGGGTCCTGAAGACAGCACCACGGGTTCTTTTCACAAAGGCAGGCCTCAGTGTGGGAAGCTGCTTTTATCTTGACAAATGATCGGGTGACTGTGGTGGTTTTAACGTATGATCAGTCATGCAGGAGACAACCCTACACACACTGTCTTTGACATACACATGCACGCGCGCACGGACACAAGCATTTATTGTGTGTTCTTGTTTTCATTTATATTTGGCTATTCATATACTGTATTAAATTGATAGATTTCCTATTCCTGCATGTTTTCTCGTTTCCTGGCCGTCTTCAGGCTCTCTACAGCAGATATCCATCTGCACACACACAGTGATGGGAACATACATGTGTAGGAACACTCCTTTGGCAGAGCATACACACCTGCGCATGCGCCTGCTCACACACACACACACACAGACCCCACTCTATAGGGTAGCCGTGCATTGAATACAGTGGAATCGCATTATTGCTGATGTATGGCTTTTGCCCGAGGCGCTGCAGTTCTGTTTTCCTCATGGCCGCTTTATCAAAGTGAGAGAGATGAAACAGGCAGGAGAGAAAGAAAAAAGTAAAGGACGGCAGGCTTTGTCTTCCCTGTTGACATTTAATCAGCCCAAGGTAGAGACTCTCTGGATAAGAAATCACTCCCATGCAAAAGGACATTCCAGCACCTGTCCCTCCCTTATTTGCGGGCTTAAGTAAAGTAAAAATAGCTGAGATAGTGTGGTGTTTGCAGGTTTGCCTCGATTTTGTGCTGTGCGGGAGCAGAATGGAGGTGGAGTTATGGTTGAGTGCTGCACTAAGCTTTTTATTTCCAAGAATAATGGGCAGCTCTAACTCAGAGATATACCTGCAAACGGTGGCGCGCCAAACAATTAAAATCCCCACACTGACAGACATGATGGTGGGGGCTCCAGGCAAGGCCTTTTATTTTTTTCCTCGACTCCAGCTCTAACCTGCTCCTCCTCTCCTCCTCTCCTCCTCTCCACACCCACCCCGCTGCAGTGCCAACTGAAGACTTCTCTGTGTCGTCTATAACCGAGACCACCGCTGTGATCACCACCACCGGGTCGACGGTGAAGGGGCAGGCTAACGCTACTGCGTCGGCAGCCGACCCCAGGGATGGGAGAGACCCGTTCGAGGACACTCGTGGTTTCGGCACCGCAGGACCCACGGTCCCAGAGCTGCCCCCTACGCCCAGGCGTTTCTGCGAGCCCACCAGGAGGAGGACCATTGACTGGCCTCAGACACACACTGGATCCACCGTGGATAGACCCTGTCCTAAAGGGACCAGAGGTAGGCCTCAAATACACGCTGTGTGTGTGTGTGTGTGTGTGTGTGTGTGTGTGTGTGTGTGTGTGTGTGTGTGTGTGTGTGTGTGTGTGTGTGTGTGTGTGTGTGTGTGTGTGTGTGTGTGTGTGTGTGTGTGTGTGTGTGTGTGTGTGTGTGTGTGTGTGCGTGCGTGTGTAGGGGGGGGGATTCTGACAGCTGATAGCCATTGCTAGGTTACAGGTATAATAAGGCAAATAAAGTGGAGTGATATTTTTATAGAGATGCAGTGCTGCTGTTATTGGGAGATATCCAGTATGCTTACGTAAGACAAAGTGCAACTTGAGGTGACCCCCCCTCCCCTTTTTTGCATTTTTTTTGTCCCACTCGTTAGCAGTCGAACTAGAGGAACTTAATTGTCTCCGCCAGGCCGAAGGCGTGGCCGAGACGTATCTGTCAGATTTCTCATCTTCCATTCCGATTGGCTATGATTTTGACTATGACCACCCTGAATCTTTCACATTGGCCTCATGCTGCCGCTACAACAGCCCACTTAACGTTTTGGCCAATGACTCTTGAACCGTAGCTCATACAATAAAAATCATTTTCTCCTGGATTTCTTGGATTCTCACTCGCCATATATGCCCCGGCCACTTGTGCCAGATTAAATTTTCCATCATTTTGTGTTCTCAAAACACACTTTTTGCTACTACTCCTACAGATTTTGTCCAAACCGGTACACATTATCTCTGGTGTCATATGATCACGGTGTATAAGTTAGATTTTTCAGATCCCATTCCAAGTGGCTATGACTGCCTTCCAAAGTTTGCAGCCCCTGGGTAGGCAACCTGGCCTGGCGGAGACCAGGCCGGATTAAATTTATCCGAGGAGCACACTTTTCTAGTTCCTAATGTAGTGACAATTAGCATAACCTCATCCTAGGACAGTGGTTGTTTTCTAAATGTCTAAATGTTGTAGCTGAATTAATGTAGACTAATCGTCAACAATTTACAGTATATTTTTCAACATATAAAAATCATCGTTTTTAGGTTCCTGTGCCAGACACATTTCAGCAGTAGTAGTAGCAGACCTTCATTTGTCATTTATGTGAGGCTAGAAAGCAAAACATTAAACCCTGAGGAAGACTGTATTGTGGAAACGTTGTTTTTTAATAAACTTTTGCATCGTGGCTAAGGGCTGTGCGGCCTCATCCTTGTCAAGGCTAGAAAGCAAGTCACGTTTGATGGTTTACACAATAGAGAAAATAATGTTTACTGTTACTTACCCTGGGAGAGGAGGTCAGGGTTGTGTGAATAGGCAGTAAGTTAGGATGAGGTAAAGAAGTGATTCAGTTATGAATCACTATTTGTTTTTCATTTCCTTTAGCACTGATACAAAATGCTAACAAAATTCCAGTGGACATTTCTCAGTAACCATAGTGATGATGATTTATGAATGTTTTCAGCTAGTATATGAGAACAGCTACGGTATGTGCAATATCAAACCCAAATATGAAATAAAAGTCTCCCTAAACGTAGTTCCCTTAGATGCAGGATCTGACACGAAGATTCAATTCATCCCCTGAGCAAGCAGGCAGGCTCTATTAGTTCAATGGTAAAAAATGCAGGACTCGCGCAGGAGACCGGGTTCAAATCCGGGGTAGAAGAGGAAAGTTACATAGTGCAGCTTTAATTAAAATAAGAAATAAAAAGTAAGATTTGCTGTACAGGTGATGTGTGTATGTATTTGTCTTGTAAACATATTTGTATTAATATAAATTAACAATAGATTATATTTATTCATTGAATTAGTGTACGCTCTTAATGTAGTAATAATTGGGAAAATACACGATGGTTGTTTCACCAGCAGCGTGACACAATGCAATGTTATAGACATGCGTCTAGCACATGTTTACATTGTAAACAATTAAAAACCAACACACTGTGCATGGCCCCCCGGGCATAGAGACAGAAAGGAGCATTCTGGCACTTACATTTTTCTTTGATGCAGTGACAGCGGAAACGGTTTAAGTTTATGTAAACCTTTGTGGTCAAATATTTATTGTTTTTCGTTTTTCCTTCAACCTCTGTTCTGAATCATTCCAACCCAATTTAACGCCTGGTCCTAATTAATATACAGTAACTGTACTGCTGTGAAGCTAGTTGTATTAAAACATTCTAATGTCAGCGAAAACAGTCAGCAAGCCTAATCTGGTGAAATCTTAGACTTTGCGCATCGGTTGCCCACAAAATCTCTTCTCACAATGTGGTATGTCGGGACTCAAAACCAGCAGGCAGATGAAATCAAGAAATATGACAACAGAAAGGATTTCCCAGGGGCTAAGACATGGCACCAATGGTCATTACCACGTTTGATTTGACAATGGTGTCTGAATCTGATGTGTTTTACCTTTTAAAACCCCATCACAGAGACTGACAAGGCTGTCATAACATACAGGAGGGCTACAGCAGGATAAAAGCAACAAAGAGACAATGTTTTGACTGTTGGGGGATGTGCCTATATGTATATGATATGGTGGACAGGTAATATTTCTATACATCTGAAAGGTATCTATTTACAGTATAGAAATTGACCAACTAGGTATAATAACTGTCAATTACCAAGAACTACAGTGCGTACAACAAGCTACTGTATGTCCTTTAGAATTCCCTGTATGGTGGAATTTTCTCCATTCTTTCTAAGACGCTGCAAAGCTGACAGGCTTTACACTGGCTTTTAAATAGTTTGTGCTGCTCGCCAGTTATCGCTGCGCTCTAGAGGGCCTGGATGAATGGAGGATCAGCGGAAAGAAGTGTATCACAGAAATCCTTTGACTTCCCTCCAACTGATGTGTTTGTTTTGTCGTACTGCAGGCATCGCCTCCTTCCTCTGCACCGTGGCTGGGACTTGGTGCTCCAGAGGGCCAGACCTCAGCAACTGTACCTCCCACTGGGTGACTCAAGTCGCACAAAAGGTGAAACAGATATGTGTCCATTCTGGAAAATCTCTGCTCACCACCCTCCTGCTGAGGGTTCACTAGGGTCCGTTCACTGAGGTGTTCTCTTATTATTGAACTCACGTGACATCAGTGTTTGCAGTCACTCGGACTGTGAGCAAGTTCACCCAAGCCATCGATTATAACAGTACAGAGATGCGTTACATACCGCCTCCACACTATGAACGTCTATCATATTTGGCCTGTTCCTTTGACCCTCTTCTTGATAGGCTGATTGTTGTTCCCCTAGATCCGAAGTGGTGAAAACGCTGCTAATTTAGCCAACGAGTTGGCACGGCACACGCAGGGCCCGGTGTTTGCTGGCGACGTCAGCTCCTCTGTGCGTCTGATGGAGCAACTGGTAGACATCCTGGACGCTCAGCTGCAGGAGCTCAGACCGAGTGAGAAGGACTCAGCTGGACGCAGCTTCAACAAGGTACGGCCCAAACTACATTTGCTCTAATTGTGGACTCTCATTTAACTCGGCTCCACCTATGACACAACAGTGGTCAGGACATTCATTGGAAGGACCCCTACTGCTACACAGGCACATGGCACACACGCACACACACACACGCACACATACCTCTCCAGCTCTTTGGTAATTACTGGCTTTAGAATCACTGCCTCGCCTGGCAGTTCGGAACTTAACGTAGCTAATGGCCATGAGCCCCCCGCCAACACAAAGAATAACTTCAGTCTTGGCAGGCATAGAGCTGCCCTCCCCTGGAGCTTTTCTGAGAGAAATGAGCAAGCCTAAGACTTAAGTGATACTTGAATCGTGATTGTCATTCATGCTTTCTTAACAGTTGTTTTTTTCCTGATGTAAACAAGTTGAGAAAAATATAATGTGTGTGTTCAGAAAGCTAGCCCAGGGGTTCCCATACTTTTCCATGGATAGGACCACACATCAATTCGCAACACATTGTGAGCTTTTTTGAAAGATTTTGCCATTTTTGACAAAATAGGGATGCCAGGTTGAATGTAGTCTCGCATAGCTAGTCAATCAGAAGTATCTCCCCACTGATATGTCCGGGGAAATCTAAATTCATTGAATGGGCTTGGATGGCTGAGAGAACCAGCGCTTCTCCCTTCCAATTGACACCCCGCTGTCAATCCGCTTTGTAAACCTGTATTGTTGTGCCACTGTTTGCACATACAGTAAGAGCTAACTGATTGCTTAGATGAACTGCCAATACTGTTACATTTATAGGCAGGCATAGAAACACCATCATGTGATTGGCTGTTGTCAAACAGGATTTCCCAAACGTTCCACTGTTGCGTGTAAAGCATTCATACTCTGCCGTACAATGGCTTCGCACACCGTCCGCAACATTGTTGTACGACATAATATAAATCAGGCTTTAGTTTTCACCACTGGACAAGGAAGGAAGTAGCGCTGCCCAGAGCCCATAGGAGCTGTTGTTCCAACTTGTCTCGGTTCAGAAAAAACGAGTGGGTTCCCTGTGGGTTGCTGTTGTGAGTGAGTTGCTAGCCAAAACCAGATTTTGGTTGTGGAAGAAAACAATTTTATGTGATTTCTTTTTTTTATTTTGCTACTATACTGTTTTTGTGCTCCTCGCCAACCTTGACTCACCTAGAAGAACGCAGCATATTCTGGGATGCAAAACAACCAGAGCTGGCACAATGTTCGCGTCTCCATGCCATGAAATACAAATGACCCAATCGAGCTTTGTTTATCGCCTCAAATGTGTTTTAAAGCATCACTAATGCAGAGCATAGAAATCTAGTCTCAGCATTTTTCATCCACAGCACCGTGCATCTCCCAGCCCTAACGCCCTCCATTTTATAACCTGTATGCATATGAAGCATTCAAACACATTTAGTGCTGCCACAATATTTGAGGATCATATTTCATAGACCTCATGTAGGAACCTTTTCCTGCTATTTCTAATTCTCCTGGATGTGTGGTAAGTCGCGTGATATAATGGCCCTTGTAATCTCTTTCCTTGCAACCTCTTTGCTCCCTAACGGCTGACTGTTATTCTTCGTCTTTTGTGTGGGAAAAGCTTCAAAAAAGAGAGAAGACTTGCAGGGCGTATATGAAGGTATAAGTAATAGGTTCATAAGCTGCTTTAATCCCCTCGTCCTCACTGCTTACCAAGCAGCATGTGTCATTGTCTGTGAGTGTATTTTTGTTTGTGTTGCCTTGTGCCTTGGTGACCTGTTTGTACAAGCAGAGGCACGGTTCCTTCTATACCTGAATCACTACCGACACAGTAAAATCCTCAGTGTCAGTATAACTCTGGGAATGTTAATAATTACCGTACGCCGCCCCCCCCCCCCCCCCCCCCCCCAAAAAAAAAAAGAAGCATACCGTAGATTGTTTGATTTTCAAGGACTTCATTGGATTCCATTCATTTCAGTATGCAATGATGAACAAAAAAAAACATTCAGGAGTGTGTAACTTGCTTGAGATTAGGGTTGTCCGATATTGGCTTTTTTACCGATAACCGATATACCGATATTGTCCAACTCTTAATTACCGATACCGATATCAACCGATACCGATATATGCGGGATTATTGTGATTAGGGTAAGCTCAAATTTCATATCACACACACCATATACAGTAAGAACTACTGTAACTTATTTATAAAGCAAAAAAAATAAATAATCAAAAACCGATACCGATATTTTCCCGATATCAATTTTTATGCTAATATCTGCTGATAATATCGGGAGGCCGATAATATCGGACATCCCTACTTGAGATAGATAACACAACACAGTGAGCTTTATGGTATGTCAGTTACATTAGAGATGTGTTTTGACATACTGTGTTTTAAAGCGCAGATTGTTTTGACAAGTCTAACCCAAAAAGGTTTGATTTATGAAAGAATGTCAAAAGGTCCTTGACTTTGAAATGAAATTGACTCAATTATTCAGCCAAGTTTGGTAACGCTTGACTATAGAGAAAATATAAATAAACAAAAATCAAAAGATTAAGCCATTAATGGTGAAATGGACTATTTACAATATACTTTATAGCGATTTAACTACACCAGAGGTTCCCAATCTGTACTAAGGCACGCTGGTGTGTCATGAGTCAAGTCCAGGTGTAAAATAAGAGAGTTCACACTGGTAATATGCTCCACGTTCTTTAGTTTATTGCCCATTCAATGTTTTGATCAACATAACTCTTCAGTACAGGTGTGCCTTGGGATGTTTTTATTTTTTGGGGATTATTATTGCAATATCCAGTTTACAACTATACACAAACTTAGGAATTGTTTTTTATTTGTATTTATTTATTTGTCATTTCTATATCTTCTATACCTTAAACAATATATATTTTAACCACTTTCAATCTGGAGTCCCTATTATTTCATTATAGGTGAAATTGTATTTATTTATAAACATTTTAAATTAAAAAAGATTAAAAAAAAACAGATCAACAAGTTCAATATTTGCTATTTTAACTATATACATATATATATATATATATATATATATATATATATATATATATATATATATATATATATATATATATATATATATATATATATATATATATTTGTGAAAGTAGAAAATAGGGTTAAGTGGTTAAACTTTATTTGCCATTAGTGAAAAATAATAAATGTTTACAGAGTGATAACACGTGTTGTAGAGGCTATATTACATGGATATGAACACAGGTGTGCCTGTGTTCATATCCGCCTGTGTTCATCACAGGTGTGATTCTGACTTGCCCTTTGGCGTGCCTTGAGGACAAAATGTTTGAAACCCACTTGACTAGACAATTACACATATTGACGCTGGTATGGTCCTTTAAATTAACACTGAGGATCTTGCTGTGTACATAATGCTGTCAATCAGCCTGTCAGTCTGCCCATTTCCCCAAACCATGGATGATGCCTCCACTTGTCTGTGTATCTGTGGCGTGCAACCCTGTCTTTTCTTTCATGATACGTAGCCCCCACACGGCATCTTTTTTTTCCTGAAATACCTTTCTCTCTCCATTCCTTCGTTTCCCTCTCCTTCTGTCTTCCTCCCCCCACACACTATACCTCCCTCATTTCTCCTGTCTGCTCTTTGTGTGTTGTATGAGTAATTGCCTTCCCACGGTCATAATTGCACCTCCCTGTCAACCAGAAGTGTGATCAAAGTGGCAGTGGACCGAGTTTTCACTTGCTTACATTTTTTTATTTTTACGATTCATAATCTTCCTTGTTCCCGCTTGCTCACTCCTTGGCAAAAATGTATCTTTTCCCCCCTTTGTTTTTCTCTTTCATCTGAGGGATTAATTTCAGATTCCATTAATGTGTTCTAATTCCAATCAGATTCGCATTCCTTTTTCACCACTTTCCTGTCCTCTGCCGTGGCAGTTTTATTGCGATGAGCTCATTCTGCCGAAAGACAATGTGACTGTGGTGTAAACATAATAAAGTGCTGCCTTGCACGGAATTAAACCGCGTCTATCAGATTTTGTGTTCCATGGTGTCTGGTGGGGGTTCACCATGAGTTTTAGGGCTTTTTGTGTGTACTGACATCTTATTTTCCTGTGAGAATTAGGGGACCCCCACCAAACCCCTTTACCACCCCCCCCCCCCCCCCAGTTGATTTAGAACGGTCTTGTCTTTTACATCACCATACATCATGTGCCGGTGCTCATGGAGCCAGCGCCACCCAAGTGCTCGTGAGCCTGCTCATTCCGAGCTCTTACCGCAGCGCTCACCGCACCATGCATTCCTGCAGCTAGCCAGCCGTAGGAGCTCCTCTGGTAACACCCCTGTGATTTGTAGAGTGGTGTGACCTCCACCCAGGCCCAAGAATTAAAGAGGATTTGATCAGAACACACGTTCTTTCTGCACGACGCAAATTAGAGACAGGGGAGTCTTTTTTCTCTCCCTTTTCCTTTTGGATTGCGCGTGTGCTGTGCAAAGATGGCTCCCCCAGGCGGGTGGGGGGGGGGCGCCATTTAGTTTCTGTCTGGGAGTAATGGCTCTGGCCCTGTAATCAACGCTACACTGGCTGGCTCAGCGTCGTCCCCCCTCTCCCATCATAGTCATAGCTCTCAAGCTCCCTCCCACCCGCATGGTCTGGACTGTAGAGATTCATTCTTCTGCTCTGTCCAGGTCTATGAATACACACACTGACGGGCTCGTGTCTGGATCCAGTCCTCGTAGCTGTGGTTAATGTGAGCTGAGTGGTTAAATGTTGTGGTAAATCATAGATTGGTTGTGACTTTGGTTGATCCCCATCCTCGTTATTCCAGGCAAACGTTTAATTCCTCCTATGGTCAATTGGTGTTTTGGATAATCACAGCTGTGACTAATTGATACAGTGAGCTCAAGGCCTTGCTGTGGTTAATTACCATTATTGCGAAGGGCCTTGCTGTGGTTAATGGCACCTATGGTTAAATTGTCACTCTGATTTATCGCACCTTGGGCTGGCATGGGTGTGATGTCATTTTACTGCTGTCTCTTTCACCAGGGTATATAGTACGTCAGTACTACTGTGGGCATGCTATGCCAGACAGATGCCATGAACCCACCCTCACTGGGTCAAAGGAAACTCTTGTTTTATCAGCATATCATACTTTCCTTGTATGGGTTTTATACTGGAATGTTTTGCTTACTTACTGCTTATCAGAAACCAGGAAATGAAAGGATTGCCTTTGAAAACAAGCAGAATTATCCCCATCTTGACTCAGACTGCTGCTCAGACATAGATAATGCCCCCTCCCCTCCCCAGGAAAACAGTATGCCACAACCATTATGGGAAGATCCTGTTGTGGAATAAAGACTATTGTTAGGGAAGATAATTGTTCTTTGGAAAATTGTTACCTCAAGAACAGGAAGTATGAATATGCTAATAATTTCATTGTAGGTGGCTCCATTCTGGATGGAAAAAGACTATTGGTTTGTTTCTCCTTCCCTTAGTACATGTTTGCTTCATCGTTCAAAAAATAAATAAAAAAGGTCCAGGTCTTTCAATGAGAATAAAAAAATATGAGAATAATTTATATTCTCCTTAAATTCCATTTTTAATTTCAAATTGTTGTCGTTGTTCATCTTGCATGGTGTAAATATAATTTGCAGCCCATTCCCATTGTAAAATTGTAAAATTGGAAAATGGTGTGTCTATTTTGCACCCTTCACCAAAACGTTTTACAGAGTGCATCACAATATTTTTATGAACAGGGGAGAAAAAAAAACAATGCGTTGACATTTCTCTTGTCTCCATGGATACAGGCAATCGTGGACACTGTCGACAACCTCCTGAGGCCAGAAGCCCTTAAATCCTGGGAAGACATGAATTCCACAGAGCAAACACATGCTGCCACCATGTTACTGGATACCTTGGAGGAAGGGGCGTTTGTCCTTGCAGACAACCTGATCGAGCCAGCTGTAGTGAAAGTACCCGCAGAGAACATCAGTAAGTTCCCCTTCGATCAAATATAAAGCAAAGAAAAACAGAAAGATACAGTTGCTATAGGCCTTATTTTGGGGCATCGCCTGTGTTTTTGGGAAATAGCTTTGACATTGAGTTCTAGTTGTCTCTTTTTTTACTGTGGTTGGTTATGTGGGAGGGAGTAAGTTAACATTCAAAAGCCATTCTGCTTAAGCCTACTGTGAAAGCCCCCTAGGCACTGGTCTGTGGGCTTATTCATTCTAGACGCCGATAAAGAACCAGGACAGCTTTTCTTCAAGGAGAGGGAAAGGTGTTTTTTATTTTTTTCAAAGGACCAAACTCAGCTGAAGTCACAGCCGGAGATTCAATGTATCGCTCAACGTGAGCCAGCTAATGTGTCCTCATGGGCAGTTTATTAGCAACGTGATCTCATTCATTTAAGGCAGCATTTTACAGCGAACAGTCACATTTCTGCCTTTTTGTTGCCATGGTTATGATCTCCCGCTCACCCTTTTTTTCCGTATACTTCATTGATTTCTAATCTATTCCTTGCATAGTTAAGTATTCCTATTGAATATGTGCTGGAAGATGAACTGTCCAGACCTCGGGGGAAAAAACAAAGAAACCAATTGAAAAGTATTGTTCCGTTTACACAGCGCTGTATCTGTTCTCTCCAAGCCTTTCCCATTAAATGATAGTTAGCTAAGCTGATAAAGACACACTGCTGTGTCAGTGCCGTAGCGCTGATTAATATGTTATGTAATATGCACTATATATGCTAGTTAATCACTGTATGCTGGCACTTTTTATGAGGTTGCCAGGCTCTGGATCTTTTGCACAATAGAGATTATTAACGAGTGGAGCTACGGAGGTACAAGTCTCCCTCGCTCTCTTTTTTACATTACTAGATGAGCACCCACGCATCTTAAGTCTTAGCGACTGCCTGACAAGACTGATGAGTTGGGTGGGTGGGGGGTGAAAATGATCCTCGCTCCTAATCAACGTAGCCCGCCGAGGCCCAAACGGCACTGCTATGCGACTGTCAAGGGCAAGAGGAGAGAAGAGGGAGGGGGAGAAGGGGGGGTGGTGGTGGTGGGGTAGGCAGAAAGGGGGGCAGGGGGCGTTCGGAGAACAATTCCTCATCTCCGTCTGTCAGAGGCCATCTATCTGAGGAGGTGAGGCCGTTTGTGACAGAAGGGAGCATGCTGATACGTGCGTCCTCCTGACCTCTTGGTAATTTCACACATCAAAGGGAGCGCCACCCGGCTGCTGGCATGCCGGGGAGCAGAGCTGCAGGAATTGGGAGGCTTTTCAGAGATTTGCTTGGCAGGCCCAGAGTTATCTGAACCCGCAGGGAGAAGAAAAAAGTAAAAAGCCCAATTATATTTTTGATCCTATGAATATTTGACATTCATGCTGCAGCAGATTGTGTTGTGTACATGCTTTCTCTTCTCGCATTTCTTTCTCCCGCTTTTTTTCTCTTCTTGTTTTGGGAATTTCACAATACAGGCGACCAAGAGCTCTGTTGTTGCTGTTGTTTTTAAGTAAATAGCACAAGATGAGATATTGGCAGTATATTTGGATTGTATTGCTGGTACACTGGAGGTCTATTGTTTCGCCCTGTCTGACCTTTATGTTGGAGCTCCATTAAACACACTGCAATGCTTCTGAAGCGTAAAACACCCCTCTCTTTACAGTACTCTACTCTTTTTCTCCCTCTCCCCCTCTCTTTCTCTGGCTCTCAGTGCTGGATGTGTATGTACTGAGCACAGACGGCCAGGTGCAAGACTTCAGGTTTCCTCAGACCAGCAAGGGCGGAGCGTCTATTCAGCTTTCCTCCAACACAGTAAAGGCCAACAGTAAGAATGGTAAGAACAGAGGAACTGCCCCGGCTACACATCACCATGACTACAGTCATATATTCTCTATTCTCTCTTTTTTTTTTTCTTTTTTTTTTTAGGATACTGATTCGTTGTTTTTCAATTTTTTAAGTAAATAGACTTATAATATAATTATGTCTGAACTCTGAATTGTAAGTGAATTTTAAAAGCACTTCAAAGTTGAATGAAAAAAACAATGAAACATGAAACAAAACTTAATATAGACACGATAAACAAAACAAAGAAAACGTATTACCTCAAAAAGAAAAGAAAAAGAAAAGAGACAAGAGAACAAAATGAAACAAAAACAAACTGGTGACAAAAATGTTACTAAGCGAGTCGTGAAGTGGCCGCCACTGTACACAGAGCCTCCTACTCAGTAAAAGTGTATTTATTTAACCACATGAACCCTGGCGTCCCTATTCTGGGCATGTCATAATAAGCCAACATTTGGTGAAAATAGAGGATCTACAAATTTTGAACTTGTACATCTACTATTTTCAGCAAATATATTTGGTGTAGAGGGAAAAAAGGAGGAGCCAATTACAGACTTCAGATGGACCACGGTCAACAATGAATATAGGGTCTAACCCATTTAGACTGAGGCCGATTTTAAAAACGTCTTCTAAATCCTAACCTAAGTTTTCAGAAAAACTTAAATTTTTTGTTCAAACATTTTTAAAACATTCCTGCTGCTATATACATAGGAACATCTAAAATGACGCAGATGCTTTTAAAGGTATACCAACATATAGGCTTTCCCGGTCTTAAGTGGTTAACACTGAAAGCGTAAAAAATTACCAATTCTTCACATATTCAGAGTTAAATAAACACAGCCACTCAACCTTGTTCTTCCTGTCCTTCCAAATGGCCAACTTGGAAAACCCCCTTAAACAAAGTTAAATAGTTTTAATGCAGATCTCTTCCTACCGCTGTACTTTGGACCAAAAATAAAATATTTAAGGGACAAGGTCTCCCCGTGTGCTCTGACTTTTTCTTGCTGCTTGCTTACAGGAGTGGCGAAGCTGGTGTTTGTGCTTTACAAGCACTTGGGCCAGTTCCTCAGTACAGAGAACGCCACACTGAGGGGGATGGGCGAACCAGGCAGACGCAACCTTTCCCTGACCGTCAACTCCCACATCCTGTCCGCCTCCATCACCAAAGAGTCCAGCCGCGTGTTCGTGGCAGACCCTGTGATCTTCACCTTGGAGCACCTGGATGTAAGTTTCTCTTGAGTGGGCCCCCAGAGTCAGACCACCACAGTGTATTTCTGCACTGTTTAAAGAACTGAAGAGGCAGCACAGCCTTTTGCCTCGAAAGCTGGAGAAATGCCAGTTTTTCAATAATAGGAATTACTGCATTAGCCCACTATTGTAGGATAATAGCAGCACAGTCCAGAGAGACAGATTATCCATGTCATGTCACTGTGTGATGGAGCAGTAGTTAGTATTAATGAAAGACATGGACCAGTGGACTGAACAAATTAAATCAACATCGTCTCTCTCTGGCGCGTGCGTGGAAATCCCCATAGCAACCTCCCTCGCCAGCTTTCGCACGAGTGACATTTTAGAAACGTGTGCTATTTTACGCCAGATAGACAATGTGTGCGCATCGCAGAGTCCCGTTTGTACATTCTCAGATTTAATTTAACATTGATGATTTTACAGTGTAGAGAGATACAAATTGTATCAAATGGGGGTCCGTGGCCTAATGCATGTCAAACTGTGAGTCCTTGAAATTAAAAAGGTTGAGAATGACTGTTATACACTTTGTGTGCAATTCCAACATGTGGATTCAGTTCATGTGCTAACGGTTCTGTGTCTGTGCTTTGCAGAAGGAGCACTACCACAATCCCAACTGCTCGTTCTGGAACTACTCTGAGCGAAGCATGATGGGGTACTGGTCCACTCAAGGCTGTAAACTTCTGGACACCAACAAGAGCCACACCACCTGCTCCTGCAGTCACCTGACCAACTTCGCCATCCTCATGGCCTACCGCGGAAGCGTGGTAAGACTGAGACCTATGCTGATACTGTGGCACGTTTTTTTAATCTGTATATCGTTGCTTCCATCTCAATTGTGCGTGTATGTACAGTACGTAAACATGGCAAGAACTTGAGTGGCATTCCAGAGTCGAAAATGTGATTATTGTTGCCGGGACAACACGTTGTTGGGGGGCTGTGAAAAGTAGTGAGGTATTGTATGAGGAGGCGGGACGGAAGGACGGCGCTGTCACTTTTTTTGCCGAGTGCGAGGCAGAGATTGAGGGCTACGATAGTGAGCATTATACCAGTATAGGAAATAAATTACATTTTACCTGTGGTCCGTGACTAATAGCCTTCCATACAGACATATGTCTCTGGGAATCATGGGAAATAGTATATCCTTAGCTCTAATTTGCATTTCCACTCGACTTAGAAGTGGCGCAGGATCCCTTTGCTAGCGAAATGCAATTACCATCCAATTACATGATAAATATCATGTGCAGCGAGCATCTACCCAGTAATAAATGTGTAGCATCAGTTTGTGGTTCATGTAATTATATGTCCCAGCTCCTGAACTCTGGCCCTGTCATCTATCTTAACCTCAACCTTAACCACTGGTTGAAACCAGACCCTGGGGCTAAGCTTACCCTCACACCAATCCACAACACCTAACCAAAGTACAACTCCCACTCTCAATAAAATTACAAATAAAACAGAAGGAATTATCTTACTTTCAGACCGCCATATCCTTGAGTGATATTCTATATGGTCATGTCTATTATTTTCTTTGCACGTGATTGACATGTTCTGTTTCATAGGTTTTGACACACATACTGTCTGATCTGTCTGCCCTCAGTGGTGAAAACCCACATGTGGGTGTCACATCACATGGCCACTGCTATTTGTGACAGTTTGCTAATGACTTGACATGCCACAACGTAGGCCACATGATGTGATCTATGCATGTTCACTGTGAGTACTCGATGTTGTCAGTCATGATTAGGTTAAGGACCGAGCAGTCAAAGCAGAGCTGAGAAATCTAATTTTCTTAATATCATTACAGTCTATGTTTTACAGCACGTTGGTGTTTATGCGGACTTAATGCTTAGCCTGGGTGATTTATGTCATCATTGGCAACAGCCAATGTGAATTTGAAATGGCGTTAACCATTATGAATAGCATTTTCATGCCATTACTTAGCACCTTTTATTTTCCATTTAAAGTTGACCATGCAATGTCTCTGTGTGTCCTCTAGGCCGAGGGGAGTGTTCATGAGCTTCTGCTGACAGTTATCACAAGGATGGGCATCGCTGTGTCCCTGGTTTGCCTGGCCATCAGCCTCTTCACCTTCTGCTTCTTTAAAGGCCTCCAAAGTGACCGCAACACCATCCACAAGAACCTCTGCCTCAACCTTTTCATTGGGGAGCTGGTGTTCCTTGTGGGCATCAACATGACTGAACCTAAGGTACCATCCACCATTAACCATATGAACCCTAGCGTCCCTATTCTGGGCATGTCATAATAGGCGAGCATTCTGCAAAAATATGCGAGCATTCAGCGAAAAAAACGAGTATTTGGTGAAAATAGCCAATCTACAAGCTCACAATGTGGTGCAACATAATGCGTTTGTGAGCTTAGATTGGTTATTTTTGCTATTGAAGTTTATAGAGTGTAAACGGTTAACCGCCATTTGTGCAGTGATGGAAGGTTTCAGCTGTCTGCTGTTGATGAATGGTCTGACTTGGAGGGCAAAACAATAGCTTACCTTTACGTATAACGTGTACATATGTCCTCCCTGACAGCTGGTGTGCTCCATCATTGCCGGGGTTCTCCACTTCTGCTTCCTGGCCGCATTCGCCTGGATGTGTCTGGAGGGCGTGCAGCTCTACCTCATGCTGGTTGAGGTGTTCGAGAGTGAGTTCTCCCGAAGAAAGTACTACTACGTCTCTGGGTATCTCTTCCCAGCCGTGGTGGTGGGCATCTCTGCAGCTATTGACTACCGCAGCTATGGGACACAGCGGGCGTAAGTGTTGCTTCACTTGATAGGCCCTTAGCCTCTATTGTGTGAGATTTCATAAACATCATGTCTCCCTGTTCCCTATCAAGACAGGACCCCAGCAGATATGTATGTACGTGCTAATGAGAGTAATATCACAGAGAGCAGACTCCCTCCGCCTCCTGGCAAATTTACACCCTGTCACTGCTAAAAGAAAAGCCTGGGAGCAAAGCATAATGAATTCTCTGGCTAGTTGTATTGCCATACTGGGTTTGTATTCAAAGTGTAAAAATAATTGCCCTCTGCTTGTCAGTTAAAACTTTACTTCTCCACTGGCCGTCATCCAAGCGGCAAGCTCCATGAATTGTTTGCGATTTAAGTAAAGTTGTCTTTTTTATTGCTATAGTTCTGACACAACTCTTTTTTTTAACTGTCCAAAAATACATTGTTTACTGTTAGGAGCCTTTGGTATACAAGAGAGGCTGCGTTTGTAGACATTTGCAGACCGTGAAGTCATAGCTCGCTCAACCACTGCGTTTGGGCTCTGCTCTGACTTCCCATGGCATCAGGCCAGAACTCTCTCAAGGTCAGGTTTTCTTCCCCGTGGTCAGGAGGAATCGCTATTCTGTTGCTGTAGCCTATCATCTATCTAGCACTGCTGGTCTCTGATCGATGAGATACAACTTTGTTTTGGCAAGGAGAGGACTTAATAAGCTGGAAAGGTCTGTTTCCTGTAAAAAGATATCACATTTTGTATCTTGCAGATGCTGGCTGAGGGTTGATAACCATTTCATCTGGAGCTTCATCGGACCTGTAACCTTCATAATTATGGTAAGCTGAAATCGTTTGCGCTCATGCATGTGTGGGGGAGTGATAATTATTTTGTACATTTTAATCCATTCGGGGGTGTCGTATGACAAGTCCTTTCTTGCAGAGAAGAGAATAAGTTTATAGATTTCTACCCCCTCTCCTTGGGCGGGCGGGTGGCCACTTAGCTCTGCTTTCTCAGATCAATTTGCATGAAAGCAAAGTGGTCCCATTATAGCTGACATGAGTACATCAGTGTCCATTCAGCTATGAAAATCCTGTGAAATGGCAACGGGGGTTGTAGGCAGCAACAACTTCTATAGCTGTTTGTCCCTCGCAGGCAGGCAGCACATCCAGAGCAGAGCACTCCTCACCTGCAATCAGGAGGAGAGACTGGCAGTGGCTCAGGCATGAAGGTCATTTGCTCAGTGAGAAAAACAAGAGGGTGAGAGGGAGAGAGACAGATGAACATGAGAGTAATGAGTAGGGGGGCCAGACAGCTATTACCACCACAGCTCCAAGTCCTCCAAGTCCGCCAAGAGGATCATGACGCCTCCCCAGCCAATCCCAGCACACAGACACTCCATCTTCACCTCTTAATATTTCATGTGGTCCACTTTGACTTCACACACCATAAAATCCTGAGTCTTAATTTAACTCCGAGAGTGTGCAAATGGAACCAAATTTGGTTCCATCTCTACACTCATATTTAAATATACAGATCTTACAGATCCATTTGGGTCAAATTATTTTACACTCTCGTGGAGTTAAAGTAACACTGAGGATTTGACGGCGTGGATAAGGCCGAGGAGGGGCCCTTGGGGACTGAGCGGGACTCCATGTGCAGTTTTTGCCTCAGCTCTCTGCAGAGTGCATGCCTGCCTGCCTGTCTGTCTGTCTGTCTGTCTCATCAGATCTGTGTCATCACTTGCGGGTGTGTTAAATGCATCTGCAGCCACTGACTCGACTCATGCGGACGTAAATTGGCGCTGGTGGCATTCCTCTGGAGCTCTGGTCTAAGAACCCTTTGTCTGTCTTTTCCACCAGTCCTCCTTCAGCTATCGCTCCTTTTTTATCACTTCTTTCTTTCTAGTTTTCCCCTCTTGTCTGTGGCTTCTGCTTCTTTTTTTCCACACACATTTACTATTCGTTATCTTTCTGTTTTAAAAAATTCGATGCTTGTATTGTTCCATAGTGTGTTCATAAGAGATAGGGATCTTTCTTACTAGTTGATTCAGTCCCAATAATGTATTTGCTAATGTGGGAACACAATAATCTAGACCAGTATGCTTTGGCTTTCTTGCCAGCCGATGCGCTTTTGTCATGTATTTTCTTTTGTGTAAATTGGTCGGGTTTTCAAAGTAAATATGCCTGGGGCAGATTGTGGCTCGAGGCCTTATAATAACTTGAAAATCAAGACTTTTTTGGGGGGGTTGGTTATTTATTGAAATGCTTTATGGAAGTTTAATATACTAGCGAGCCAAATTCAAGTACATCCCCTCCCTTTCCCTTGGTGGTGATGGGGCCCTCCAGCGCTTGCAGAGAAACCTCTGGACGGATCACTTGAATATGCTGATGTTTTTCCTGGCCTTAGACAATTGTTTCTAAAATACAGCACTCTACTCTGTTCTTGCCTCTCTGTGTTTTTCTGGAACTCTGTCCGTGGTGGATGAGATCTGTTTGGGCTGTGTTAGATTTACATTCCCATGCTCTCTCTGATGAGGAAATACTCTCTGCACTTGGCCAAGACCCAGGATTTTGTGTAATGTCAGAGAGAAGAGAGGAAAGAGACCTACAAGGCACTCAGTTTATCATAAAGACCTAAGCTGCGTGAAGTAGACCAAAGCATTAACCTCCCCATGCTTTTTGTTTTGTTTGCAGTGTATCTCATTAAAGTTTCATTTCCCTCTCGGTAAAGGTACGCCGGTGTTGACGCTCGCTATTGAGCCAAAACCTCCAGTATAGATTAAGCAATATTCCGCAACCACAGTAAGTCAATGTGAAACGTAGGTATCGGTGTTAGCATCAGGAACTGAATGCCGTTCTAAGTGCGGTCTGTTAACCCTGATATGCCTCTGTTTTGACAGCTCAATGTCATCTTCCTGGTGGTGACTATGTACAAGATGGTGAAGCACTCCACCTCCATGAAACCCGACTCATCCAGGCTCGGGGGTATCAGGTGAGGGGTGTCATTCTGGGAGATCAGGTGGCTGGCCTGTGGTTGCTTGGTCCAAAATGGGGGGTCAGTTATGGGGAAGAAAAATAATATGCACCATTACTGCTTTTGCCTTGATTCTGCTATTTCCACAGCGGCGTTTGACCTTTTCATTTTGTCTTCTTATCCGTTCTCTATAACTAAGCGAGACCAATATTTCCTTTCTTCCTTTCAGATTTAATTTCTGTCCTCAGGTGGTGTTTTTGTTGTTGTTGTTTTTTGCACATTTTACAAGTGCAGCGTTTGCACAATGCAGGATAATGGTGCCTCTTTTATTTCTTCTTAACTGCACGTGTAACCTCTTGTATCTGTTGCTCCTGTGTTGGCATGGTTTACAGCCTCAACCATATGGCTTGTAGATTTAAAGGTGGAGAAACTGCAAAGGGGCCACAGCTCCCTTCTCTCAGCAAGCCATAGTTGCCATACTGCCATATCGCTTGATAAAAGACTTTCCCCTAGCAATTTCTCTGACTGAAGACTTGTTCAATGTTGTGTTTTAGAGAAAACTGACATATGCTGTATGTGGGTGTTGCAAGATGTGAGCTAGTTGCTGTAATGTGTTTCTTCCTCCCACTTTACAAAAGCAAAAGATTATTTATTTGACCTCTGCATCAATTAAATTAATGAGTGTTGTTAGGTTTGACAACATTTTGTAGATAGGAGCTTTCCCAAACAAATAATTCAATGTAGGCGAAACTCATTAACTGTCATTAATTGGAGACCACTCCATATCGCCCACTTACTTACTTGTCAGCACTTAACTATGTACTTAACTAAGACTTTGAAATAATAACTTGAGTTTGGGCAAAAATAACAATGCGCAAAACATCTTGCTTGCACAGACATAATCACAAAAGACTGAGCTGAATACACAATAACACAAAAGCCAAGTCTTATCAGCCACATCTCTCCTGCTAGACAGTTGCTCATTTTTGTTCCCGGTCTGTCAATGGATCCCCTCTCAAAGGCATTGCAACAATGGCGTCTCAGTTTGCTTTGGTATCTTCTTTTCTTACCCCACTCTCTCTCTCACTCTCTCACTCTCTCTCTCTCTCTCTCTCTCTCTCTCTCTCTCTCTCTCTCTCTCTCTCTCTCGGGATAGCTCACTCTCTCCTGTGTATCGATAGCTACCAGCCGTCGTCATTGGAACTCACTGTTAGTTATCTGATTTCCTCTAGGCCTTTCCTGGAAGCGGCCAATGAAAACCTGCTGCATTGGCAGTCTGTATCCAAACCCCATGGAAGACCAAGGAAATATTGTTTGACTTGGTGTCAAATACTGTATGCATGTCCACTCCAAAACTTCGGGTCAGCATTTATATGTACTGTTTATACAACATGTCCCGAAGCAAAATAGCAAATGAGGATATGGGGCCCCTTTTCCAAGCAAGCTTGCCTCTAGGAGCAGAGAAACTTCAATCCGAACTGAAATCCAAAGGCATGGAAAATTGTCATTGTTGAACCTATCTTGTTCATTGTTAATCAGTGTTTTGTCCTGTCGTTGCAGGTCCTGGGTGCTGGGGGCGTTTGCTCTGCTCTGCCTCTTAGGCTTGACATGGTCATTTGGATTGTTCTTTCTCAACGAGTCCTCCATTGTCATGGCTTACCTCTTCACCATCTTCAACACTCTGCAAGGCATGTTCATCTTCATCTTCCACTGTCTGCTCCAGAAGAAGGTAGGCGTGTGTTTGAGTTAAGTGAACAAAGGTGTTTCATTTGGACTGCTGTAAATACAGCTGTATGTTCTGTTTTGTATGTTTCCGGCTTAACCACTTAAATCCTATTTACGTTTACATATATATATGTATATGTATATATATTGTATATACTGTATATATATATTGCTGGTGAAAGTTACAGGAGTTCTTACTCTATGCTCTATGGTATGTGTGATATGAAATGGAAGCTTACCATAATCACAGTAAACATTATCATATCTTCAGTCATATTCAAGGGCTTTAGGGGGAAAATTAAACTAACTCCGGTCACTTTCAGTTCAGCACAGCTGAGGTGTGTGTTGCACTGTACACCTAATCTAGATTCCATCAAAGCCAAGAATTTTTACAAGCAACCCTCTCTGGTATTATATAATTCTTTGTTTGAGCTGTTGGAAATAAGTAGGCTAGACTTGGTTGTTAAAGTCCAAATGAAAACAATATGACTGTTGTGAATTAAAAGAATTTAGATAAAACTGAATGGCAATCATTTTTAATGGAGAATATTTTTTCTCGTGACCCCAAGAATCAGAATCGAATCATGAGATAGCAGAAGATTCACAACCCTAATTAAAAGACCATACCAGCGTCAATGGATGTTATTATCTATTCACACCATATAGTGTACATAAAAGCCCATTAAGGGCTTTATTTGTGTTGACATCTTCTCCATACAAAGTCCAAGGAGATGCAATGCACACCTGTATTCATGAGGTGCCGGCGAAGAAAAATAAGTAATGAAAACTGAATATGTTGCATTTTTTTAAAGGCTATACATATGTGTGTAATCACAGGTGAGGTGAGGCGACCAGTTACTTGGAATTATTTGACTTTATTGAGTAAATGCTTGAATTGTGTTGATAAATCAGTCTTTTCTCTCTGTACTATTTTTCAAGCAATGATATTTCATGTGTTGGATTATCTATCTCAAACAACTTTCATTTGTCTGCATTATTAGATTTTTCATACAATACTGAATTGAACTGAATCCAATGGCTTTCTCAAAAGTCAAAACAAACCATGTATAAACCAAGTATACTGTGATTCATAGTCAGTGGGCTAAAGATATCAGACCACTGGTACAATCCTTTATATACAATCCTGTATCTGCATTCAAGTAACTATTTGGGTGTTGCTAATATTTATGTGTATTTCACAACCCCTTGTTTGTTAAATACATGTTTGATATGACTAATCATGATTCTTTTTTCGGGGGATCACATTTTCCCAAACGTCTCATCTTCCCACATGTTATCATGATAGAAGTAACACACACGTTTGGTATTTGCACTGTTGTGGGTGGATGGCGTTTGATTAAGATTTGGATTTGACATGTCCCTTGGCAGAGGACTTTCGCTGTCTTGTGTTCACTCTGTTCTCAGTCGGGCCTGATCTTTCATCCCTCTGCAGGTCCGTAAAGAGTACAGCAAATGTTTCCGGCAGTCACAGTGCTGCGGAGGCCTGCCCTCTGAAGGCCCCCACAGTTCAGCCAAGACAGCCACCTCCCGATCCACTGCCCGCTACTCATCTGCTACACAGGTACTATACCGATACCGATTTTGGAGAGTCCTAGACCACCGCTGCCATTTGATTAGTTAGTCAGTCCACTTCACACTTTACACTCTTCAGACATTCTCCACAGACGTTTACCACTGCACAAGGACTTTTCCACTTGGGCACAAAACAGACAGACGTTTACAACGGGTACTTTGACATTGTGTATAACGGGTATTGCATAACGGGGTGGGGCATGCATTCCTGATTTGCATCGTTCCCAACTTGCATCGTTCCCTAGTAGGCCGGTACCCAAAGGGCACGGTATAGTTTATTAATCACTTAAGTCCTATTCATATAATGACATGACCAAAATAGGGACAAAAGGTTGAAAGTTGTTAAAAATCGGGACACATCGACAGCGTAATTGCTGTTACCAAAAGTCTAAAAGTCCAATAATGACCGAAATATTGGCTAAACCAATATATCGGTTGTAGTACAACATGCACCACATTGGGAATTAGATTTTGATTTTTTGTTCTCCCTACTGAGGGAAAGGAGAGACACCCAAGGCCTAGCTCTCAGATTGCATGTTTAACGGTGCATTGAGTTCTTCTCCTAGTTGGGTCAATAAGATGTGCAGGGTTTGTTTCATCCCTAGCACTATGTACCTGAATCTATTGATCATCAAGCAGTTAGTTAAATCACAGCTGCTAGCACTGGTTTGCATCAAAAGCACACATAGCCCATCGTCCCACAGGGCCAAGAGGCTGAACAAGAGCGGCATCTGATTTGAGTGCTGATCAATGGTATCTTTGCTGTCCGCACAGAGCCGCATCAGGAGAATGTGGAACGACACCGTCAGGAAGCAGTCAGAGTCCTCCTTCATCTCAGGAGACATCAACAGCACCTCCACACTCAACCAGGGTAAGCAACTGCAACCGTCTCTTCCGCCAGACAAGACGCATGCCCTATTCTCTTTGAGATGATGCCCGGAATTCAAAATGAACTCTTCAATAGACGCGACTGATGCGGCACTGCGGCAGCTCGAACCGAAACCGCCCCCTTCAAGATGAAACTTGATTTAGTGTTGTTGGTTTTGTTAAGATTAGCGTTATGCGATCAAAAGTAACACTTAAATGATCATGGCCCATCAATGTATGTGGCGGTGCCCCCGCAATATGTGCTTTCTGGATCATTAAGAGTGCAAGAGAAGATGTGTGTTATTTACTGTGCTGCCGATGTTGAGATTGTGCTCAACTCTCAATGACCCTGAGAAGAGCTCCTGGCTGTGCAGAAGACTCTCTTACTCATCCTCACCCCAGCTTGATTGTCAGGCTAAAGGCAGGGGGTGGGGTGGGGATCAGGGAAAGCAGATGGAGGTCAGTGCAGGTTTTGAGATAGATCTGAGTGTTCTCAAGTTCAGGCTCTAGACAGTGCCCTGACTGTGCTGGCTGTGGCTATGAATTAGCTCAGATGAATTGATCTGCCAGCACACAGTATTCTAGAGATCCATCGAAATGACTGAGCAAGTTATTACATTCTTGAAGATGTACCAAACCCACACTGTGGAAGGTAGGGATATGGTATTGTTTACTGCAGGCCACATAAGACATGTTTCATCCACTGTCTCGACTGGATGAGTTTTGTTTACAGGAATTTGCTTCGCATAAACAATACTGTAATGCCGTTTGGACAAGACTGTAATCATGCACACTTTTCACAATAACATTGTTTGTCAGTTACATCGGCTGTGTGTTTGGACAATGTTTTGCTTTAACCAACGTTAGTAATGTTGTGCTTTTATTCCTAATTGAAGGCAGGCGAATCATTGGTTATAAATCTTTGCCGTTGTCACATTAGGGACAACAAATGTAGGCCTTTTGTTTATGCTGACAACCGCCCGGCTAACTGCCACAGACAGTGACATGTCTCAACCTCTGTGCAAATGCCTATTTTCCCTGTGGTCTGTCTGTTTTACTTTGTGTCCCCCTTCTCTCATTCACCCCTTCTCTCTTCCTGTTATTTCAGGGATGACTGGCAACTACCTCCTAACTAACCCTCTCCTCCGAGCCCACGACACTAACCCCTATAACAACCTGCTGGCGGAAACGGTGGTATGCAACACCCCCTCTCCACCGGCCTTTCACTCTCCAGGTGCACATCCACCCTTGACCTCTCATTCTTGTATAGATCAGTGCTTTGTGTTGTCGTGTCTAAGAAATCAAACAAAGACAGGGAGAGACGAAGGGCTCTGGCCCGGTGGCTCCGACACAGCATGCAACCAAAAGGGTTGGAAATCACTCACTGCCGTGGATTCACCGTTTCCTCTTCCTCATCCCCACTCACTCTGTATTTAAGTCTTATCTACGCCAGTAATTCCTTTTTAAACACAGGCGGAGATACGGCTCCAAGCAGCCACTGTTATCTTATCTAGACTACTTTAAGAGACATATGGGAATTCCCCTGTGTTGAATGTATGCTTACATTTCCCTCCAGATATTTTAGACTATTTCCATATAACTCTTGTTGGAGTGTGGATTATATCTTTACAACACATTGAAATGTTGGGGGGGGAAAAATCTTCATATTTTTTGGTCAAGTACAGGCTGTTCTCAGTTTGATTTGAATCCTGCCAGTGTGTACTGTGACCTAGTTACCCACTGTTAGAGCAAAAAGGGGGGGAAAATGGGAGCACATGACGCAATGCGGGCAGAATTATAACCCTTGGATGTTCAGAGGCATTTGATGATGAAAGGGAATGGGAGAAAGCAGCGCTATGGCAAATGTGTGTAAGGAAGGAAGACGCGCATAGTTTAGCTACTGCACTCGGCGGTGTCCTCCATTTGACGCGTCCACAAGCTCACTTACAGCACAATGAGACCACTCAAGAGTGTGAGTCCGCCTGATAATGAAGCAGGATTGCGGGCCAAACAATCGCTGTGTGGAAATCAAAGGCTTTCAGCGAACTGTGTCGCCATGCTCAAATCTCCCACAATCTCACTGTAGTATATTCCTATTAAGGCATTATGGCGCTGAAATATTTACTTATGCAAGTGACAATTCCTTGATAGCACGTTTCATTGGAGGTGGAAAAAAAGTGGAAACGCTTAATTAAGCGTTTATTTTGAGTGTCAGAATAATCCTGTCCTCACCTCTTCCCTCCCCCGGCCAATCTGTCCCACAGGCATACTACTTGACCATGTGGAAACACTGGAGAGATACACTGAACCACCAGGGGAATACTACACATACTTAAAGCCTAAAATACGTTCATTATCGACTAACAGATAAAGAAGTGCTGACAAACTAGAGAATTGCATGAAGGATTTTAACACATGGAAACGGGCTTTGGGATAATAGGCAAGAGTGTAACAGGCAAATGTCAAAACCTGGTGTGAAGATCACCAGCTAAGTATGAAATACACACTGAGAGACTGTCGAGTTAAACATGAGTTTATTCCAAATGTTCGCCTGCTATAGTCATCACATGTAGCCCCTGCAAAAAGGACGATCCTGGCTGCTATTATAAGTGTATTAATACGAAGAAATACTCTGCAGATGTTCATTTCATGCAGTAAAAAAACGGTAAAGAGAACATCTTGGACGAATCTCTGCTGGAACGCTTCCCAGAGTGCAGCTGTCGCGGTGTCCAGTTAAATTCTGTTCACATCATTTCCCCCCCTCTCCCGGTAGACAATACCTGTCTGCAATAAAATGACTGCCTGTGCATAAACAAATGCAAATCTGGAATAGGGTGTATTCAGGGAAATTTCTTTTGTCATTCCTCTTTCCTCTTCCCCCCTTTTTGCCCGCTCGCTCTTTCCCCGCTCCCTGCACTCTCTTTGGAAATGTCTTTGATGTGTGTTTTTACGCTCGTTTCTCTCCGCGAGCGGCACTGTGCCTCTCTAGAGCTGCAATCTTTTTCAGTCTCACACTTTTCAGACTAATTTATCTGAAACCCTAGGCCTCAGTCTTCCTCTTTTTCTGTGTGAGAAATGAGGCAGGGCCTCTCATTTATAGGCTCATCCTCCCATCCAGTCAAATTCGCATATCATCTGCCATTCCCGCTCTACTGCTACTCAGGACAATCCTGAGTGTTAATTTAACGCCAAGAGATTCTCGGAGTTAGGTCCATTGAGTTACATCTGTACACTCTGAGTTAAAATTAACTCAGGATATTACAGTGTACTCGTGGTCATAGGGCTTTCGAAAAACGGGCTATCAGACTAATCTACAGTGAACATTTTATGCAGTTAAAATGACTGTATCAGATAATTAATTAAACCTTTAAAATCAGTACCACTCAGAAGAGGGAAAGACATGATGTTTGCGAGGAAATGTAGCTGTCATTTATTTATAGAAAAAGAGAAATGTGCTTGCTGCTGTGCCCTTCCACCTGCTGAGTCCAGGATTCAGTTGTCCTTAGTTTGTCCTGTACCAAACGAACTCTAATTTGCTGCCATTTCTCTATCTGAAGACTTATGCTGAAAATGTTTTAAACTGATCGCATTTGTTTCAAATCTCAGCTAATTGTAAGGACATTATCTTAAATTGGACTGACTGAATCCGGGCCTGATTTTACAAGCCTCCACTTTTGTCTTAAGTTATTTCAGTAATTTTCTCGTTTCTGCTGCAATTGAAAAAAAGCATCTGTTTTACTTTTTTTTTTTTTTTTTGCACATCAGCAGTTCTTAGGCCAGATAGCCTCAGCAGACACACTTGATGTGAGTGGTGGCAAAGTGAGTCATTGCACCCTGCCTGTCTGTGCTGGTGTGTGCGTGTGTGTGTGGGGGGGGGGGGGGGGGGGGGGATTGCTGTGCTTTGTGGGCCCCAGTGCAGAGAGGTGGCTGGCCGTCTGTGTTCGACATTACTCTTTTGTCTTGCTTTATTTTAACGGGTGGAATGTTTTATTCATCGTTTACCTCCGCAATGCTCCCTCCCCCCACCCTCCCCCAGCTTGCTTTTTCTATTTTTCTCTCTGACTCTCCCCATTGTCCATTGATGTTGTTGTTGTTTCTCTCTGTTGATACCTGGCTTCTTCCTACATATCAGTGTGTTGCTGTGTGTTTTGAGTGTTTCTGCCTTCTTTTTTCATAATGTCAAAATATTGTTCAGGATAATCTCTAGATTGGCTTTAATGATATTCAGGTATAATGAGGAAAGTTATGATGGGGGAACAAATTGATTTTTACTGAATCATTTTTGAACTTTAGAAACTTTTTTTTAAAGTGTATATTTACATATATATACGCTGTATAAAATGTTGATTAAGGCAGAGATCAAAGAGTCTCCTGATCAGTATGGAGCTGTATGTGGGTCGTGATTCAGAAACTGTCTGACTGCTCCGAACAACCACGCAACTCTACCTCTAACGTCGTGCTTCTGCCTCTCGTTGCAGGACAGCACTCTATGACCAACAGCAGGGACATCAGCGCCATGGACACCCTCCCGCTTAACGGCAACTTTAACAACAGCTACTCCCTGCGCGGCGACGGCGACTACGAAGACGTGGGCGTCCGAGGCCCCGGCGACCTTGGGGCCCTCACTCTGGACGACGCCACCTTTGAGAAGATGATCATCTCCGAGATCGTCCACAACAACCTCCGGCCCCGCGGGGGCCCCCCCGCTCCCAAGGGCCGCGATGCCCCCAGGGAGAGGGACAGCAGGGCCCCGCCTCCCCAGACCAGGGTTATGGTGGACCGAGGTGGGGGTGAGAGCGGCAGCGAGGACGATGCCATCGTGGCGGACCACACCGAGGCCTCGTCGCCCCAGAGAGGGGGAGGGGGCGGTGGAGGAGGAGGCGGCCACGCCGCCACCTTGGAGCTGCTGCTACACCCTCACCATAAGGAGGTACTGGAGGCCCCGCTGCTCCCCCAGAGGACTCACTCCCTCCTCTACAGCGCCCAGAAGGCCCCTAGGCGCCTGGAGGGCTGCGGGGGCCCCGGCCCAGAGACTGTCACGGCAGCGGAGGACGCCGGCTCCCAGTCGCCCAACAATAATAGAGACTCCCTGTATACCAGCATGCCCAACTTGAGAGACTCGCCCTCACCCTCAGCTTCGCCGTACCCCCCCGAGGAAGAGGAGGACCGTTCCCCGTCCCCCAGAAGCGAGAGTGAGGGCGTCTATCACAAGAGCATGCCCGAGCTGGGAGACGGGCCCCAGCCGCTGTCCTACTACCATATAAACCGAGGCACCAGTGACGGGTGCATCCTCCCAGCCAGCACTGAGGACTGCGTGCCAGAGGGAGAGGCCCCTAAGGACGGACAGATGCAGCTCATTACCAGTCTCTGAGCAGGTGGATAACCATCGTCTGTTTTGCACGGGTCGGAACACATGGGTGCTTTTGGTTGATGTCAAAACTGTTGCCAAGTTCTGCTCTGCACTCTAAATGCCCTTCCTGTTAGAAAAGGAAGTGAAATGTTTTTTTTTGTTTTATTTTAAGTGGTGGAAATGGAAGGAATGGATGACTTTTGCACACAGACTTCATAAAAAAAGAAAGAAAAAAAAACACACACACACACACACACACACACACACACACACGCGGGCGCTCAAGAAGTCCTTCTGAGACCAGACGTCTGTGGACTGGAATTGCTCTGCTGTCGAACTAGAAGAGGTGCAGAGAATAATGTACAGACCGCTCTGTGTGTCAGAGAGAAGTCTGGCGCCGTCCCTGTCCAGCCTGCAATTGTATTGTATTGAAAGAAAGGTGGAAGAATAAAGGGCGGGGGATGGGGGTCATAATCCCAAGTTTAGAACTATGGAACACTCCTGAAATACTTTGGAGGACATTCCACAACAAGGATGAGTTTAGTCCTGAATTATAGGAATTAGAAGAAGTGTGTCTCCAGTACACAGTCAGGACTATAAAATTAAAGCAACCACTAATTCAGACTCAGGCCTTATATTTTTCTCTATTGCACATTTAACTGTTGTCAAAGTTAACAGCTAAAGAAAATATATTTTGCTGTACCACTAGTGTAAAGGGTGAACATAAACAACAAAGAAAAGAAAAAATGAAATGGCATCCATTCAGTAAAGACTGTAGGCTACGTCCTTTCAATGTTAAGAGGATAGTTCTGACAACGTTGTTCAAAATGGTGTGTTTTTAACTCTATCACAGTTGACTTATGTAGTATGTTTGAATATGAAAAAGATGTATGGAGAGAATATGAAATACCATGCTCACTCTCTCAGTCCCTGCTTGTGAAGTGCTTTTGCTTTCATGAATGATCATTTTTGCCAGTAGTATATTTGTTAACACCATGCCATGCACAGATTTGGAGTGAATTGGATACTTGTGTAATTTATTTAACTTGAAAGAAATTGTCAGGTTTCAAGAATTTCTTTGTGTCAATGCGATCTTGCAGTTTTGCGAACATATTTCATTCTTTGACACTAATTAATTTATTAACTGAGCTATTCAAAAATGTGGGGGTAAAAGAACATGGTTGAAAAGTGTGACTTGTTTCAGCACTGTTAGGTTCATTTTATTTCTTTTGTAAGAGCCCATCATCAGCTGATATTTAATTCAACTCTTGTTTGATATTAAATAAATGTGAGATTTTTTCTTGTTCTCAGACCCCTTCTCCCTTCTTCGTATTTTGCATAGAAACTCATCCATGAAGGATAATATGTATTAAAAAAATGTCAAGGTCCTGCCAAGTGCCAAGAGTGACTATGACAGTGATTATGCATGGACTAACAAGATATGTCATCCTTTTTTTTCAGACTCTGTGAAATGGAAGAACATCATATGAAGGACAGGTTAATGTGATATATCCTCTCTCAGGTCTGACGCAGCACTGCAGTCACGAAAGGTTGACGAGACTCTAAAGTACTGATTTAGTAGAGTCAGAATGAGCTTCATCCAAGGCGTCCTTGTTCAACTGACCACCCACCTACTTACAGCAGACATGTATCTAACCACTGCCGAGTGGAACTGTGACGCGCACTCTATTAGTCAGCGCTGGGTGCCAGTTGGCTGTCAGAGGCTGATGAGCGGGCCAAGGCAGAGCTCTGCCTCGTTGTTTGAATATCAGCCTCTCGGTTTACACAGAGCCATCCAAAAAGGCCAGTGAGATACTGAATAGGTTTGTAAAGGATATGGAAACTTGGCTTCCGTTCAGCTTTAAATCAAATTAAATACTGTACATTGCTGATGACCTGCACACAGTTCACTGGGAATGGGCTTGTGCTGTCTGTGAAAGCCTCTTTACTATAAACATTAAGAGAGCTGTCATGGCGACTAGCAGTGGACCTCACATGAAACTCATATGAAGATGTGAGGTCACTGAAGAATAGAAGAATTCCCCTGTTCGTGTTTTCATAACAGACAAAATCATGATGGATGAATGCGCTGAGCTGCCTTTGCCAAGCTTTAGGGTCGATTTTGCATGATGCATATATATTGGTTCATTATCACTGAGTAATCTGAGGTGCTGCATTACCTCTCTCACCCTATTACCTTCAAGAACAGTGTATTGTGAAATTGAACAATGTACAGATGATCATGTCCTTTTCACTTTATGACTGCAGGCTTTTTGAGAGTATGAACACAGATCTTTTTTATTTTATCTGAGCAAGATGATTTTCCAGCCATCTAACATCCTCAAAGTTTTGAATCTAGATTAGATTTGTTGACTATTACTTCTGCCATAACCACCTCCTTTTATGTGACGCAGGATATTAGCCATGCAGTGTTTGCGTTGCGAATGAAGAGTTGTTGAAGTTTCCTGGAGATGAAAGTGCTTCACTAATCAACGGATCTTTTATCTGTTCACAGTCAAAGCCCAGCTTTCATGGGGCAGTGGTATATGAAGGCGCAATGAGGCTCAGTCCAAGAAGACTAATATTACCGCGTTTTCATTTAGGTCTGTTTGATGTTACAGCCTGTGGTGACTTGGACATTATTTCATGTCCATCATCAAAAGACATCAAACAAGATGCTACATTCAAAATCTGATCACAGAACCTACGTATTCCAATATGTGGTGGATATATCCGCTTGTGTATATCTGTGCATTTCCTTGTGGACGCTTGTCTGTATAGGTGTTTGGAAGGGAGGTGTATCTTACCGAATTGTAATGAGTTAACATACATTGTGCCAAAACTGAAATGAACATTGTGTTATTAAAGAAAACCATTTTCTGACCTATTCCAACAAGGTTTTTCTAAGGGGTCCAAAAGAGAGCGAGAGAGAGAAAAAAAAACATTAGAACGAAAAGGCGTTCTTGCGGACAAATGTTTATATTCTAGGATAGCAATCTTTAGCCAGAGCGGGAACTATGCATAATTACATTAGTACGGGCACAAAGCAGAAGGAGTATTGGTTTACCTCAGGGCCCCTGTAAATGCACAGCTTACATTCCTCTACATTTCACTCTGCAGCAGGAAGATAAAGAACATCTGAATGTGGCTCCTTGCGTTATTCCCGCTCTGCTGCCACAGTCACACTGCACTGCACCGCACTGCACTTCCTCAGCTGTGTGCTTCCCTGCACACGTATGATGGGGGGAAACTATAGCTCCACTGAAAAGGAGGAATTTCTGCCTAGACAAACGGCAAAAACAAACTACAATCAGATTAGCTCACATTTCAGTGGCTCAGTACCTATAGCCTGTGTGCGTGTGTGTGTGTGTGTGTGTGTGTGTGTGTGTGTGTGTGTGGGGGGGGGGGGGGGATGCGTGTGTGAGAGAGAGAGAGAGAGATTGCATACACCCATATGGTAACTGTAGAATTTGAATCTTCAATGGTAACCTACAAATCGTGCTGAACCGTTAGATTTTTGTAATTCTATGCTGTGTCTTGTTTCCTTTTGAAATTTCCTAATGATGCAAATATTCCAATTAAAAACTAATGGATACGTTTTATCCATTCTAGTGTACTTGTACTCTGCTGTTTTAAGGCTTGCTAGGATATCACCAAAACTATCCCTTTCCAAAAAGAGTGCATTAGGAGGATGCTAGACTGCCACAAGAAAGCCTATTAAGAGATTACGATTGCCATGGTTTAGGACATACACAAGAGGCCTCCTCCAGTCCAGCTGAAAAAGGCTTGATAGATTTTCTCGCTTGTGTGTCTGAGACAGAGGAAGAGAGGCAGACGGTCACAGGCAAAGAAAGGAAGAATGAAAGACTGTGACGTATGAGAGCAGTATTCAAAAACAGTTTAATCACTCCCACTGTAAACTGTCATGGCTCTTATGAAATACCTATTGACTTAAAAATTGGAGCAGTGGTGTACAGTAACAAAGAACATTTACTTGAGTATTGTTTTAATTGTAAAATGTTTTGAATATCTGTACTCATGGGCAGTATTCTAAATAATAAAATGTAATTTGGCTGGGACAGAAAACATTTGTAATTAATTTTCAGTATCTTAAATACATAAATGATTTTATTCTCAAATTGACACATTTTAAACATTTGCACAGGTTTATACTGTGGAATAAATACATTTAAAAAGAAACACAATGTGAGATGTCACGTCTACTCCGCCTCTGATTGGCTTACAATACCCACCCTCAGAACAAATTCAACAACAAATGAGAGGCAGAGTAGGGCGGGTCTTGAGACAGACTTCATATCACCTTGCCTCAACTAGTAAATGAATCCTCGTGGACATTTCCTTATGCATTAAAGGTTTTTGTGATAACCAATCTGTATCCTGGTCAGTATCCTGGTGTCAGTATCCTGCTCAATACCCTAGTGTCAGCATCTTGGTGTCAGTATCCTGGTGTCAGTATTCTGGTCAGTATCATGGTGTCAGTATCCTGGTCAGTGGTGTCAATATCCTGATGCCAGTATCCTGGTCAGTATACTGGTTAGTATCCTGGTGACAGTATCCTGGTGTCAGTATCCTAGTGTCAGTATCCTAGTCAATGTCCTGTCAGTATCCTGGTCAGTATTCTGGTGTCAGTATCCTTGTGTCTGTGAAGTACAGGCGTAGAGGCAGCTCTGTGTAGGATTGTGCATTCAGTCTCATGCCATAGTTCTTGTCTAGCTTTCAACGATAACAAGGTCACTCTGGCCTGCACTTTCACACACAGTCGTAAACGTTTTGGCTGCCTGCTCCAACACTCTGCTTGTATGATCAATGTATTCTTTGAAATTCTGACATAGGCAATTCCTTTTATATTTAACAATCAATCAGTTTTTATTAAATGTATTTTCAAAATACAAAATATGTATTTTTATCTCAAATTTCTCAGACCAGTATTTTGTATTTGTATTGTGATCCAAAATTACCCAGTATTTGTCATTTGTATCAAAATACTTTTTTCTGTATTTTCGCCTGTACTTTACTTGACTGTGTTTTTCGATTGACTCTTCTCCACTACATTTCAAAGACAAATAATGCACTCCACTACATATCAGGCAAAACGTACATTATGAATTAACCACATAAGCCATATTTCAAATATAGTGAAAATAGCATGCTCACATCGTGTGAGCTTGTATGATCTGCTATTTTCACTATAGTACACTACTCATGTACTAGAGTTGAGTACTTAGTCCACCAATGAAAATATATCAACAGTTTGATCACTACTGTGATCAAACTGACAACTGTCATCATTATGAAATACCTGTACTGACATAAATATTTGGCTGCCTGGAGTAATCTGTCACACCCATGACATAGTACAGTACAACATACTAACACCCAGTTTTCGGGTATTCAAAAGTACAAATTTAAAAATTCATTTGAAATGTAGAACTTTTGCCCCAAAAAAGTAAAAAACAAAAAAAACATATTCAGACATTTTCAAAAATAGTGAAAATAGCTGATCTACAAGCTCACAACGCACGTAGATTTTCACAATATATGAAATAGGGCTTAAGTGGTTAATTCATAATATATTTTTGTAAGTTTGGGTCCCAATTCAAAAATACAATAATTATTTTTGAAATGTAGTAAAGTGAAATGTCCTTGCAATTTTGTTTTACTTTGGTACAGCACTCAAGTAAATGTACTTAGTTACTATCCACCGCACCCTACAGACTATGTTTGTATGTTGGGCTCTTTCTGCTCTAATAATGGTGATGCATTCCCTTAAGACGTTGACATAATATATTGCTCTTATTAGTCCAAAACTAATCCAGGTATTCCAGTAGGAACGGCTTTCTCTGGAGAAAAATTGTCCTAAATTACTAAAAAGGGGGGAAAAATGGTTCTCCAGTTTTAGATATTTGAGACAACCTTGGGAAAAGAGAACAAACGATGGCTGTAATTTTACTTTTTAAAATGGTGTTATTGTTCAACAAGGGGTTTTCATGAATCAAAACTCATGTGTGAACAATTAAAATATTGAGTGCAAATGAAAAGCAAATGTGTAGAACACATTTGAAAATAATGTAATTAATATAATATATCTTACATAAGATATGGTAATTCTTAGTCTGAATTCAGTGTATTTTGAAATGTCAGAGCAGAGAGAGTCATTAAATGCATTGAAGTTTAAACTGTATAGTCTAGATTAGAAAATGTGTGTGTGTGTGTGTGTGTGTGTGTGTGTGTGTGTGTGTGTGTGTGTGTGTGTGTGTGTGTGTGTGTGTGTGTGTGTGTGTGTGTGTGTGTGTGTGTGTGTGTGTGTGTGTGTGTGTGTGTGCGTGCGCGCGCGTGCGTGCGTGCGTGCGTGCACATGTGTGTGTTATGTTTTATAAGATAAATAATTACAGCCAATGTATCCAAAATAATTATTCATAATTTTGTACTTTAATAGCAAAATCAGTGAATCGATGGTTGAATCTTACAATAAGGTCAGGCTTTATAACGATAATTGAATTTTCCTATTTTGAATTACATGAATTACAAGTGTAAAAATAATAAAATAAATACAAATGTTTTTAAATATAATATAATACTAAATACTACTACTACTACTACTACTACTACTTCTACTACTACTACTACTACTACTACTACTACTACAACTAATAATAATAATAATAATAATAATAATAATACACTTATAATAAAATCATAATAATAAACTATACTTCAACGGTAAAATAAATGTATAAAAGGTATCACATATGCTTTCTTTCGCCATGGTACAGCTGAGTGTGTATGTTTTTCTGTTCCTAGACTCCACTGCTGGATCAGTGGGAAGGTTTACAGCGTTAAACAGCAGGGTGTCTTTGACTAAATGCTCCATTTAAAGGGGTTTTATTCACAGCTTATTTACTTACAGTAGTCTAATCACTTACGCCACTTCTGAACCTGAAATACAGTGTAGAGTACAGTAACATGTGGAGATAATCATGAAGCTAAGAAAATCAATGTCATGGTCGACGGGCTTTCGCATTCAAAGACTGCCCCATGCAAACTTTCCTTTGGCTATTGGTTTGGAAATCAAAGTGACAGGGTAAGAAAGGAGTAATGTGAATAAAGGCTTGTCTTTTCCAGTATAACTATTGGTGATTGTTGCACTGCTTTATGTGGTGACAACATTTTATTGTTTTCTTGTATTCGTTAAATGAAATCAAATGTAGGCTTATTTTCAACAAGGTTTTGTGTTACATGCACACACACACACACACGCACGCGCACGCGCACGCACACACACACACACACACACACACACACACACACACACACACACACACACACACACACACACACACACACACCAGAATATGTGTAATAACTATCTCACTGTGTCTTTGTAAACACTGAAACTGTATATAACCCTGAAAGGGCTGTACATCGCTGGATACAAGATGTTATCTCACCGTCAAGAACAAATAATGTTGCCATAATACCGTTCAACAAGTGACGGCAGATGTATAGGGGTTGGTGAAGACAGAGCATGGGCTGATCAAGGTCATCGCTGCTTCCTGCCAATATCATCATAATGAAACCAAAGGAAGAAAAGAAAGAAATTAAACGTCATCTAGGTCCTGCTCACACATCATTCATATCACAGTGAAAAAAGAGGCATTGGACCATTTAGACTTGCTGATGGGAAACGTTTTCAAATGCTCTGGTTGCATATAAAAGGAGATGACAAGAACAATATGTTATGATTTGATCTGCTTTGGTAACAGCTACATCTTAACATCAGAATAATAACAAGAACATCTGAGTGTCTCAGTCTAGCATTTCTAAATGCCTCCCTCATATACTATTATGTTTGTTCCATGTATTTCCCCCAAACTTTTTTTTGTTTTCCCCTTTCTTCAATTTGTGCCACAGAAAAAAAACGAAAAGAACAAAAAAAGAAATGAAAGCGGCAACAGTAGAACAGACACAGTCTTCCAGCAAACACACTCACAAAGACAACAGATGTTTCTCTATTCTGTGTAACATCTGAAAAAGAAAAAGAAAAGAAAAAACACCTACGGCATGCAGCAAGACAGTCTGAAAGAATAAAAAGAATTAAGTTTGCGCACTATACTTTTTTTCTACAATACTTCTTACAATCTGAAGCGCTATGCAGAAAATATAGAGCAGGACTTGTGTAACATTTGGTCAGGTCTAATCCTGTCCCACATCT
>NC_139942.1:33784594-33974594 GCF_963454915.1 Gymnoscopelus microlampas | reverse complement strand
TGCGACCATCTTGTCCATCTTTTCCTACACTGTCCAGACGGGAGAAAAAGCCAGGCCATCAGCTCCCCTCACCAAACCTGTCCATCACTGTCACTCTGGATCAGTGGTGCAGAACTCAGCCTGCCTCTCCCGCTGGTCCCTGCCGGACCGGACTTGTGCGGTCTAGCCCCTCATATCGTTGTCAGGGGTCCCAACTGACGGCCTGCTGCTGCAGCTGATTCCAGTTTGTTGCCCTAGCTATGGACTGATGCCAGCAATCTGTGCTATGACAGTGGGTGGCCGTCTGGTAAGGAAGGGATGTGAAAGGTACGGTGTGCAACGCCGTTATTCAGCCCAGACATTATAACACCCTAACGGTACCATCATGCACGCAGCGCTGCTCTTGGAGCGACTGGCAGTCCCTGATGAATCATGACAGAAGACTTTACGTGAGAGTACATGAAGCCAGTTGTCCACAGGGATTTATGGGTGGTGTGGTTAACAACATGCATGAGTGCTGTTAGTCTCTGCGCTACAAGATCAGATTGGACAGCACACTAATACCGTAAAGCCCAATTTGTGCTTTTGTTGCACAACGGCATCGCTGTTGACAACAGATTTTCAAATGATAAACGCGATGTACCATCCCGTTTATCACTGGAAAGTATAAATTAGGTGTTAACTCAGCAGAACAGGGGTTCTCTCTCTCTCTCTCTCTCTCTCTCTCTCTCTCTCTCTCTCTCTCTCTCTCTCTCTCCACACCACATGTGTGAATTCCATCGTTATGGAAAGGGTTTCCAGAGGATCTGGATCTTTCAAACAAGCCACAACAGGCGGCAAAACCCAGCTTCTCAGCCTCCCACAGAGACAGGGACAGCCAGTGGAGGAGTGAGAGCAAGGATTGGAATTTAATTACAGCCTTAAAGCCCTCTGAGTCCAATATGAGGGAGAGGGATGGGACATAAACCTAGAGGGGCTGCCTTTGTTTGTATGGTGGCGGCTACAACGAGAAAACCACTCCAAAAACCCACTGTGGAGACACTCAAGTCTGCAGAGCCGTGGTTCACATTTTGACAGATGGACAGCTGGGCCGTGACACACTGACAGACTCCTTCACTCATTCACTCCAGTTTTTTTTCCCCCACAATCTTTTTTTCTTATTAGAATGCTCATTCATACTGTATGTTGTATGAGCCTGGGAGGAAAGCGGCCAGCCAATAACGACCTGGAGGTAGCAGAGAAAAGCATAAATTTGATTATCCATTCTGGATGGAATACTGGGTTGTAAAAGTTAACTATATAATACAGCAGCGTGTTAGATTGAGTGCTTTAAGTGAGAAATAAATTCAGATCTTTGCCAGTTGAAGTTTGCTCGTGAAGAAGGAGTGTCATCCACTGATCAACTACTACGTGGATTTAGTGAACTGTCTACCTGTAATTACTCCTTAAAATACCTCGGAAAGGCCTAAGATTTGTGGCTAAAATCAATCTGTCTTTTTCCACATTGCTGACCATAAACGCAATTCCCTCGTGTCTAACTGAAGGAACATGGATGGACTATTACAGGGGGAACCTATGGCCTTATGATTGGATTCAAAGCTGCTCTGGCTGACACATCAAGGGAATATTCTAGGCTGTGCATTGGCCAAACTGGCGGCAGAGCATGGAATCTGCAGAGTGAGTTAAAAGTCACAGGCCTGCTCCCAATCCCATTGTGTTTCAGCCAGGGTGGGGCACCGGGGATGAAAACCAGACTAGGGTCCCCACACGCTCCATGAAGAACAGCGGTCTGAAGGAAGGATGGCCGCTCTCCCCCTCCCTCCACCCTTGTAACAAAAAAACTATTCTTCATGTCCATGGTACATTAGTGGCGTGCCCCAAAAATAGCCGATCTACAAGCATTTGTATTTACGGTGTGCAATGATGTCGTATGATAACATATAAATCGGGCTGAACGGGCCGAACGCTACACTGATAGGCATGGTAGAAACAATGAGGGGTAACATTTACAATGGAGAAGGGTTTTAGTGCTGCTCAGGCCTCAGGCTGTGAGAGTCTGTCAGGGGGTGGGGCAACCCGCAAGCACAGAAATCCAGATGTAGGTTACTGCCAAAGAATTCCAAAATCCTGATGTGCTGGCCGACAGGGAGACTACAAAACCTTCCCCATGTAAATAACGTCAGCAAATCACCCCCTACACCCCCTTTATAAAGAGTCTGGAGGCATTTAAGCCAAGACAGCCATGAGAATACAAACCGCATGTCTTTTTCTGTTAGGGTTTCTTAAATCACCTCAGCGCCGTTAAAGCAAAAAATATCAGGGTCCATTTTGACAGGAACAAGTCAGGCAATGGACATGGTGCATGACGTCCACAGAACCTGGGGATAGAAGGTGGGGTACCCAACTTGTCAGCCATAATTGGCTTTGGCATCAACATCATGCTAATGTATGTCTTCAAAATGGCAAGGTTTTCTCAACAAATTGTTACACAATATTGCAGTTACTTTGTTTGTATAAAAAAAATGATAACAATAAAAAAGACTTCAGACATCTATTTATGGAATTGGATGGTGTTCTTTGGTGAACTTTCTACCTTGACTCTCGCTGGCCCTGGGCCAGGCCTGGATAAATAAGGTCTAAAACTCCAGCTCAGTTGGTCTGGGGGGGGCTCAGTGGCAGGGGCCAGCCTTGTATGGGTCACCGCCATGGATTACACAGTGTGAGAGAGAGCATGCTGGCTATTCGACTACAGAGGCAGATGTGTTCAACGGGCACGTTCTCGTTCCAAAGGTGAAAAGAGCGTTCCTCCCAGTGAAAGATGCCTGTGATATAGTCTGTAAGAAATTAATGCTGCTGAAATGGAAAGTCTCTGGTGGGTGCATGCCGATTACACCTGTTTTCTATTCATTTGTGTAATCGCATCCCTGAAAGTGTCATCATTCCCTCATTTCAGTTTGGGCTTCACTCCACCGTCTTTATATCCATTTTTCTGACACATGCAATCTCTTTTGACAAAAACGTGTTGACTTTTTTTCTCTTTCTTCCCCTCCCTTTTTCTTCCCATGAGCCACGAGGTGTTATTCACCAGATGTTTCTTTTTCTTTCTTTCTTTAGACATTTTGATTTGGAGATGTGGCTTCAAATGATCGTGTCAGAATGTAGCAATATGTAATGGTGGTGGGAAATGTGGAAATGTTCAAAACCAGAAGAACGATCCGCGTAAATGTTAAGGTTAGGTTTTGGACGTGGCGCCTATCTGGGGGGACTGCCACTTTACTTACTTGAGATTCTCCTGCTATAGGCTGAATAGAGCTGAATGAGGTCTGGACTACGTAACACTTCAAAATAGAGAAATGTTTTCTTTTGAAAAGAAAGTGAGAAGTCCTTCCCGTTTAGTATTTTCTTCATTGAGTAAGCTGAAAGGGAAACACTAAGTGTACAATAAAAGTGTGAAAAAATTGAGCTAGAAATTTAGAGTTAAAGCTGCAATCTATAACACTTGCTGTATGTCTTTCCTGGGATTTGAACCTAGGTCTCCTGTGTTGGAGACAATTCTTCCAGTGAGCTAAGACGGAACGCCCACTTGGGCATGGGAGATATTGCCCTTTAGCTTCAGACAGTACTACTTGTCAACGAGTAGTGTTCCTACCCGAACAAGGGGTTTTCTCAAAGGCAGAGCAGGGAGCCCACGTCAAACAACTGCCATACAGATTGGTCAAAATAACTTAATAATAACACTAAAGTTCCAGAATGTAGCTGTAAATTAAAAATGAACAATATGCTTAACTTTGAGAGTGTACATTTTAACCTCTAAGGATTGTTGGAGAGGAACATTCTCCATCACCCATCCCTTCTAATTTCTACCTCCACTATACATGGTAGTATACTGTGTACTAATATATCTATTCTAAAATCCCTGTTTGTACAATCTATTTGATGTAAACTTCTTGTCGTTAAATATAAGCTGCTGAACAATTTTCTAAAATATTCCCTGGCTGTATCACTACCCCCTACAAATATCAATAGGGACACTTGAGTCATTCAGCATGCAGTCCTAAATTACCTGACCTAATTACTGGTGGAGTGACTTCTTGGTGTGTTTGCATAACATTAAGTCTGTGCACTAAATTCATCTTCTCTCCGCCTTGACGAAAATACCCTGTGAATTCGGCTCTAAACAAAGCGTAACAGCGGCCAGTACACAGATGACATGTATGAGCTGTGACATGTCAACATGACTGGTTGTATTTATCCCGGCACTCATTGCGACTGACTGGCCGTGCAAGACCACTGTGCCAGTCACTAAGGTTAATTAACTATCTGGAAACTATTTCAGCCCTGCCAAGTTTGTGTCACTTCAGGTATGTCTCCATTTAATGTCTTCCGTTCTAAGTATAGGTGGCTGGCACCAGCTCAGAATGCTTTTCCGCTGTGCGTAATCATAACGACAGCAGAGAGAATGCAATAATATGACATGTTCTAAAAATTTTAAAAAAGTTACTAAGCACTGTGTGTTTTGCCAAAACATGCCATGACAAACATTATTATAGCAAGGACCTCCATGTACTTGTACATGTATGTTTGACATATATTTCTAGGGTTATATTAGCTGGGGGGAGATCCATGCTTTTGATATCTGGTCATCCATTTTTAATGCCGGTGAGGATGTGTTTCTGCTTCTGGTTAGACTGAGTTAAATACATTGCCTCTTGGTAAATGTAGACTGTATGATATGTTTGATTATATCACAATTTAACCACTTATTCGTACAACAAATAGTGAAAATAGCTGATGTACATGCTCACTATGTTTTAACGTTTAATGTTTTTTCAAATAAAATACAAATTGGAAGATCTTCCAAAAATAGGAACGCCAGGGTTAATGTGGTTAACAAACATGTTTAATGAAATTGTTAAGAAAATGTCCCCTCCGCCACTCATTTCTCTCTCTCTCTCTCTCTCTTTTTTTTTTTTTTTTTTTGCACAAATAGAACCCTGCATATATTAGTCTATTAGAGACTGTTGGCTCACACAGTTTTCAAATGCTTCCACCTAAACATGTACAGTATGTAGCATTCAGAGATTGTGGAGTAGTTGTCTGGCTTGAGAGACTATGCATAAGTCCTTGCGCCACATAGGTCAAACAGTCCTACAGCATATTCTGCAACACGTCCCATCTATATGTTTATGGGATTTTGGTTGTTGAGTTATGATACAATAAGAAAACAGAATCAGGTTAGTATAGTAGTTTGCCCTTTTCTTGTGGCAGAATAGAACTATGTAGTAGCCCATAGAAATGAATACATGGTCCCTTTGTTTCTAATACCGAGCTTACATCACAGGCATGTATTATGCAGTAAGCCTATATAGCTATATATTCATAGCCCACATTGCGTAGTTTATTAGCATAATCAAACATTGTTGTCTGAAATGCAGCCGTCACATTGGTGTATTTCTTGTACCTGCCATGTGTTGATGTTATCACTTCTGTTGAGACAGAGTTATTGCCACACAATTCACTGGGGGACATCAACGCCACTGTTCTCTATGCAAAACAGGGGAAAGCTCACTGCTGCTTCATATCTGTAACTCAGTCAATTGCCACTTCAGAGTGGATATGGGATTTCTACGGCAACAAAATGTAGGCCGATGTCATATTGTCAAATTTATCAGTTGATATCCATATACTGCAATGCTGTGCATACTTGAATTTAACATAATGTGATTAGGGTTCAATGAAGAAAAGTCATGTTGTAAGGAGAGATGCTGATATCCAACCTGTCATCTTAATTTAATCATGTTTCCTGCATGCACAATGGAAATGCAAACAGACACACAATGTGAAAGGGGATCTTATTTTTCCAACGAGAAATGAAAATATTAATCTTTTGATTGCAGTTACAGTAACTATTTCATAATAACATTTCCATGTCAATCAAGCGCTGTTTTCAAAGGCGTACATCAAGGAAAAAGGCGCAGGCCTTGCATGCGTCCAGCAGAATACTAAATAATTTCATTTTAAGAAACATTCTCTTATCTTTAAAGTGAGTGAATCATTAAAGAAAGAACCAAATCCATTTATGTTGGGTGCAGGAAAACTAGAGTGCTTTTACTCAATGTTATTGACTTGCCCACATAAACATCAAGGAAATGAACAACATTTCTGCACATGACTGTGGCCTCTCCAATGTAAGATTAAAATCAAATGAATGGTGCTATTTTGTTTTGCTTGCCGTGAAATCAGTTTATGTTTAACAGTTAAGAGTATGTGTGTGCGTGCGTGCGTGCGTGTGTGTGTGTCTGTGTGTCTGTCTGTGTGTCTGTGTGTGTCAGAGAGGGATAGATAGTGAGTGTTTGGGGGGGAGAGATAAATTTGGGTAAAAGGGGTGGAATTGATTCCTTGCCAACGAGTTCAAATAGAAGACTATTTTTACATTGTTCACAGTGACTGAATGCTCCGTGTGAGGCATTAGTTATGCTGACTGCAGGGTCATAAATAATATTTTACTGCAGCGATGAGATGTGTGTGTCCGTTAGCCTGACATCTGGGTTTTAATTCTCAGAGAGAAAAAAATCCCATATCTGCATGATCCTACTAACACAAGCCATCTGAAGAGAATACAGATGAGAGATCGTCTCTCTTTCCTTGCTAAACCTCCTCAAACATCCCTGCAAGGCAACACACAGTAACCTTGGTTGATTAAACATTCCTTTCTGGTCGGCACTCAGAAAGCCTCGCCTTGAGCATGTGCCTATAGCACATACGGTATGCACTGTGCAGCACCTAAAAAAGTGCTGGACTGTGAAAAGAGATTTGAAATGAAATATTTTAATAGTAGAGTAGATTCTATGTGTGTCAGTGGCTGGTGTGGTCCATGTATGTGGATTGATACGTATGCATATGATGGTGATGTATGTGCATCTGCAAATCAATATGACTTCATTGCACGATCATGGGCTCTGTGGGACTTATTATCATCACTCATTTTAATGAGGTAGCAAGTGATAGGGCAACAAGATCACTAAGAGAGTAATGTTCCACTGGGAGAGTGCAAACAGCGCCACCAGATGGTCTTGGCTGAGGATGAGCGGAATACCAAACAGCCACGGCTCACACGTCGAGGCACTGAAAGAACAGTAGCATGTTAATGCCTGATTTATACTTTGTCATACGACTGTGTCTCGTTTTCCACTTGAAGATCAGTTATTTGTGGTAGGCCTAAGCGGCACCATCGCAAGTAGAAACTAGGCTTAAACATGTGTCTCAAAATAGAGCTGAGAGGTTCACTGAAGACCAAAAAAAAAAAAAAGAAAGAAAGAAAAGAAATTCAAAGTATTCCAAAATGGAACTAGAACTATGAAACACACATCACACTTTATGTTTCCATGAACGTTATGTGCGTGCTATAGAAAGCTTATTTATTTTGGGGCCACTGGTTGCTCAACGGAAAGAGTAAAGTGTGCAGGGATATATGGAGTCAGGGGCCAGGGGCCAGGGCGTGGCTGTTCCAGCTTGAATAAACTTCATTAGTGCTGACAGCATTTCATACTGTGGACCCTACAGTACCGGGGATAGAACACAAAGGTCAGGCATAGCTATAGTTTTACATAACAGCCTAACATGACCACATTTAGATGGTGGAAATCGTCTGTACAATACATGTTTCTATTGTCAATAGATCAACCATTCCCTCAGTGCCTCAAGCCTTGGCTGAAATTGGCCGTGAACAAAGACGATATCAGTTTTCTGATGAGAGTTTTTGAGTTATTTCTCTTAACCACGACGGTAACAAGGAGAGCTAGGCAGTGACTTCTTTTTTGAATGAAATAAAAATCCTGGACATATAGGAAGCAAAGGTGCCCTTGAAATAGAAACAAAAATAGATGAACTCAGAATAACCACAATGAAGACAGAAATCATGCAGAACACAAAGGTACTGAAGAGGAGGTAAGCACTCCTGGAATCTGCTGTATGAAGTAATAGGTATTAGGTAATGAAGCTCCTTTTTCTCATCACTGATCTTATTCTGTTTAATAGCCTTTTCCCTGCCCCACACTGCTGCACAACGCCAGCATATTGCTTCCTCAAGCCAAAGGCAAGAGCATGATTTAAAATTATATAAACGATTTACCTCTGATATTCTGTATGGTATTCAGATCCACACATAGTCACGTCTTATTTCAGCAGACGAAAGGCAGCAACTGTCAGATTGTAGTGGAACAGAGGCAGTGGTAGTTTTATTTGCCTGGAACTTCACCGCCAGACTCCGCCATCCCGGCGCCAATGAATGGTTCCTCCACTATGCAGAAATCAGAATACTCACAGCAAAATGTTGGTTGAACTCTGTGTGGATTTAAGAGCAAGGAGCAGATATGGTTTAATGGAACAATGCAACACACTTTTGGCTCCATGATCATGGACTCGATAGTTACTGATGGACAAATACTGGAGAAATCACTATAGGCCAAGCCCTAGACCTTTATCAGGACTAAATTAAAAGAGCAGGTGGTTGACTAAGCAACTGATTACACACCACTGAAAATAAATGCATAGGATTAACTCTAGATTAACCTGATAGGATAGCCTAGCATTATCTTGGCAGTCATTTTCAATTACGACTACTTCTGGAACTTTCACACAATCCAGCCAACAAACCACTTAACTTCTATCCAAATCTAATTGAATTGTACATTTTAGATCCCATAGAATCTCTGTTACTAGCACAAAAAAAAGCTCTCTCTCGAGTTTTTATCCACACGGATAAGTACTGCACAAGTACACTTAGGACTGGATAATATTGCTAGTATGAGTCATCTGATTCGGAAGCTTTTTTCTAACCAAGCAAGTGCCTAGCTAAAAAGAAAGGATGGATGGTAGAGGTGGGGTGGGTTGGGGTGCGGTGGGGGGGGTAGATGGAAGACTTCAAACAGATTGATGAAATGTATCATCATCAAAGTGAATGTTCTCCCTGAGGGGGCTCATCCTTGCTTTCTGCAGACATTATAAGTGCTCTGAAAGCTGCTGTCTGTGAAAGTGACAAGAGATGCCCAGGTCATGCGGTTTGATCTGAGATATTATCATCACAAAGCTCCTATGATGTCCCCTACTGCTGCTGGTCAGAGCGTAAACTGTGATTTATACTTAGATGCACGCTGGTGACGCACACCAAACATAGCCAATGTACAAGGTCACAGCGCGTCGCAACCGGGCATAATTGTGAGCTTGTAGATCAGCTATTTTTGGTGCTTAACACGCCGGCGCCGCACAACCAGGTCTGTTTTGATCTACTTCCCTCTTATGTAGACCGTATACCAGGGAGCTGCTGCTCCTACACTGTACCTGCTCTGTCATCCTGGTGATTTTATCTCAGTCAATGAGGTAAAAATCAAAGCGTCAACCAGGACAGCAATGTGAAACACAAAGTACGTCTGCTCTCTGATCTGATCTCACTGACCGGTGTGTCCTTCCCAAACACCTACAGAGCCAACCAATGGTTAAGCAACCCTTTGCATATCACACACATATACACACACATAGGCTATATACACACACATACACACACATCATTTAACTAACTACTATCAGCTAATATTTACCCCAGTGACAAATGAAGAAGTGCATTAGCAATGGTAAGAGGCTTGAACTCTGAGAAGGGAGATAAGGACTCATAACAGGCAAAGCATAGTCTAGACTATGGTTCTGTTGTGAGCAACTGGATCAAACCTTCAGCTGAACTATCTGACTGCAGTATATGAGCTCACTGGTGGTGGTGAGACTCTTTTATCTAAAACCATGCATGAGTCATGACAAGTTACTTGTCATTGCAGCATTATACAGCCTGGGCCAAGTATCATAAACGAATATGACCAGTGTCATGTCATATATCTAGGCTGGCATTACATGGGATTTATAACACGACAGTTCAGGTTTAATATTAACGCAGGTCGTTTACCATGGTGTTTGCATTGGTTTGAAGGATTTATGTCGAGACTACTCCCTGTCCACTGCCCAGTGTTCGTGCAAATGGGGCTTATGTCGCGCCCAGAAGTGGAAAGATGGGGTATGGAAACACTTGAGAGGAGTGATGTAACACTCCGTATAGATGGGGTGAGGGAGGCCGATATTTAAAGGAGCTTATTGAGGCTGTAGCTTTCACTCTGGCTTTGATTGTCTTTCCTTTGATCTGGTTTGGGCTGCCATGTTGTGCAGTGTTATCCTACCATAATCTGCCGTCTCCAAAAATGCTGCAGTAGGGAAGACAGACTGTGTGTCGGTGCCTAGATTTGTGAAGTATTTTCACATCTCACATTAAGTATGTATGACCTTCGATGTGCGAAAGGGACCATTTATTTAATTAAAAAACAACTTTTAGTCCGTACCATAAAATATAAATAATGTATGTTTTGAAGTGCAATGAATGAACACAACTCTTGCAAGGGCAAACCTGAATGCAATTAGCTGTATTTTGTCAGTCAGACTCTAACCAAGGAGTATAGGCCTATTGAAAATGGAGAGGTCACACATAACACGTTCTAGGCACTGAGAGGCCAATTGGAGCCAGAAGTTTGATGGGAATGCATTTAAGTCAATATGAGCCGAGTGGACAAGCATATGTATAAACACTTTCTTTGAATTATGGGTACCGTTGACTTTTGTCGGTCCAGGAAAATAAAAGAATACATCTCACATGTTTCTGAGTTCTTGTTTTTCATTGTGCGCACTATATAATTTCATTGAGGTGTCTAAAGTGCCCAGTTGACTGTCAGTTTTCAGTTAGCCCCATGTAGCGGACCAAAGCTGTCATGGGAAGAAAGCTATGACTTTTTTATATCAGGAGATGGTGCTAGAGTCAAAGTAATGATAATCCCTGATTATAGTGTGTTACAGGTGTTCACAGGCTGTCACTAATTGACAGTCTCACGCTGAAAGCCTATGAATGGTAAATGGTGCACTTATAATAGCACTTTTATGCAAAACACTTTACAGTGTGCATTACATTCACACATTCACACACCGTCTGGCAGATGAAACCATGCAAAGCAACCTACCTAAGGGGAAGTTAGAGGTTAGTGGTGCCGAGGCGCTCGAGTGGCGCAGTGGTAAAGTGCCTGCCCTCCGCCACGGAGGTTGAGGGTTCGAACACAATTGGCCCGTGTGTGGGGCATGGAAGCCGGGCGGGGAGGTTGATATTTGTCACTGCACGTATTCTTACAAGCTGGGGTGGCACCTGTCAGCAGGGAGTGTTGCGTGGGAGGAGTAGGTGGAAGGCTCTATGTCCTCCCGGTGGAGGCTCCCTCACTGGCAGGTGAGTCAGTAGGATTCAACAGCAGTGACAACACAAAAAAATGTGTGTGGGGAGGAATCAATTGGCATAACGACTAAATTGGGGAGAAAAAGGTGTAAACAAGAAAGAAAAAATTGGTAAATATGAACTACTATAGTGGTGAACTTCAAAGCAACACTGTGCATCTATCCCAAATTAGCTGCTTGTGCAACTGTCACTTTGAGACCATCCTCTGTTGGCAAAATTACATTATCTAGTGGTTGTGAAATTACAGGCATTTATGTTGTAGTGCTGCACTCAGCCTGCCAAAGGACAAAACAGCTTGGAGTTTGCCCACATGAAGCCACAATGGAGACCTGGCTCTGTTGAAGACGCCGAATAGACACAAACCCTTATGGTTTTCAGATCAACATTCCCAGACACACATACGTATACACTATATGATACCTCTGGATGCCCATAGAGCACCGGTCTGAAGCTCCATCAGAGGATGAGGGCACCGAGCTGCAAATCCCTGTATCAACTGCCTGGAACTCACAAGGGGTATATTACAAAAATGGGGCTGAGTGAAGCTTTAAGGAACTTGGATCATAACAGATCCAAAGGCGAGCTCTGCAGTGCATACCGATACCTCATTGTTCCCAGATTGCACAAGATCATATTTTTCTTTTGCTGTCTCACAGACCTAAAATATCTTAATTCAATTAATTGGGTGTTGACCTTACTGTTTTTTCTTTCTCCTGTGTACATCGATGGTTGAAATACTATAGTTAATTTACAAAATTACCAAAATGTGACACAACCAGACAGTACTAGGCTTATGTAACCGGTCATCTGATCCTCTTGACTAGGGGCCAAAGAATATAGTCACTGGAACTATGGGTGAGCTGTCATCCGTGTTGACACACACTTGGAAAACCTTTTGCAGCATACTCATGATTTGTATCACCTGCATGTCATTAGACCACAAGGTAGCGTTTGCTAGCTTTAGCAGTGTGAGCGATAACATAGCCAAGAATCACATCACACACATCTGATCAGTCCATAGCTGAAGAGGGGAGTAGAGCAAAAGATCACTGACTGCGTTTTTTGATCTTAATTACATAAACAAATGCGTGATTAAGAGTTGCTGTTGTATCAGGGCTCCGCGCCAGCTGTTTGAGGCAGGGAGACACAGCTGTATACATGTGTCTTTGCGCAAGAAATCAAATGTCCCATTGTGCTCATCTGGAGTGAATTAGGCTGAAGGAGGGAAGGAGGGGGGCCTACAGGCTTTGATATACAGAGGAGGAAATGGGTAATGTCCTGGAACCGCATGCAACATCCTAATAGGAGCTGGTGATTGATAATGAAGACATTGCCAGATCATCGCTCTGCTGCAACCATCCACTTCTTCTCTCTCTTTAATCACCTCACAACCTTGGATTAGTGCGAGCATTGGGGTTTGATTGAAATGTGCATCCTTCATCAGCAACACTATGGCCACCAAGACACTTTGCCATAGACCACAAACTGCTGTGCAAAGCCTTCCCTGCTTTCTAAATAAAAACAACACAAAAGGGATTTGCGGACGATATGATGAGGGCCCAGCGGTAGTGGCCTCAAGAGAAGCAAGCGTGCACAGGAGTTGCCAGGTTGAATCCTCGGACCGATAAAGAGGTCTGTGGATGCGAGATGAAGAAGATTGGAAGCTTGAGAGTTACTGGTGTCATGATCCACCCAATCCCGCCCCCTATAAATTCTGCTGATATCCCTTGAGGAAAGCACTTAACCCCCAACTGCTCCAGAGGGGTTGGTCAGCAGCCAACAGAAGAAATGTGCGGGTTATACTAGCCACCCCGTGTGAATGTGTAGAAGCTTCTTTCTAGATTCCATACCCCCCCCACCCCCACCCCAACAGGAATAACTAGTACATGTTTAAACTATATTAGCCATTGGTTAGCATTATTATTAGTATTTGTATATAGATGTAGATGAATGAATGCATTGTAAATCATGCAGCATGTGGCATGGTTACAGTAGCCTACTTGAACTTCCTACAGGCTTACGTCTCAACAGACTAAAATGAAAGCAAGAGTATGCAGGTTTTCATTCATTCATTTCAGGGCATCAATCATTCCCTTTGAAGCGTAGCCGACCTTGCTGCAAAGAACATACGAAAGTCAATATGGACAGCAGCTGGTCATTTGGGATGAACATGACATAGTATGTCAGACATACTGTAGTGTTTACTGGAGAAAAGGGAAGAATGAGGCAAAATGACTGAAAACAGATTAAGTTCACATTCAGAATCCCAAATGTCTCTCCCACACATTTGAATGAAAAAGAAAATATATAGACCTTTTCACACTTAACAGCATAAACATTCTAAATGGGTCCAAGTTTATTTCCTGTCTATGACATTCCCGAACACAAGGCTACAGTAAATAAACTTGGATCCAAGCTGTTCCCTAGCAACTCAATTCCACATGGTCTACTGCATGTGCCATATTTTTCTTCTCTGAACAATTATGAAAATTAGTTTAATTTTGTATAACCCTTCCACGTTGTTAGACAATATTTGCACTATTTGTCTCTTTGGTGGATATCACCTGCAATTGCCATTTGAATTTCCAGCAATCACCACATGGACTCGGATTTCTAATTGAAACAATGCAATATAACGGAAAGCAACTTACCAGGATAATGAATCTCTGACCAACCGATATTCAATGGACTGGATTACCACGGAAACGGAAACAAAAAACAATCACAGAACGTCACGGGTTCTGGGAAGTTTCATATGATGAAGGTTCTGGGTTGAGGTGGTCGCTGGTCAGAGAAGTCAGGTCTATGCAAAGTTTTCGCCACATACACTCCTACACAGCGCATTGCTGTCCCCTAGTGTGAATGCAGTGATATAGCACACTGATCATCTTTGACTGATCTGGCCAGGTTGAGGAGGTTTCTATCAGTGGTGGTAAAAGTACAAATATTTCTTAAGTAAAAGTATCAATACCACAGTGTAGAATTACTCCGTTACAAGTACAAGTCTGGTTACAGTAAAAGTAAAAAAGTATTGGCATCAAAATATACTTAAAGTACCAAAAGTAAAAGTACTACTCATTATGAAGAATTATTCAAGTTTTCAAAATGTATAAACATCTTTTGAAAATGGCAGATCTACAAACTATTGTAGATTGGCTATTTTCAAATAGCTGTCTATATCCCTGAATGTGCAAACTGTATATTTCTTGGTAATATTTTATGTTATTTTATTGTTACACTGTTGATGAAGCTTTAAAGGACAACTTTGTTTTTTTACAACCAAGGTTTATGTTTTAGATTGTAATTAAAATAAATAAAAGATGAGTGTTAAAATTTTAAAATGTACTGCTTTCTATAGTTTTAGTAATTTTCATGATCTTTTTTTACAGTGGGCGGGGGCATTCTGTCCGGTGGCTAAATATGTCTTTTTTTTACACAATAACCCTTCGTTTTCTTTATTATTATTTACAGTAGCTCTTCTATCCCCCAATAACTCACATCTGGCCATCAAAGACCACAGGACCTTTTTTATTGTGTAAAAAAGGCATATTTAGCCACAGGACAGAATGCCCCCGCCCACTGTAAAAAATATTGCAAAAAATGCTAAAATCTAGAAAACAGTAAATGAAAAAAAAAGTAGACTCATCTTTTATTTACTTTAATTACAAGCTAAAATATAAACCTTGGTTGTAAAAAACTAAAGTTGTCCTTGTGAGCCTACAAGAATTTTACTGCCTATAATTATGCTATACTATCTTGTAGCTATGTATACAAAATCACACCCAGTGTGAAGTGAGCGGTGCTATTTAAAAACAACAGTGGTCATCACAGTGATGGAAGCTCACTTAAAAAAAAAGTAATTTTTTTGAAGTGGGTGGTGCTATTTATAGGTTATTAATTTCATCATGCGTCTCGCTAGCCAATCACAGTACATTCTGAATACCAATCAGCCAATCACAGTACAGCGAAAGACAAATAAAGTGGATGGGTCCCAATACTTTCCAAACCCACTTATAGGAGCGGGTACACTACAATACAAATAAACCTCCAACCCTTGAAATCCCTTTTGTCCCATTGTCCCTTTATGCCCCTACATGGAGATTTTTGTATGTCTATCCTTGCCCCTTATATGTCCATTTATGGAGTTCTGTGTCAGGCATGCCCAAATATGGAGTCTAGGCCAGTCTATGACGTCATGTTGATGACATCAGCATACTCCATATATGGGGATTTGCGGTTCTTTCGATATTTTTGGGAGATCTGCTGATCCGACCAACCTCCCACTTGGCACATCACACCCTTGGGCCCTATACGCACGTCGAGGGGTGGTCGCCCCCCATATACTGTATATCACACACACACACACACACACACACACACACACACACACACACACACACACACACACACACACACACACACACACACACACACACACACACACACACACACACACACACACACACACACGCACGCACGCACGCACGCACGCACGCACGCACGCACACACACACACACACACACACACATGCCAAGTTATAGCATGTAGGCCTACGACTGATTTATTATGAACATTTTTAAACTATAGATGGTTGCTGCATAGTGCCACCATCACGATTATTAGTTCAAAATCCAGTTGAACAGGTTTGGCGTAGGACCATCCCACAGTAGGCCCTATGTTCAAGTTTTTTTTTCATGCATGGGAGATGCGCTTTTCATGAGTCATTAGTAAGTGTACCCAATAATCAATGAACAAATCAACACCTCCCACAGTGAACCAATGTTATCATAGCTATGCCACTGTGAAGATGATACTTACACTAGAGCCTAGACTGGGTTCATTCATTCACTCAATTATCATTAATACAGTGTTGACAATTTATCATTAATACAAGACCACAATGGAAACAAGCCCTTAGGGCTTTTTGTGCAATCCTTTTAGCATCAGTGTATAATCGTACCACTGTACTGTTTGCAAACTGCTAATAAAGTATTCTATCAATCAATCAAAAAATGATTTTAAAACATTGGGTCACACTTCACAATAGCCAGCAAATGCATACACCTAATTAACACTTGACATGAATTCATCATGAATTCCTAATTCCTGTTAATTAATGGTGAAGTCACTGTCTTAACCTTAGTTAAGTTAATATAGCATTAGTTAAGGGCACTTGGTGGGCTTGTAGATCTGCTTTTTTCGGTGGCTTCTATGCTCATCATATGCGGGTAGGTGTAGCGATGGAGAGTCGGTCTCTGGTGGTGTTGTGTTCCAAAACATCCATGTGGTGCATGGCTGCAAGGGTCATCAATATGTCCATACACAGACAAATGTGGCAAGACTTGTCCTTCTGTGGCAAATTTTAGATAATATTGCAATGTTCTTATTTTGATCATAAGACCCAATTACTAAATGTCAGTCTCCCGGTTTTCTTGAGGTATGACACTGATTTACTATGACACTATGGCACAATCATTAGGAGTCCATAAGTACCTTTTATTTTGAAGGACCCAGAACTCTGAGTGTGTACAAATGGAACCAAATGAACCCGTAGGGTCCATTTGGTTCCATTTGTACACACTCAGAGTTACAGACCTGTAATGGTCCATTTGGACCATTACGTTTCAGCCCACTTTGAGGACCACAGCACTAGTACTATACATTTAATTTTGACAAAAATGTCCACCACAAGCCGGCATGGCGATGACTGACGAGGGTCACCCAAGTTGAACTGGCTCACTGGATAGGCCTGGTTGGTTCCAGTGGGACCATCATCATTAGTGAATCATTACTTAAGCCTCAATTAATTATTATAATTAATTGATAATGACTTAACATTATATGTTTTAGTTAATAATTAATTGAACACTGCATGACACAATGCTGCTCTGTGTTACAGTGGAGTTACCTATGTTGCCTTCCCATTCCAACCATATGAATTTGACAGTTCATAAATAATAAACAAATAGAATGATTATGATAATAATAATAATAATAATAATAATAATAATAATAATAATAATAATAATAATAATAATAATAATAATAATAATAATGATGATAATTACCTATAGGCTACTGATAGGTAGGCCTACAATTTGTTTTTGTAATCTGATTATATCAACTCGATTACATGTAGTTAGTCATTTTACCCAACCCTGTACAAGTTACCAAAACCACCAATTACTATTTCAAGCTTTAAAAGAATGTTGTGGGAGTGAAAAGCTCATATCAGACCGTGTGGGTTCAATCTAACCGTGATGTACAACAACACGGAAGCTGCTGAAGTTTGTTCTGAAGGCAGACAGACAGACAGACAGGCTGGGGCCAATCCAAATACTAAAGGGCCAATCCAAATAATACTATAGGGCCAATCCAAATAGTTAGGGACAATCCACATACTATAGTGTAGGGCCAATTCAAATACTTTACAGCCAACCCAGAGACTGTGGGATCCATCTGCAGACTGTAGTGTAGTGCAGTGGGTCTCAACCTTTTCAGGCCGCGACCCCCCAAAATAATCATATTTGAACTGCACTTTTTGCCTCTTTCTTATTCTATTTGAAAATTTGGCCAATGTTTGGCCAGTCTGTATAGTATAGTTTGTTGACTTTTGATGCATTAATGGTCTGTAAAACAAAATTTGTTTAGATATTAAAAAGGTCTTAAAAGTCCTAAATTATCCCTTTACTGTCATCTGTATCCCTTTACTGTCATCTGCCCCCCCCCTGAGGGGTCCCGAACCACAGGTAGAGTACCACTGGTGTAGCGTCAATCCATAGATAGCGGCCGCGGATGCACAAGTCACCGCTAGCTGAGCTCAGCTCCATACAACCAGATAGACAGGAATTAGTGAAGTACTAGGATAGAGAGAGAGAAGAGACCGGAGATCATTGTGAACGAGAGAGAGGGGGCGGCTGGAGAAGGGATTTAAAATTCATCTTTCACATTTTGGACCCGCCTTGTTTTCATTTGACCCGATTTCCAGCCAGAAGAAACGAAGTGGGGTTAAAAAAAAGAAAGGAAAGAAAAAGAAAAGAAAGCTTGGGAACAGAACACACACACACCAACACCAGCTAGTAGTTTGTAGCTTATACCGCCATCTCTCGCATCAGCCTGCGCCGTGTCTTCATACCATGGGAAACGCTGCCACCGCCAAGAAAGGCAACGAGATAGAGAGCGGTGAGTTGGGACGTTGATTGATAATACTGCCTTTAATTCAACTGTTTGGCCTTATTTACACAAATAAAAAGAGCTATGGTTGCTACAGCTAACTACTTGCTACTGGGCTGTCAAAGCCCCCCCCCCGTGCCCAGCCCCCCTCCCCCTGATTAGACTCATTTATCTATATACTTCGTCGTCGCTCGACAAAAATGTCCAGCTGGGAAGAAAACTGTCGCCGTAACGGCGAGACTTTTCTTCCCAGCTGGTCATTTTGTCGAGCGACGAACAAACGATTTAAAAGGCAGCCCCCCCCCCACCCACACAGTCATTGCACAAGTTTTGTAAACATTGCCCGTTTGGGTGCTATTATAAGTGCCCGCAGGCGTCTAAAAGCGATTTAACCAATTAAATATCCCGGGGTAGCAAATACAATAGTGTGTTTTGGACGTACAGATGGAAACATGTAAAGGCCTAGTTGTTAACGTTAGCTGCACTATTATAGATCTAAGATAACGGTCATATCATAATGAAACATTGTCAAGAAGTGTGCATTATTGCCACAGTGTGGGGAGCATTGGCCGCTATAAGGAGATGCAAACTGGACAAGCAAGATTCACACATTCACACTCTGCACTGGCTGTTGTATAATATGGAGAAGGACGGTTGAATTGCAAATGGCATCAAGTTTGTTGACCAGTTAGCATGCTAGTGTTAGCCATGGGGGGATTAGCCCACATCAGGGCCCTGTCAGTCCCGTTGCCTCCCAGATGATAGCAGCGTTCCTGGCCTGTACACACACGCACACAGTGTTAGCCGAGGCGTGTGCTTTATCCCTGTAGAAAGGCTAAACATCTCTAGGTTAATATGGGCGAGCCTGCAAGACCGTAATCTGCTGTCATTTGGTGGCTGAGCAAATAAGAGGAATGCACTGTGGTCCCAAGTCTCAGTTAAAAAAATGTGATGTGGTGGCATGTTACGACTGAAGCTTATTTATTGAGCACTGCTATCAGAACACAGACGTAGCAACGATACAGATTGCCCTGATATACAACTAAACCATACGTTTCTAATATGGTGGTATGTGCTTCTGCTCCAGACATCATCAGCATGTTATTCTCGGCTAGATAAACAAAGCTTTCCCTCAGTGCAGCATAGTGCCCAAATATGGTGAAGAAATGACAAATGCCCTTTTTCCATTCATAAAACCAGGCCCTACTACACACACACACACACACACACACACACACACACACACACACACACACACACACACACACACACACACACACACACACACACACACACACACACACACACACACACACACACACACACACACACACTTTCAAGGTTGCTTTATTGTTACATCTTGGGTACATAAGAGTAAAACTTATTTTTTCTTCCTTCAGACAATGCAGCAGCATAGGTAATAACGATAATAATACAATTGTAAAGATTTAAAAAAAGTAAGCGTGCAAAAAAATAGATCATCAGCGCATGTACATGTGCATATGATCTTGGTATATTATATACACCAACAGCATTTTTTCAGTAGCTGCCACATTACTTTCTATTTAATCTTGCTGTATATGAAGATCCGTAAAGGCACACTCTTGCTCATTGTGTGTCATTGACTGGAGCAGCTTGTCGTCAGACCTTCGTCAGAGGATAAGGGGCATTACAAGCTTTGAAAGGATTGACGTAACTAGCCCTAGGCCAGAGTCAATCTGCGATGGGACACTTTGACATATGCAGTTGATAGTTAATGAACAACCAATGTAATAAATCAGAAATATTTTCATACACCTAGATAATGGCTAAACAAAAGTGGACAAACGGCTTACTGAATTAACTGAACTGATCTCTGTATATGTACAAAATAAATGAAGAATTCCAACCAATTTAGATGGTTGCATTTTCTGTTTGCGGTGGAACATTTCCTGGCACATGCTCTTAATAAAGCAGACAACTGTCTGTGGCCAGCAGTGCACCCAAGTTGTTTAAAGCAGTTGTCATTTTATGATGCTGTGAATACGTCCCTCTAAGATTTATTGAGTTATTGAGAGGGAGACCAGGCACACTGCACATTGCCAGCCAGAGACGCTCCGGGAGGCTGGGAAGATCAGATCAGCAATGGCTATCAACTTCTGAGTGTGTTAAAACCATTTAAGCTGACACCATGCCCTGAGCAGAAGATTTGTCTGGAGCAGCTCTCACAAGACGACCTGGTTACCTATATAGCTCTGTTCCTGTGTCTGCTATCAGCAACCCTAGCCTCCTCTCCAATGTCCCTTGGTACTAGCACACTATATTTGTCAACAAGAATGACAATGGTTGTTTGCTGGCTCTCAAAATGTTGTTTGTGTTTGCTAAGGTCCACAATTTGGCAGATGAACAACACTTTATTTTTCTGTTCTATAACAAGCAATTGAGGATAAAACATGAAAGTGACTTCAATATTGGGATCAAATTATCACTTTAGTTAGTGGATGTGAAAATCATTCTCCTGCCTTGATCATAATGTAATTTCAGTAGAGCAAAGTCACGTCCACTTATTTCGATTTTCAAGTCAGGAGTCTGGCATTGCTGTCCAGGGTTCTCGCTGGCATTACATTAAACTGCTTCATTTGTCCTTTCAGGAACAATGGTCTGGGCAAACCATACTAGCAGTTATTTTTAACATCTGTGACAGCGTGCATGCCTGCATGGCATTGTTTTCACCTTGTGAGTCTGTGTGTGTTTCATCATGGCAAAATATTGACCTGAAGACGCCTATTGTAGGACTTTCAGTACTTTGCCAGGTTTTGTCTGTCTCTCTGTGGAAACAAACTTGTCAGATGATGTGATTCAATCGGGGGGGGGGGGGGCAGAAGTAGGGGCTAAACAGATACTGGCTAGCTGATAACATTCATTTACATTAGCATTGTGACAACATGCTAACAAACTTCCCTGGACATTTGTCTGTGAACATAGCGCCGAAAAAAAGGGGGAGTATCTACCATTTGAGCAGTACCTCATCACAATTTGTTTTGACCCATGGTGGGTTTCATGGCTGAACCCACCCCACCCATGATGGTTCACCCATGAGAACTATCACCGATTTGTATGCCACAGAGTTAGCAAAGAGGGCTATGACATGCATGTAGTAGGTCACCATCAGGGAATTGAACCATGGACATTGCAGATATGTGTTCAGCATTCTTACAAGAAGAGCCACCAAAGCACTCTGAAAGTTTTAAGACTGAATAGCCTAATAATGCATAACCCTTCAGGATGGGTTTCACACACATTTGAGACAGATAGGCTAGAAGACTTGGCATGAGACAGTATACTGTTTTTTTCCACCCCTGAGTCCTCATTATCTCCTCAATCTGAACTGAATTTTTGTCACATGGTTCTAGCCATGGCATTTTCACATATCTGTTCTGTCAATCTTTTTGCTGATACTGCTCTCACATAGGGCTGTCACAATCATGAAAGTTTAGTTGATGATTAATTACCATACAAATAATTGTGATTTAACAATTTAATTGTCTCTTTCAGTTCATTTTATGCCACTATTACCCCAATGAAGAAGAGCCATTTAATTAGCATTTAACATTGGAACATAGTATACATTTGCACAAGGTAGATTTAACATACTGTAAATAACTTAAATATACAAAGCCTATTACTGACATATACATACAGTACAAATAAATGACTGACAATGACAGGCAAAGATAGTTTAACTTAAACAATGTATTTCTGTATGGTCAAAACAAGCCATGACCTTGTCATCCACAATCACAGCCAATCATGCTTCTCAGTGGCTAGGAACATTAACATGACTGACTAACCCTCAAGTCAAACCTCAACCGGTGGAAAACAGAGTTTTAAAAAAACGCTGTTTTTATACAGATGAATGTAAAGGATTCCAATGATGATTAGGCAATTATGTTATAATTATGACAGGCCTACTCTCACCACAGCGGTACGTCAACGCTACTTGTGTCTTTTATTTCCTGTGAGCTTTCTTCACTACATATGCTTCATGTCTGTTGATCTGATGTCACTTGTTGAATACATAAAATCTCTCTCTGTCTCTCTCTCCGTTTTTTCATCCCATCCATGTGGGTGAATGTTCCTGCAAATCCGTGGTGAACTATAGAGACTTTTGGTATGCTTATCTTTCCAAACGATGACCAAAATGACAGAACCGAAGTGTTCTCATTGTGATAACTTTAGATAAGCTTGCTGTGTTTTGTGCTTTGCTACGTAATAATGCACCCATGTTTTTGTCGTCCACATTCTGTCATTCTGGATATCTGCTGTCTGCTGTGTTTTCCATGTAATGTTGGTTTGTCCTTGATCATCATCATTTTAAATACTCTTGAGTTCCATAGCCTTCCCTAAATTGGTATTACAGTACAGAAAGTGATGCACAAGAACTTGGAGAGACTTCTCCTGTGCAAGCTCCCTTTAAGAAAAAAGGGAAAATATGCTGTCTCTTTGCATCATTTCTTACTAGTCTGCCTGTCTTGGTTGTTGTTGTTTTGAGTTACCGTATATTGTGTTGTGTCTAAGCATTAGAAACATAATATGTAATATTTTAACATCCAGTTTGGTGTTGTATACATATGGGATTTAGACCCCCCCCCCCCCAACTCCCTTTATAGTATTCCTATATATTTATATATCTATTCCCATATTGGTCTTTTGTGCCAGTTCCATTTTTTTTACAATCTAGGTACAATCGTGTCATTTGCCAAAAATAACTGAGTTCCAAGTGAAAACATTTTTTTCCAGCTATTTTCGGCAAGCGACATAGTTGTGCAACAAAGTATAAGTTAGCCTTGGATGCCAGTATCTGTATGCTAATTGTCTCTCTCTCTCTCTCTCTCTCTGTCCACCCTTTCAGTGAAAGAGTTTCTAGCCAAAGCCAAAGAAGACTTCTTACGGAAATGGGAATGTCCACAACAGGTGAGTGTGACAGAGGACCTTGTAGTTAGAAGTTCACCTTTTGGTGCAGTTGTCCTTGAAGTAGGCCAACTTCCTGTGTTCTTGCCTCAACTTTCCACAGAGCACAACGTGCCTAGATGACTTTGAGAGATTAAAGACACTGGGCACTGGCTCCTTTGGAAGAGTCATGCTGGTGAAACACAAAGCCACAGAGCAGTACTTTGCCATGAAAATACTGGACAAGCAAAAGGTTAGTGATGATGGGACGTGTGTGTGTGAATCAGTGTCTGTACGTTTGGACTATATAAACATGAGGTGAATTGGCATTGGCTAAAATGAAAAACGGTTAATCCAAAAAGAAAACACCTGTGCTGTTTGCCAGTATGATTGACGTTTTCCCAAGAATGCAATTAGATGATTAATCCTCTCTGTCTTAGGTGGTGAAACTCAAACAAATAGAACACACACTAAACGAGAAAAGAATATTGTCGGCAGTGAGCTTCCCCTTTCTCGTCAGACTTGATTATTCGTTCAAGGTAGGGGAACCATTACATTCTTCATCGGTATAGAAAACATCCTTTACTAAGTTATCAGCTAAACTTTGGTTTCCTGTTTACTTTTTTTGTTGATTTTATAGGACAATTCCAATTTGTACATGGTAATGGAGTATGTTCCAGGAGGAGAGATGTTCTCACATTTAAGAAGAATTGGAAGGTTCAGGTCTGTTCAATCGCGGCATCTTTCTTATTATACATCAAAAGGTTTATTCACCTTATGCTTTTGCGTTTATATTAGCAACCTGTCAACCTGTTGTTTAAACGCATGAAGCACAGTCTACATACACAAGCAATCTAAATGGATAACAACTGGCATTTTCTTCAGGGCTGATGTTGCTCAGTTAATTTGTCCTTTACTGGTACTTTATTCTATGCCAGTGTGCTTAGTGGTTGGTTGTTTAAGATGTCTTTGTTCATTTTTTTTCACCAAATGTGAACACAACATTTCTCCTCTCCAGTGAACCACACGCACGTTTTTATGCTGCCCAGATAGTGCTGACTTTTGAGTACCTCCATTCGCTAGACCTAATCTACAGAGATCTGAAGCCAGAGAACCTCCTCATCGATAACCATGGCTACATTCAGGTGTGCTATGAATCAATGAAAGAATTATTTTACTGCAGCTGGGCTTTCAACTCTTTGCCTATACAGTCTGTTTTCTCCTTGGGCCCTAGGTGACAGACTTTGGATTTGCCAAGAGGGTAAAAGGCAGGACCTGGACACTGTGTGGAACACCAGAGTACCTGGCTCCAGAAATCATTCTCAGCAAAGTATGTACAATATCTACTCTGTCTCTTACCTGTAGTCAAATGATGTTGATCAGACAGATCATGTGACATTCCATTTATGCTTTCAAGTGTGTTCCCAAGTTAATTCTGTAACTCAATAACCAATATACTCTGATAGGGTTATATAACTTCTAACCTGAAAAAACTGGGGCTGCAGCTTGTAACTGGAGCAGTGGAGCGTGGATCTGTAATGTTACCAGCGCTTGGAACGTCTGGGTTTCTCCCACAAACACGGGGGTCAGAAACTGAGATGTCATTGAGAAAATATTAGCTCCATTGTCGGCTGTCCGTTAGAATGTGGAGCTCCCATTGCTAGCGTATTGCTGTAAACAAGCAATCCATACGGGTTGTCAAAATAACTTGCCAGCCCTGCTCGCCTACCCAGGGCTTTGTCAGCAGTACAGTAGGGTGCAGCGGTCAGGACATGAGGAAGCTACGGGGGAAATATAGTATAATATTTAAATTTCTATTTAATGTGCAGTGCTTTGTGATGTCATGCTGATCGGATTATGTTATTTATTTTTGTAGGGCTATAATAAAGCTGTGGACTGGTGGGCTCTGGGAGTCCTTATTTATGAGATGGCAGCTGGCTACCCTCCATTCTTTGCAGATCAACCCATTCAGATCTACGAGAAGATTGTGTCTGGAAAGGTAAGCAAAACCTTTTTTCATATTGCCACACTATCATCTGATTGGAGAGAGGCTTTTTCATAACGTTCTTTACAAAAAATGTTTTACATGTAATTATCATTGAACCTCTGCATGCTGTCTGATGTACAAAATGTTCCCTGGTCAGAAATGGCATTTAAATGCAAATTTTAAATTAAATAATCCTTTGGCCCTCGCCAGGTACGATTCCCCTCGCACTTCAGCTCAGACTTGAAAGACCTGTTGAGAAACCTACTGCAGGTGGACCTGACCAAACGCTATGGTAACTTGAAGAATGGCGTTAACGACATCAAGGGCCACAAGTGGTTTGCCACAACAGACTGGATCGCTATCTACGAGAGGAAGGCAAGACAATACACTATATACTGTACACCAACATATTTTTGCTACCACAGTCTAACCACTATGAAACTAAAGTAATTAGAGCCCCGCTTGAAATGTGGGAGCCATGGTAATTGCTGTACAATCTGTCCATGTTTGTCCATCCTCAAATTTGTGACCACTAGAAGAACTCAATCAGTTGAGAGAGTTAAATATTCGGCTGACCGAAATATTAATGAATATATAGGAAAATTGTTCCTAAATCAATTCAAGTCATCCATTTAAAATCCACTGAAAACAGAAGAATATCAATACAATATTTGTTCAACATTATCACTTTTTAACTGTAATTGTAGCCCTTTACAAGTGATATTTTTGTTGTTAAAATAATTGTTAAATATATATATATTCCCATAGTAATCATTGCTATAGATAGTGTTTGTTCAGTAACAGGGATCTCCCTATGTCTCCAGCTTTTTAGTAAACAGAAAATTCATTTTCAGGTCGGGATACCAATTTCATCTAATCAGGAGAGAGAACTCGTACAAGATGCAGAATAAACAAGCAAAATTGGAAGTAATGAAACAAAGAATTTGCTGAAACATTTTTAATTGGAACACTACAAACTTGAAGCTGATAAATGGGTCCTGATTGGATGACATTGGTGAACCACCTGAACATGTATTTTCTTTTTATTAAGAGCTGGAGAGTTTTGACTTTTTAACAAATACTTTTTAGTTTTAACCAAAAAATATCACTTACTTTACTTACTTTAACGTATTCTTTGCAGTTAAAAAGAACGGAGCCATTAACGTTTTAAGCATTGAAACAAAGAAACGTTTATTGAATGTTCACATTTCTCACATTGTGAATCCCTTGCGTTCGTGGAAATTTCACGAACGCAATTGGTGTGTGAAATATCACACACCAATTGGTTTATTTATTTTATTTCTTGTGAAACGGTGTATATGCTTTAACAGCATATTGTGAAAACAGGTCCTCTGGGTGTTGTTAGACTGTTATCTGAGGCAGTTGATCAGGCTTGCTTTATACTTTGCATGCTTGTATTCTTTTTGCATACTGTACGGATCAGTCATGCACAGCTGACCAGTTAGACTTGTTTTTCTTTTTGACCTGGAAATCACCCAGCAGCCTCTGTAGCGCACACTCACCGTGATGAGTATGATATAATTGTGGTATCGATTACTGAAAATGGGTATTTATTTATCTTTGATGGGTTGATCTTTTAGAAAGACAGGATTGGCCAGGTGCCTTTGGCTGTTTTCGGAGTGTGACACTGGTGCTAAGTACTAAGTATAACTCTGGCATTAGCATGCACAGTTTTCATTGTTGTTTGAATCCCACTAAGACTTCACTGTAATGATTACATTGGTCAAGCACGTTCCTTTCAGTGCCTTATTTTTCTTGTCTCTTTTGCAGGTGGAAGCACCATTCATACCAAAGTGCAGAGGTCAAGGGGACACCAGCAACTTTGATGACTACGAAGAGGAGGAGATCCGTGTTTCCGTAACGGAAAAATGTGCGAAGGAGTTTGCAGAGTTTTAGGACATGAGAATGTGGATGTATCAGGGCTAAAACACACAAAATAAGGGGATCTTTGCACTCTTCTAAAGACTTGGGATGGAGCAGAGACCGTCATCGTTCTAATCTACCACGTAGTTCCTTCATTCCACAAGGCTGAATGAGGTCGCCATGATCCTTGGGTGCCGATAACCCCCCTCACTCACCTGCATATTAAAGCAGACACATCACTTTGTTTTCTTTTGGTTGTTTTTTTTATCCACTTTTTCTTTTCCTCTTTTTTTTTTTTTTTTTTTTTTACTTTGAAGCAGTTCTAGTCTTGGATGTTGTACTCCCTTTTACAATGTGATATTTTTTCAATTTATGAGGAAAAACTTGAGACAATGGCCAATATTAATCCACACGTAACAGATTTGTCTGTGGCAGTATGACACACAATTGTGTGGGTTATAGGGTATTGCCTCTAGTTGTCAACAATGTATATTTATGGTCTGTTACAAATCCAAGATGGGAGAAAACCTTACTCTCATCTCTGGATCTCGCAAAGTTTGGCCAGCTTTCAGAAGTAGTATTTGTCATATGTGCATAGCTGTTACTTTTGTAAGACATTTGAACAGGGTGAGTGTTCAAAGCATGACCAAATAGAAAACATTCGGTGACAGAAGACGAGAGGTCCTGTTTCTCTTCTTTGCTTTTGCCTTAGAGAGGCATGTCCTCAAACCCCACAAAGCATCAATTCATGCTCTTCTTGGTATTCTGACCCAGTCACAGCAAGCCATTTCAGGAAATGGAAAACCTTGTTACTGATGGTAAAATGCAAATCTAGTTGTTCGATCCGTTTGGATCTCTTTAGTTAATTGTAAATTTGTCATTTAATATCTCACCATTATTTGCTGTGTCTAACATTATATTCACTTTATCCCTAGATTACAGGTCTGCTTATAAAGACCCTTTGATAAAAGTTGGTGGAGCAATCGCCTCCAGGATATGGGAAAGAGTGAAGTAAAGCCTGATTTATACTTAGTTGCGCAAGCAGATCTACAAACTCACAACGTGTTAAGTGTCACACAGTGCGACGTCAGCTTGTAGATCAGCTATTTTAGGTGTGCAATACCTGCGTGCAACTGTGTTACTCAAATGTAAAATCTTTGGGGATTTTTCTAGAGTGTAATGTAAAAATGATCAGTTAAATGTGTATAGTGTTGTGGCTTGTGCCTCAACGTTGTTTGTGAAACCTTAAAGAAGTACAAACTTTATAATATGCATTCATGCAAAAGGTGTTTTTAAATCTCCTGAAACAGGATGACAAAACAGCAATTTTTCGAAATTTTCCCTATTGGCATTCCTGAACTATTTAAACTACCATGTTTGTTTCATTCTTATGAAAGAATGTAGAGTTGCAACTGATGGGTATGCAGATTTGAACGGCTTGATTTCCAAGGTACATATTTTTCCTCACAATACACTGGCTAAAACCAAGACTGCTCGTTTGTATCACATGTAACCCAGTCATTGTCCAGCTCATTACATTATACGTATATGCATTGTTTCATATGTGTTTTTATTTATACACATTAGAGATGCTAATAAATTTTATTTTTAAAAGTGTCAAAGTTGTCATTTTCCTTCAGGTGGATTTGTCACTGCCTTGTCAGGGCATGCATGCCATGAAGTCAACCATCTAGATTAGGAATTAGCCTACTTTCAACAGTAGTACAGTTTACCACAGACATGCGCAAATCACAATTTTGTGTAATAATGTATTGAATGCATGGTGGAAAAACTGTATACTAGGTGTTTAATGTTGAATATATTTAAAATACATGGTCTAAACTCTACCTCATATATTTTTACTATTGAGACAAAATGAGATGAACTACTACTTTTATCACTTGGACAATGGCTTTGACTTTGGTCACCACTAGATGGCCACACAGATTATTTTCCCCCCTTGACTCAGTGGGTGGGTTTATGGGTAATGTAGTTTAACCACACACGTGTGCTGCTTCTCGCCCTGATTTCCACAAATATGGCAGGCCTTGAATTGCTGTCCGATCAGGGATACCGTCTAGATGGAAGAAAAGCAACTGAACTTAGAAAAGTACAAGCTCGTATGGGTGTATTTGCCCAGGCTGACGGCTCTGCGTACATAGAGCAGGGCAACACCAAAGTCCTTGCTGTTGTGTATGGTCCCCATGAAGTAAGTGGCCTTAATGCTAATAGCTAGCTAGCTAGCTAAAAGCTGAAAGATGCGTTAAAATGAATGAAGCCTAATTATAGCTAATTACAGTTGCAACAGTGATATATTTTACAATAGATATTAGTTATCGTTTGTCAATTGTTGTGTATGCATCTGTCCAGGTCTATGTGGTAAATACAATTACAAACAACACTTACGAACACTTACGAACAAGTCTTGTGAGAGTCCCAAGTTGACTCCCAACAAAGATAACCAACTTAAGCTTCAAGACATATCTTATGCTGTCAAGTTTTGCTTGGTGATAAATATAAGTAGTAAGTACATTTGGTTCTGAAAAATGTGCTTTCACACCAACTAATATAGTCTTATTACTTTGAACCATTAATAAATACAAAATAATACATATAGACATTCTGGTAACCTTCCCTCTGTACATGAAGAGTCTGTAGCATTTCTACTTCATTATCCCTTTCTCTCCTAGAGAAACAAACATTTTCAAATGAAGTATTTTTCTAGTCATAGGGTTCAAGTCCAAGTCATAGTGTTGATGTCTTGTATATTATTGTATGTCTTTAAATGTCTCGAGGAATTGAATGCACAGGACCACAATGGAAACAAGCCCTTATAGGGCCTTTTGTGTTATCCTTTTAGCACCACTGTATAATGTACCACTGTTTTGATTGATTGATTGAATACTTTATTAGCAGTTTGCAAAAGAAATCACAGGAAAGACAGTACAGTTCAATACAAGGTCTGCTAAGAGGATTTTAAACCAAAGAAAGCCAAGGCCCTATGGCTTGTTTCTATTGGGGTGCTTTGTACTCAATTTATCGAAAAAGTGGCCATTACGGGGATCGAACCCGCGACCTTGGCGTTATTAGCACCACGCTCTAACCAACTGAGCTAAACGGCCTCAGCTATGTAGGTTGCAAACTGTAATTAAAGTATTCATTCATTCAATCGATCAATCAAAAAACTGAAGTAGCAATTCATTTAATTTTGGCAAATATAGTCTAATGCTACTACAAAGATGAAGGGGGAGAAATTGTATACAAAACTGTAATTAATCCTGTATAGATTAATTGATACTGCTGCACAATGATACTCTCGTTTTCTGTCACCCCTATAGATGCGAGGTTCACGCAGCCGGACACTTTATGACAGAGCTGTTATCAACTGTCAATACAGCATGGCCACATTCAGTACAGCGGAGAGGAAGAGGAGACCTCATGGGGACCGCAAGTCCACAGAGATGAGTCTTCACCTAAAGCAGACGTTTGAGGCGGCTGTGATGACCCAGCTCTATCCACGTTCTCAAATAGACATCTATGTTAAGGTTAATTACAAACACTAATGAATGCTAAATACACCCATTTTCGTGGGTTGTGAGTGAATATCCCTTAATTTTTTGTTTCCTAAATGTTGTCATTAATTATTAATGATTACCAGTTGAAAACAAATTCAAATATTCTTCAAAAAGAATTTCATGAATTAAATAAAAATAATCAAATAAATTCCCTAAATTAGAAGACATATGTTTAAGAAGAAGAACATATGAAAATAGCAGATCTACAAGCTCACAACGCGTCACTTCACGCCGCGTTGTGAGCTTGCAGGTCTGCTATCTTCACAAGTTTGGGACCCGGGCAAACGTCATAATTTCTCTTTTGGGTCTTGAGCTAAAAGTTTGGGAACCACTGCTCTATACTGTATTCTTTTCCCTCTACAGCAAATATCTTTACTGAAAAAAGCCGATTTACAATCTCGCGTGTCCCAAAAACACGACACATATGTTCGGACGTTTGCCCCAGAATAGGAATGCTAGGGTTCCATGTGGTTAAAGGTGTTTTATTTTCGCAATGAAATGCCTTCTCTCAAAACAGATTTTGCAGTCGGATGGTGGGAACTACAGTGCGTGCGTGAATGCCGCCACACTGGCAGTGATCGACGCTGGCATTCCAATGCGAGACTACGTGTGTGCCTGCACAGTGGGGTTTGTGGACGAGACGCCCCTGGCAGACCTGTCCCATGTAGAGGAGAGTGGAGGAAGCTCGTTGGCTATGGCACTCCTGCCACGTGGGGGGCAGATCGCTTTGCTGCAGATGGACGCTAGACTACATCAGGACCACCTAGAGACTCTGATGGAGGCCGCCATGACGGCTTGCAAAGGTGTAAGCAAAGTATTGGATGAGGTAGTGCGGCAACACCTACAAGTGAATGTGCTCACTGGAGAGTGATGGGGTGATGGAGAGTGTTAGAACTTGGGCACAGGCTGAGTTGGAATTTGAATGGTGTGGGATGAATGAAAAAGTTGGGTACATTCTTTTTGATATATGTAATGACCAGTCTTAGATATTTTTTGTAATTAAACTGTGGCTTTGAAAAAATAAAGTATATAAAAAAAGTGAAACCTGCATTTATCTGTCTGTTTTTGTGATAAAGCTTATATAATTGAATGACTTAATTTGCTGTAAAACGCTTGGTGACAAAGTGTTTATATTGTGTATCAATTTGCATATTTCATGCAATATGCTACCATAAGTTACAATCATTCATATATATATATATATATATATATATATATATATATATATATATATATATATATATATATATATATATATATATATATATATATATATATATATATATATATATATATATATATATATGCATATGCAGTTATGCATATGCAGTGGTGGAAAGTAACTAATTAAATTTACATTTTGAGGTACTTTTACTTTACTTGAGTATTTCCAATTCTTTTACGATTACATTTAACTAATTCCACTACATCTCAGAGGCAAATATTGTACTTTTATTCCACTACAATTATTTGAAAACTTAAGTTACTAGTTATTTTGTAGATTTGAATTATTACAAAACCTACAGCATTAACCACCAATATGTACAATCTACAAAAAGCTTGTAGATCTGCTATTTTCAAAAGATTGTTTTAAATACATTTTATACACATGATACCTTGTGAAACATTCTGCATAATGAGTACTTTTACTTTTGGTATATTTTGATTACCGGACTTTTACTTGTAACAGTGTTTCTACATTGCAGTATTGATACTTAATAAAGAAATGTAGTACTTTTTCGAGAAGCGTCTGGCTTCAGTCTGCAGCCAGACTTTTTCCACCACTGTAAATAGGTTCCACACTTAGATAGCTGGCGTGGAGATGTCAGTTACTATTTTTTTTCTCTGCCGGAAGTTGGTCCGTCGCATTAAATGTCCCTGGGAACAAGGAAATAAAAAAACACTTCATCAGCGGCTGCAAAAAGCTGCACCATCCTGGTTGTCGGTGTTGTGTTGTGCACTGAGAGGTATTTATAACAATACTATAACTACGGAATAGCTGCGTGATAAAACAATAAGACCACCTTTTCTCCCTTCCCCGTTGATCAATTGTATATAACTGGTTACTTTGCTAAGGTAGCTAACGTTAGCTAGCAGGCAGCAAACATGCACCTGTCTATAGATTCATTATGACAATGGGAGACTAAATGTACGGTCTTGGTGTAGAATAATGTAGTATCCCATGACATACAATATTTCTTCATTTGGTGGCACATACCATACCTTTAACAAAAATGCCGTAGCTCTAGCTGAGTCACCTAAACGGTGTTGTCAAAGTGACGTCCAGGACCCCATGAAGTCTCCCAGGGGGTAACCAGCAAATGAGGAAAAGTTTATATTCCCTAGTGTTTCACCAGATAAATCAGCCCAATGAGAGGATGTATAAGAATCGCTTTTTTTCAGATCATAGGTTTCACTCTCTCCACTGTTCTCTCCACTCTTTAAGTGTGCTATTAGTATTGTAATGATTTTGCCTGCTGTGTTCCGTGGTCTAGTGCTTTGGCCAGCCTAGGGGCACAGGACAGCATTCATGGGACTACTGTCAGACCCAAACAGAAGGCGTGCTTTGATAAGCATGCTAACCCGCCTGAATGCCCCCATCTGGTAAGTCATTTGAAGTGAGATGCAGATCATGCAAAGTAGTGGTGGTCAGTGGTTCTCAACCTGTGGGTCGGGAGCCCCAGGGGGGTCCCCATGTGATTTTGGGGGGTCCCCAGATGACAGTAAAGTGACAATTTAAGGACTTTTAAGACCTTTTTAATATCTAAACAATGTTGGCCAAATTGTCAAATAAAATAGAGGCAAAAATCTAGATCTGCAAGATCACAACGTGAGCTTGTAGCTCGGCGATTTTCACAATATTTATTTGTGGGAACTGAGTCCATCAAAATGTAATGCCTCAACTACAATTCCAAGTGCTTGTCAGGGTGGGGGGTCCCCAGTTCAATTATGATTATTTTGGGGGGTCGTGGCCTGAAAAGGTTGAGAACCACTGAAGTAGGTGTACCTGTCAGGGACTCTTCATCATAAATCCATGTCTGTATGGTATATTTATGTCATGAATGAATATGTTGTTCATAATTATAATCTACAGTGTATTTGTGCACATTTCTTACAATTCTCTCTCTTTTGTATATTACTCTCAGTGTTATATGTTACATGGCGGGCGTGGCTTGGTTCATGGGCCTTGCCTTTGACCCATTCACTCTGCGTACATACATGTCAGAGAATGCCATGGGCTCCACTATGGTGGAGGAGCGTTTCCCAGCAGGAGAGCGGGCGATGGCCACTGGCAGGGAGTTTGCAGCTCATAAAAAGAAGGCAGAGTAAGTTAAATACTGTTGAGACAATGAAGTTCCTTCAGTCAACCCCAGCAGCATCAGCTAACAGCTGACCAATTAAGACCATCATTTTTGATTTTTATACTTTTGGGCTATTCAAAAACAGCAGATATACAAGCTTGTAGCGAGTGCCGCGCTACAAGCTTGTAGATCTGCTGTTTTTGAAAAATGTTGAACATTTTGTGCAAATCTTTGAATACATATATTTTTTGACATATATTTATTTTTAACTAAAATCTTTGCTTCTGGAGGTCCCTGGAACAAATATTTGACAAATGTTCGCTTTTATAAATATATATTCAAAGACTTGCACACATTTTCACGATTTTTCAAAAATAGCAGATCTTTAAGCTCATAGCGCGGCACCGAGTGGCGCGCTATGAGCTTGTAGATCTGCTATTTTTTAATAACCAAAGAAATCTAAAATGACAGAGATACTTTCCCGGTCTAAATGGGTTAAACAACCTATCTTGACTCCAATCTAACCAGTTGTGTTCTGTGCAGTGGAATGCCAGTGGATTGGCTGGTGAAAACCATGCAGTCCCGAGGGCTGGAGGTGTTTACCCAAACCTTCACCCGCACGCTTCCCTTCCCTGATGAAAACAAAGAGCGATATGTGAGTTTTAAATGAGAGATGATGAATAGCTATGTATGAACAGTTCTAGTGATTAAAGAAATAGGCCAAATGTATAGAGTACAGAAGCCCTGAAGTCACACTCGTTCATCCCCTGAGTACCCTGCGGAAGTAATTTCTCTATGGAGAATAACATTGGGTCATCTTAGAATTGTCTCATAAGAATCGTGGTCCAAAAATAAACAAACTGTCTCTGCGATATTGTCAGGGAGGTGGCTCTGTATCGTTTATGATAGTCAGTCACTCATATTTGATACAGTCTGTTTCTGGCGAAAATTTAACTAATTCGGCGGAAGTAACATTAGCATTTTCTCACCGTCAGTTGATGCTTCATATCCATATGAGTCAAACCGCAGGGATCATTTGTTTATTTTTGGAACACAGTTCTTATTTGAGGCGATATTAAACACGTCTATGGGAATTCAGAATGGGGGCGGGGGGGGAATGCGACCCAGGTAGGATGCGTAAATTACGTCAGACTTCAGTGCTCTATTCTCCTACCTGTGCTTCCTTTCATTGATCTCCCTCTGATACCCCCTTCTCTCCAGATGGTGAAAGGTACTAATGTATATGGGATCCTGCGGGCTCCCAGGGCCCCTCGCACAGAAGCCCTGGTGCTGAGTGCCCCCTGCACCCCAGGGAATAACAACAACCAGGCGGTGGGCCTACTGCTTGGCTTAGCACAGTACTTTCGGAGTGAGTACCCTGCCTCTTTTCAACTTGGCACAGTACTTTCAGAGTAAGTACCCTGCCCCTTTTCATAGATTGTTGCATATAGAACAAGGCAAGCTAGACTAGCACACACAGCCTTACAGCTCACTCTGCATGAATACTGTTGAGATTACTTTTTGGTATTCAATCAATTCATACAATTCAATTGTTGTTGTTAGCATTTTGTCTCTGTCATATTCCTGCCACAAATTAGCATAGCTCCAGAGATAGTTATGGTATTTCTTGAAATGATGGCTGTTGTGCTGTTGTATAGGTCAGGTTTACTGGGCCAAGGATATAATCTTCCTGGTGAATGAACATGATCTGATTGGTATGCAGGCCTGGCTGGAGGGCTACCACCACACCAACACTACAGGTGAGTACTATCTTTTACCATTGATTTATTGAACTTTTTGACAAGAATGCATATATATGAACATATATTTGTTCATAAGACAGAAAACCTCCCACTGCTTCTCTCAGGAAGGGACCGCACACTCCAATGACGATGGACAGGACTCACCTAATGCACCTGACGAAGCCAACACAGCGAAACGGGTTGTGCAGAAAATGTAAAAAAAGCATTAAGTGAGTCGTGTCCATCGTCATTGGAGTGTGCGGTTCCTTCCTGAGAGAAGCAGTGGGAAGTTTTCTGTCTTATGTACATTATCTTGCCTGCCAGCACCTCCACCCGGAAAACTAATTTTCGATTTTCTCAGGTATGTGATTCTGTGTCGTTTATGATATTGAGTTACATTTGAACGTATGTGTTTGGAGATGAATTTGTACTTTTTCACCTTCAGCTGATGCTTCATATCCATGAGTAAAATCATTGGGGTGGTTTGTTTATTTTTGGAACACAGTTATTATATAAGTTTCCCCTATGAATTCCAATACAGACAAATAAGGCTGTGACCCAGGGGACTCTAGCGGCAGTGATGTCAGACTTCGGTGCTCTATTGTGGTCCTTTTTAGTGCAAATGTGCGTAAACTGTGCCACGTGTTTTCACTTTTGTTGGACACACACACACACACACACATATATAAATACAGATACCTCATTGACCACTGTGGTTCATTGGAGCGATACAACTTTTAATTCCGCCGCATGGCTGTGATCTATGGCTGATTGGCTGTGTATAGTATGTAATACATGTAATGTCATGTAATACTATAGCCAGTCTAGGGCTAGGGGTGTAGCTGAAATATACAGAAAAATAAAATCAATAATATATACATACGATACTACACAACAAAAAAAGCAAAGAAAAAATGGAACCTACAACTCAACTAATTGATGGTTATAATTAGGTCCAGTTGCTATTTAGCCAGCTGTTATAGAGGACTTGAACTTCTCAATAGAGCTAATACAACTTAAGGCTTGCAGGTAACCCATTCCCTCATAACTGCTGCAAGGTATAAAAAAAAACCGTTCCCATTTTACTTTATCTCTCCTATTAATTTCAATCTCGCACTTGCATTATTCTTATGCTTCAAACATAAACATGAATAATACAACCAAGCTTTCACATCTCTTTCAATCAGTCCATTGAAGGAATGATCTTTGACTTCACAAATTAGGCTTACAGCTCACAGTTCTTCTCTCTTGAACTGTTTGTGTTTGGTTTTCCTAGAACAAACATAAACTTATCACCCGCCTTTTTGTCTGTTTGTCAGGTATGGACTACTCTCCACTCCAAGGTCGTGGTGGCTCCATCCAGGCAGCACTGTCCTTGGAGCTCAGCAGTGACGTCGTCACCAGCTTAGACCTAGTTCTGGAGGGGCTTAATGGTCAGCTGCCCAACCTGGACCTGGCCAACCTCTTCTATGCCTTCTGCCAGAAGATAGGGGTCCTCTGCACCATCCAGGGCAAGGTATGAGCTTGAAGACCACCTGCAGCCATTGAAGACGATCACATTTACTCCATTTACTTTGTAATAATTTAGCATATAATGTTACAGCTTCAGAGGAATGACTGGGACACTGCGTCAGGCTACAGCCATGCAGTTCAAACCATGATGCTGATGGTACTGAAGCAGGCCAGTGGACGTCCCTGGGGTGACCACGGACTGTTCTTGCGCTACCACATAGAAGCTGCCTCCATCAAGGGGATCAACAGTTTCCGCCAGTACAAGACTGATGCCACCACCATCGGCAGGTCAGTGCCAGTTCACTCACATGATGGAGCATCCATCCAGTTCAGTTGTTTCTATATGTTCAGTTTGTCATTATGATGTTTTTTGGGGGGTGGGGGTGGGGGGTGGGTTAAGACATTTTAACCACTTCAAATATACTTGTTTGACCTGGGGTCCTCCGGGCGTCTATCCTTAGTTGGCCGACTCCTTTTTTCTCTACACCAAATCTCTTGGCTGAAAATAGCCTATCTGCAAGCATGTAGATCTGCATTTTTTTCTTTTTCTTTGTTATTGCCTTGTTTCATTATGCGTGTTCTGAATTTGACATTGTGATGTTTTTTATCATTGTAATTTTACTGATGTCCCTATCTGACAGATCAGGATCAAGGTATATTTTAATTGATGTTAGGTCCAGTCAATTTCCGATCCTTTCTATACAGTATTTGACTGCATTGCTATCTGTCTATGTCAGACATACAAATTACATTGTGAATAATTTGGGTCAGTGTGACAGAAAAGTCCTGTGTTTTTTGTAGCTTAAATGTCGACCTGGACCTCTTTTTCGTCTTTTCTGGGATAATCTCGGACCGAATTCTAATCAAATGTTTCAGTTCAGAATGCCAATGATCTTTTACTCTGTATGCAAAATAAGGGGGTAAAATCAAGTATACAGTTGCATGGCAAAGTAGCTGCAAAGCTTGCACCAAAACTAACAAAAAACAATGCAATGTTTTTAATTTAATTACATAGAGAACAGGAAGGGCTCGCAACTCACTTTGAACGCTCCAAACTTTATTAAACAACAGCTGCAAATAAATAAATTAAAATAATTACAGACATGTAGCGTTGCAGAACAAGCAAGTCAGTTTGAAAATTACATGTTCTGGGTGATTTTAGTCCAACAGCCACTTTTGAATTGGCCAAATTGGAATGTTTTTACTAACTTTAATGTACTTGAAGTCTACACTGTGCAGGTGTATTATCTAGAAAAATATGAAAAAATATGAATTGGATTGATACTTGATGATTGATCGGGGATGGACTGGACTGTGTTTTGTTTTCCCAGGCTCCTGGAAGGAATGTTTCGGAAGCTCAATAATCTCTTGGAACGCCTCCACCAGTCCTACTTCTTCTATCTTATGCCTTCGCTCTCTCGCTTTGTCTCCATCGGTTACTACATGCCAGCCTTCGGCCTGCTTGCTCTCATACTGTTGCTTCGTGTATCCTTTTGGTAAATGTTAAATGTACATTTACATTCACCCATGCACATACATACCATACCATGTATTGCTCAAGGACACGTTGAGACTAAGCCAGACAAACAACCCAGGAACATTCCCAAGCATCTTTTGGTGATATTTTACATCGATTGGATTGGATGGAAACCTGAAATGGATAAAAGCAGATGTATCTTAGCCTGTTATAGACGTGTTGCACACTTTCAGTATAAACTTGAAGACTTTGACATTTGTGTTAACATTTGATTTGTTAGGTCAAATTAAAAAATAATAATCCTAATCATTTGTTAATTGTAAATGTGGGTGCCCTTAACCATGATACAGGCCTTAGATTTATGGGTTCAACTTGTATCTCCACTAAGAGAAGAAGATGGCGTCACTGACATCGAGCAGGTTAGACGGACTCCTTTCTTTATATCTCTGTCTTCTAAAGAAGATGATGAATAATCTTTGCTAGTGTGTAAGTGACAACCATATTCCAGGGGAAAAAAACTGTACCCAACTTCTTCTTCTTTTTCTTTCCACTGTCTCACAGCCATCCAGTCCCGGGGTGCTGTCTGTGTTGACTCCTCTGGTGATCAGCCACCTTACAGGTGCAGCTCTGTACACTCTGCCGATCCATTCTCAGGAGATGGCTGTGGAGCACTTCCCTGTGTCTGAGACAGAGGCTGTGGTCCTGACGGTGATTGCCATCTACACAGCAGGCCTTGCTCTTCCTCACAACACAAACAGGTAGTCGCTGATGCTATAGCCACTAGCATTAAGGTCTTTGAATGCCCTTCATTCTCGTTCACCTAGGGAAATGTATTTCATTGTATTATTATGTAGACATTCGCGGCATGAGGCGTACAAAGGCAAAGTACAACTGAGACCTTTAGCATTAATTTATGCTCCGTTGTACACTGAAAATAGGAATTCTCCAGCTTTGCATCCGCGAGGTGTTACGAGCTTGTAGAACAGCTATTTTAGGCACGCAAGTGTAAAAGGTTACGATGTCGATCAGTGACTTTTTTTGTGCTGCTGTAACCCCCAGGCTCCTGACAGGACACGGTACAGAGCAGGGTTGGAAAGTTCTGAAGCTGGTGGCTGTCTTGTACTTGGCTGTGCTGCTGGGTTGCACCGCCCTCATCAATTTCTCCCTGGGCTTCATCTTGGCTCTCACCTTGGTGCCCGTGGCAGCCTTCATCACACCCCACGTACCGAAGTAATACTCACTCATCATTTGCCCTGGTCTTTAACTTGCTTAGTGATGGATAATACAGTACTTGAAATTAAGTAGTTGTTTCCTTCTCTGAAATTATAGTCTCCAATTTGCCATTTCAAAAACTAATAATGAAACCATTTGAAAGCTGCAAAGTGTTCCTTTGGAACCTAAATGATTGGGATTTTACAAGTGGTCATGAGTCATACAGTGTACACTCAGTCATAAGGTCAGTGCTGTAGAACAGTGGTTCTCAACCTGTGGGTCGGGGTCCCCACATGATATTTTGGGGGTCCCCAGGTGACAGTAAAGTGACAATTGAAGACCATTAATGCATCAAAGGTCAACAAACTATATTATAAAAACTGGTCAAACATTGGCCAAATTGTCAAATAAAATAAGAAAGAGGCTAAAATTGTGCAAATAGCCGATCTACAAGCTCACAGCGCGTCGCGTTGCGAGGCGTTGTAAGCTTGTAGATCGGCTATTTTCGCAATATTTATCTGTGGGAACTGGGTCAAACAAAATGTAATGCCTCAACTCCTACAATTCTAAGTGCTTGTCAGGGTGGGGGGTCCCCAGTTCAAATATGATTATTTTGGAGGGTCGCAGCCTGAAAAGGTTGAAAACCACTGCTGTAGAAGTAAAGCCTCTAATATGCTTCTCCCCCCCGTCCGCCCACAGGGCTCTGTCAGCCTTCGTCATGATCGTCCTCAGCCCCGCCTGCACGCTACTCTTCTGCGTGTTCTTCTTCCAGGAGCTGTCAGAAATGCCCGTCAGCTTCATGGAGGGTTGGATGCTCTTCCTGTCTGTCATCTCGCAGGGCATCCTGGACAACTGCCTGTATGGCTCTCTGGTCTACCCGCTCGTGTCCTTGATGGTCTACCCCTGCTGGCTGCTGTTCTGGAATATTCTTTTCTGGAAGTAGATTCTACTCACACACATGGGATGATGGGACACGCAGGCCCTGACAATGGGTGGGTCTTTGTGTGGGGGTGGGTGGGTCTGAATGTCAGTGGGCACTATGATTTGTACTCAGGTTTGCCTTCCAAAGGAGAGAGCATGAAGAACGACTGACTTATGTCCATTAGTAAGATTGCCATTACACTTGTCTTGTAAAGTATACACTCCCTGTTTGTTTTTGTTGGTTTTGTGACTTCAAGCACTTCATTATTATTATTTATTATTTATTAAAGTGGAAAATAATCTAGTTAATGAAAAAAGTAAAATGTACTTTAAGTTCAAGGATAATTACAGATTTGGTGTATTGTTAAATTAAAGTAAAAGGCAAGGATCATTTTGTTTCCATATTGACAGAATGGAGTGCTTTGTATTTTCAAAATCAATTACAATTAAATGCTTTAAAAAAAAATATGTATGCAAATAGAGGGGGACTTTCTAAAGAAGGTGTAATGATTGGTTTTACTTGCAGGTGGTCCAAAATCACCAGCTGTTAAGCTGGTGATTTCGGTTAAAGCTACACTTTGTAAATTTCATGTCCTACCAGGGATTTGAACCTTGTTTCCCTGTGCAGGTGCAGACATTTTGTGCCTGCTTGCTCAGGGGAGAAATTAATTTTGACCTTCAGGCAGCACCACTTGTCAAGCAGTAGTGGTCCTACCATACCACAGGCTCTAAATGTCTCAGCAGGGAGAACTTACACAACCACTGCAGTTGTGTTAGTTATATTGTATTAACATACTTAACCATATAGATAAAAGTCACCAAAAAAAGGTTACATAGTGTAGCTTTAAGTACTTTGCTGTGAATGTTTTAAGGGGTAGTCCCTGGTACACGAGGAAAACTACTGCACTGGTTTTTAATGATTGTTTTCAGGGCACCTGTCAGTATGTGGATGAGGGAAGAAAAGGGGATTAACCACTTTCAGCCTGAATGACTTGTTCTAAAATAGAGAAAATAGATCTACGATCTCACAACACCTATGTATGCTAGTAGATTGGCTATTTACGCTATTCATGGTGCAATTAAATGTAAAGGGCTTAAGTGGTTATGACAGTTCAAGAGAAGCTGTGCCATATCTGAAGGTCTGCAGGTGCTGCACAAACTGTCACTATTTGTGTTTTTATACTTGTTTGTTAACTGAACCATGTGTACTCTTTTTAATTTATAAATGCCAAAATAAAACACACGGACAGATGTGATTGATGACTGTGATTTGAAAATGGTACCGTATATATTTTCATCTTATTCACTGCTGTTGAGGAAAGTAAGTACATGTACTCCAGTACTATACACTTAAGTACAATGTTGAGGTATTTTTACTCAAGTATTTCCAATTTCCAATACTTGTATGTCTACCCCACTACATCTCAGAGGCAAATATTGTACTTATACTCCACAGTACAATTATTTGTTTTTTAGTTGATAATCACAAAACATAAATTAACCACTTCAGCACTATATACTTGTACATTTTTTTTTTCACCATTTTGTCACTACCGAAACGAAAGTTAAATCCAAATCACTAAGTGTGGAGGCCAAAATCGTCCCCCCGAAAACCTGTTAGGAGTACGTTTCAGGCAATTTAGAGTTGATTGGTAGTACTTTGTAGTGACACTTTTTTTGGTCCCTAACATTCATCGAGCTCTGGACTTAGTAATTATGTTTTCGTTTCGGTAGTGACACCATTGATCACTACCGAAACAAAGTTAAATCCGAAAAAATCACTAAGTGTGGAGGCCAAAATTGTTCCCCCAAAAACCTGTTAGGAGTACGTTTCAGGCAATTTAAAGTTGATTGGTAGTGACTTTTTTTTTGGTCCCTAACATTCATTGATCTCTGGACTTAGTAATTTCTTTTTCGTTTCGGTAGTGACACAAAGGTGTCACTACCGAAACGAAAAAAAAATTGTTCCCCCAAAAACCTGTTAGGAGTACGTTTCAGGCAATTTAAAGTTGATTGGTAGTGACTTTTATTTTGGTCCCTAACATTCATCGAGCTCTGGACTTAGTAATTTCTTTTTCGTTTCGGTAGTGACACAATGGTGTCACTACCGAAACGAGAAAAAAAATGTTCCCCCAAAAACCTGTTAGGAGTACGTTTCAGGCAATTTAAAGTTGATTGGTAGTGACTTTTTTTTTGGTCCCTAACATTCATCGAGCTCTGGACTTGTTAATTATGTTTTCGTTTCGGTATTGACACCATTGTGTCACTACCGAAACGAAGTTAAATCCGAAAAAATCACTAAGTGTGGAGGCCAAAATTTTTCCCCAACAACCTGTTACGAGTACGTTTCAGGCAATTTAAAGTTGATTGGTACTGGTAGTGACTTTTTTTTTGGTCCCTAACATTCATTGATCTCTGGACTTAGTAATTTTTTTTTCGTTTCGGTAGTGACACAATGGTGTCACTACCGAAACGAAAAAAAAATGTTCCCCCAAAAACCTGTTAGGAGTACGTTTCAGGCAATTTAAAGTTGATTGGTAGTGACTTTTTTTTTTGTCCCTAAAATTCATCGAGCTCTGGACTTAGTAATTTATTTTCCGTTTCGGTAGTGACACAATGGTGTCACTACCGAAAGGAGAAAAAAAAAAATTCCCCAAAAAACCTGTTAGGAGTACGTTTCAGGCAATTTAAAGTTGATTAGTAGTGACTTTTTTTTTGGTCCCTAACATTCATCGAGCTCTGGACTTAGTAATTTTTTTCCCGTTTCGGTAGTGACACCATTGTGTCACTACCGAAACGAAGTTAAATCAGAAAAAATCACTAAGTGTGGAGGCCAAAATTGTTCCCCCAAAAACCTGTTAGGAGTACGTTTCAGGCAATCTAAAGTTGATTGGTAGTGACTTTTTTTTTGGTCCCTAACATTCATCGAGCTCTGGACTTAGTAATTTTTTTCCCGTTTCGGTATGGTGTCACTACCGAAAAAAAAAAAAATTGTTCCCCCAAAAACCTGTTAGGAGTACATTTCAGGCAATTGAAAGTTGATTGGTAGTGACTTTTTTTTTGGTCCCTAACATTCATCGAGCTCTGGACTTAGTAATTATGTTTTCGTTTCGGTAGTGACACCATTGTGTCACTACCAAAACGAAGTTAAATACGAAAAAATCACTAAGTGTGGAGGCCAAAATTGTTCCCCCAAAAACCTGTTACGAGTACGTTTCAGGCAATTTAAAGTTGATTGGTAGTGACTTTTTTTTTGGTCCCTAACATTCATCGAGCTCTGGACTTCGTAATTTTTTTTCCGTTTCGGTAGTGACACTATACCGAAACGAAAAAAAAAAATGTTCCCCCAAAAACCTGTTAGGAGTACGTTTCAGGCAATTTAAAGTTGATTGGTAGTGACTTTTTTTTTGGTCGCTAACATTCATCGAGCTCTGGATTTAGTAAATTTTTTTCCGTTTCGGTAGTGACACAATGGTGACACTACCGAAACGAAAAAAAAAATGTTCCCCCAAAAACCTGTTAGGAGTACGTTTCAGGCAATTTAAAGTTGATTGGTAGTGACTTTTTTTTTGGTCCCTAACATTCATCGAGCTCTGGACTTAGTAATTTTTTTCCCGTTTCGGTATGGTGTCACTACCGAAAAAAAAAAAAATTGTTCCCCCAAAAACCTGTTAGGAGTACATTTCAGGCAATTGAAAGTTGATTGGTAGTGACTTTTTTTTTGGTCCCTAACATTCATCGAGCTCTGGACTTAGTAATTATGTTTTCGTTTCGGTAGTGACACCATTGTGTCACTACCAAAACGAAGTTAAATACGAAAAAATCACTAAGTGTGGAGGCCAAAATTGTTCCCCCAAAAACCTGTTACGAGTACGTTTCAGGCAATTTAAAGTTGATTGGTAGTGACTTTTTTTTTGGTCCCTAACATTCATCGAGCTCTGGACTTCGTAATTTTTTTTCCGTTTCGGTAGTGACACTATACCAAAACGAAAAAAAAAATGTTCCCCCAAAAACCTGTTAGGAGTACGTTTCAGGCAATTTAAAGTTGATTGGTAGTGACTTTTTTTTTGGTCGCTAACATTCATCGAGCTCTGGATTTAGTAAATTTTTTTCCGTTTCGGTAGTGACACAATGGTGACACTACCGAAACGAAAAAAAAAATGTTCCCCCAAAAACCTGTTAGGAGTACGTTTCAGGCAATTTAAAGTTGATTGGTAGTGACTTTTTTTTTGGTCCCTAACATTCATCGAGCTCTGGACTTAGTAATTTATTTTCCGTTTCGGTAGTGACACAATGGTGTCACTACCGAAACGAGAAAACATTTTTTTCCCCCAAAAAACCTGTTAGGAGTACGTTTCAGGCAATTTAAAGTTGATTGGTAGTGACTTTTTTTTGGTCCCTAACATTCATCGAGCTCTGGACTTAGTAATTTATTTTCCGTTTCGGTAGTGACACAATGGTGTCACTACCGAAACGAAAAAAAAATTGTTCCCCCAAAAACCTTTTAGGAGTACGTATCAGGCAATTTAAAGTTGATTGGTAGTGACTTTTTTTTTGGTCCCTAACATTCATCGAGCTCTGGACTTAGTAATTTTTTTTCCGTTTCGGTAGTGACACCATTGTGTCACTACCGAAACGAAGTTAAATCAGAAAAAATCACTAAGTGTGGAGGCCAAAATTGTTCCCCCAAAAACCTGTTAGGAGTACGTTTCAGGCAATTTAAAGTTGATTGGTAGTGACTTTTTTTTTGGTCGCTAACATTCATCGAGCTCTGGATTTAGTAAATTTTTTTCCGTTTCGGTAGTGACACAATGGTGACACTACCGAAACGAAAAAAAAAATGTTCCCCCAAAAACCTGTTAGGAGTACGTTTCAGGCAATTTAAAGTTGATTGGTAGTGACTTTTTTTTTGGTCCCTAACATTCATCGAGCTCTGGACTTAGTAATTTATTTTCCGTTTCGGTAGTGACACAATGGTGTCACTACCGAAACGAGAAAACATTTTTTTCCCCCAAAAAACCTGTTAGGAGTACGTTTCAGGCAATTTAAAGTTGATTGGTAGTGACTTTTTTTTGGTCCCTAACATTCATCGAGCTCTGGACTTAGTCATTTATTTTCCGTTTCGGTAGTGACACAATGGTGTCACTACCGAAACGAAAAAAAAATTGTTCCCCCAAAAACCTTTTAGGAGTACGTTTCAGGCAATTTAAAGTTGATTGGTAGTGACTTTTTTTTTGGTCCCTAACATTCATCGAGCTCTGGACTTAGTAATTTTTTTTCCGTTTCGGTAGTGACACCATTGTGTCACTACCGAAACGAAGTTAAATCAGAAAAAATCACTAAGTGTGGAGGCCAAAATTGTTCCCCCAAAAACCTGTTACGAGTATGTTTCAGGCAATTTAAAGTTGATTGGTAGTGACCTTTTTTTTGGTCCCTAACATTCATCGATCTCCGGACTTAGTAATTTATTTCCCGTTTCGGTATGGTGTCACTACCGAAACGAAAAAAAAAATTGTTCCCCCAAAAACCTGTTAGGAGTACGTTTCAGGCAATTTAAAGTTGATTGGTAGTGACTTTTTTTTTGGTCCCTAACATTCATCGAGCTCTGGACTTAGTAATTTATTTTCCGTTTCGGTAGTGACACAATGGTGTCACTACCGAAACGAGAAAAAAAAAAAATTCCCCAAAAAACCTGTTAGGAGTACGTTTCAGGCAATTTAAAGTTGATTGGTAGTGACTTTTTTTTTGGTCCCTAACATTCATCGAGCTCTGGACTTAGTAATTTTTTTTCCGTTTCGTTGTGACACCATTGTGTCACTACCGAAACAAAGTTAAATCAGAAAAAATCACTAAGTGTGGAGGCCAAAATTGTTCCCCCAAAAACCTGTTAGGAGTACGTTTCAGGCAATTTAAAGTTGATTGGTAGTGACTTTTTTTTTGGTCCCTAACATTCATCGAGCTCTGGACTTAGTAATTTTTTTTCCGTTTCGGTAGTGACACAATGGTGTCACTACCGAAACGAAAAAAAAATTGTTCCCCCAAAAACCTGTTAGGAGTACGTTTCAGGCAATCTAAAGTTGATTGGTAGTGACTTTTTTTTTGGTCCCTAACATTCATCGAGCTCTGGACTTAGTCATTTTTTCCCCGTTTCGGTATGGTGTCACTACCGAAACGAAAAAAAAAATTGTTCCCCCAAAAACCTGTTAGGAGTACGTTTCAGGCAATTTAAAGTTGATTGGTAGTGACTTTTTTTTTGTTCCCTAACATTCATCGAGCTCTGGACTTAGTAATTTATTTTCCGTTTCGGTAGTGACACAATGGTGTCACTACCGAAACGAAAAAAAAATTGTTCCCCCAAAAACCTGTTAGGAGTACGTTTCAGGCAATTGAAAGTTGATTGGTAGTGACTTTTTTTTTGGTCCCTAACATTCATCGAGCTCTGGACTTAGTAATTATGTTTTCGTTTCGGTAGTGACACCATTGTGTCACTACCGAAACGAAGTTAAATCCGAAAAAATCACTAAGTGTGGAGGCCAAAATTGTTCCCCCAAAAACCTGTTACAAGTACGTTTCAGGCAATTTAAAGTTGATTGGTAGTGACTTTTTTTTTGGTCCCTAACATTCATCGAGCTCTGGACTTAGTAATTTTTTTTCCGTTTCGGTAGTGACACAATGGTGTCACTACCGAAACGAAAAAAAAATTGTTCCCCCAAAAGCCTGTTAGGAGTACGTTTCAGGCAATCTAAAGTTGATTGGTAGTGACTTTTTTTTTGGTCCCTAACATTCATCGAGCTCTGGACTTAGTCATTTTTTTCCCGTTTCGGTATGGTGTCACTACCGAAACGAAAAAAAAAATTGTTCCCCCAAAAACCTGTTAGGAGTACGTTTTAGGCAATTTAAAGTTGATTGGTAGTGACTTTTTTTTTGGTCCCTAACATTCATCGAGCTCTGGACTTAGTAATTTATTTTCCGTTTCGGTAGTGACACAATGGTGTCACTACCGAAACGAGAAAAACATTTTTTTCCCCAAAAAACCTGTTAGGAGTACGTTTCAGGCAATTGAAAGTTGATTGGTAGTGACTTTTTTTTTGGTCCCTAACATTCATCGAGCTCTGGACTTAGTAATTATGTTTTCGTTTCGGTAGTGACACCATTGTGTCACTACCGAAACGAAGTTAAATCCGAAAAAATCACTAAGTGTGGAGGCCAAAATTGTTCCCCCAAAAACCTGTTACGAGTATGTTTTAGGCAATTTAAAGTTGATTGGTAGTGACCTTTTTTTTGGTCCCTAACATTCATCGATCTCCGGACTTAGTAATTTTTTTTTCGTTTCGGTAGTGACACAATGGTGTCACTACCGAAACGGAAAAAGAAATGTTCCCCCAAAAACCTGTTAGGAGTACGTTTCAGGCAATTTAAAGTTGATTGGTAGTGACTTTTTTTTTTGTCCCTAAAATTCATCGAGCTCTGGACTTAGTAATTTATTTTCCGTTTCGGTAGCTACCGAAACGAGAAAAAAAAAAAAATCCCCAAAAAACCTGTTAGGAGTACGTTTCAGGCAATTTAAAGTTGATTGGTAGTGACTTTTTTTTTGGTCCCTAACATTCATCGAGCTCTGGACTTAGTAATTTTTTTTCCGTTTCGGTAGTGACACCATTGTGTCACTACCGAAACGAAGTTAAATCAGAAAAAATCACTAAGTGTGGAGGCCAAAATTGTTCCCCCAAAAACCTGTTAGGAGTACGTTTCAGGCAATTTAAAGTTGATTGGTAGTGACTTTTTTTTTGGTCCCTAACATTCATCGAGCTCTGGACTTAGTAATTTTTTTTCCGTTTCGGTAGTGACACAATGGTGTCACTACCGAAACGAAAAAAAAATTGTTCCCCCAAAAACCTGTTAGGAGTACGTTTCAGGCAATCTAAAGTTGATTGGTAGTGACTTTTTTTTTGGTCCCTAACATTCATCGAGCTCTGGACTTAGTCATTTTTTCCCCGTTTCGGTATGGTGTCACTACCGAAACGAAAAAAAAAATTGTTCCCCCAAAAACCTGTTAGGAGTACGTTTCAGGCAATTTAAAGTTGATTGGTAGTGACTTTTTTTTTGGTCCCTAACATTCATCGAGCTCTGGACTTAGTAATTTATTTTCCGTTTCGGTAGTGACACAATGGTGTCACTACCGAAACGAAAAAAAAAATGTTCCCCCAAAAACCTGTTAGGAGTACGTTTCAGGCAATTGAAAGTTGATTGGTAATGACTTTTTTTTTGGTCCCTAACATTCATCGAGCTCTGGACTTAGTAATTATGTTTTCGTTTCGGTAGTGACACCATTGTGTCACTACCGAAACGAAGTTAAATCCGAAAAAATCACTAAGTGTGGAGGCCAAAATTGTTCCCCCAAAAACCTGTTACGAGTACGTTTCAGGCAATTTAAAGTTGATTGGTAGTGACTTTTTTTTTGGTCCCTAACATTCATTGAGCTCTGGACTTAGTAATTTATTTTCCGTTTCGGTAGTTACACAATGGTGTCACTACCGAAACGAGAAAACATTTTTTTTCCCCAAAAAACCTGTTAGGAGTACGTTTCAGGCAATTTAAAGTTGATTGGTGGTGACTTTTTTTTTGGTCCCTAACATTCATCGAGCTCTGGACTTAGTAATTTTTTTTCCGTTTCGGTAGTGACACCATTGTGTCACTACCGAAACGAAGTTAAATCAGAAAAAATCACTAAGTGTGGAGGCCAAAATTGTTCCCCCAAAAACCTGTTAGGAGTACGTTTCAGGCAATTTAAAGTTGATTGGTAGTGACTTTTTTTTTGGTCCCTAACATTCATCGAGCTCTGGACTTAGTAATTTTTTTCCCGTTTCGGTATGGTGTCACTACCGAAACGAAAAAAAAAATTGTTCCCCCAAAAACCTGTTAGGAGTACGTTTCAGGCAATTTAAAGTTGATTGGTGGTGACTTTTTTTTTGGTCCCTAACATTCGTCGAGCTCTGGACTTAGTAATTTTTTTTCCGTTTCGGTAGTGACACCATTGTGTCACTATTTTTTTTTCGTTTCGGTAGTGACACCATTGTGTCACCACCGAAACGGAAAATAAATTACTAAGTCCAGAGCTCGATGAATGTTAGGGACCAAAAAAAAAGTCACTACCAATCAACTTTAAATTGCCTGAAACGTACTCCTAACAGGTTTTTGGGGGAACAATTTTTTTTTTCGTTTCGGTAGTGACACCATACCGAAACGGGAAAAAAATTACTAAGTCCAGAGCTCGATGAATGTTAGGGACCAAAAAAAAAGTCACTACTAATCAACTTTAAATTGCCTGAAACGTACTCCTAACAGGTTTTTTGGGGATTTTTTTTTTTCGTTTCGGTAGTGACACCATTGTGTCACTACCGAAACGAAAAAAAAATTACTAAGTCCAGAGATCAATGAATGTTAGGGACCAAAAAAAAAGTCACTACCAATCAACTTTCAATTGCCTGAAACGTACTCATAACAGGTTTTTGGGGGAACAATTTTGGCCTCCACACTTAGTGATTTTTTCGGATTTAACTTCGTTTCGGTAGTGACACAACGGTGTCACTACCGAAACGAAAACATAATTACTAAGTCCAGAGCTCGATGAATGTTAGGGACCAAAAAAAAAGTCACTACCAATCAACTTTAAATTGCCTGAAACGTACTCCTAACAGGTTTTTGGGGGAACAATTTTGGCCTCCACACTTAGTGATTTTTTCTGATTTAACTTCGTTTCGGTAGTGACACAATGGTGTCACTACCGAAACGAAAAAAAAATTACTAAGTCCAGAGCTCGATGAATGTTAGGGACCAAAAAAAAGTCACTACCAATCAAATCTAAATTGCCTGAAGCGTACTCCTAACAGGTTTTTGGGGGGACGATTTTGGCCTCCACACTTAGTGATTTTTTCGGATTTAACTTTCGTTTCGGTAGTGACAAACTTTCGTTTCGGTAGTGACACAATGGTGAAAAAATACATTTGTAGCACTTTACAATAATGACCTGTTATAAAGCATTTATAAACGTTTATAAGTAGTTTGTAGACTATTAACAAATCATTAACAACCTGTTTGTTGACATTCGTAAATGATTACTAAAACCTTTATAACTACAGTTACAAATCATTTATAAAGTATTAGTAAGTAGTGAACTATTCATGAATAAGCCATTTATATACATCTGTAAAAGATTATTAAATCATTTGTAACGACCCATTCTAAAGCATCTATAAACGTTTATGAGCAGTTTTTAGACTATTAACAAATCATTAACAACCTGTTTATTGACATTCGTAAATGATTACTAAAACCTTTATAACTACGTTTACAAATCATCTATAAAGGTATTTTATGACTATTCATGAATAAGACATGTATAATACATCTGTAAATGATTATTAAATCATTTGTAACTGATGTTACATAATATATACAAGCTATTGGTAGCTTGTTCATGTTTAACATATGCTTTGTTAAACATTCCTAAAGTATCTATAAATCCTTAATACATGTTATTATGTGCCCTATAGTAAAGTGAAGACAGTTCATCATTTACAACTGTCTGTTAATGTGTTTGTTCATGTTTAACATGCTTTGTAAAACATTCCTAAAATATCTAAGACTATGCATTATCATACTCTACCAGGAAGGCTGTACTTGTCAGCCATCTGTTAGCTCAATGGGTTGACACGCAGTATTCATGATCCAGAGGCCATGAGTTCAAATCCCATTGATGTCTTTCCTATGATTCTTTCCTTTGCAGACTGGCTTCCAGATGATCAACTGAAAACTACCAGGAAGGCTTTACTTGTCAGCCATCTGTTAGCTCAATGGGTTGAGACGCAGTATTCATGATCCAGAGGCCATGAGTTCAAATCCCATTGATGTCTTTCCTATGATTCTTTCCTTTGCAGACTGGCTTCCAGAAGATCAACTGAAAACTACCAGGAAGGCTGTACTTGTCAGCCATCTGTTAGCTCAATGGGTTGAGACGCAGTATTCATGATCCAGAGGCCATGAGTTCAAATCCCATTGATGTCTTTCCTTTGCAGACTGGCTTCCAGAAGATCAACTGAAAACTACCAGGAAGGCTATATTTGTCATCCAACTGTTAGCTCAATGGGTTGAGACGCAGTATACATGATCCAGAGGCCATGAGTTCAAATCCCATTGATGTCTTTCCTATGATTCTTTCCTTTGCAGACTGGCTTCCAGAAGATCAACTGAAAAGTACCAGGAAGGCTGTACTTGTCAGCCATCTGTTAGCTCAATGGGTTGAGACGCAGTATTCATGATCCAGAGGCCATGAGTTCAAATCCCATTGATGTCTTTCCTATGATTCTTTCCTTGAGTGGGTTCGATTCCCACTCCGAGTCAAGTGTCCCCGGTAACTTGGGGCAACGGATAAATTGACTGATATTCTTCGTGATGCTTCCCTTTGCAGAATAACTTCTAGAAAAACAAGGTAAAACCACCAGGAAACCTGTAACTCTCAGCCAACAGCATAGCTCAACTGGTAGAGCGTCTGTCCAATAACATGACTTGACTTGACTTGAGTGGGTTCGATTCCCACTCGAGGCAAGTGTCCCCGGTAACTTGGGGCAACGGATAAATTGACTGATATCCGTAGAATAACTTGTAGGAGTGTGCTGGTTCAAATCCAGTTCAACCCAGGACCGAGCGGTCCTGGGTTCGATTCCCACTAACGTCAAGTCCCCGGTAAATTGGAGCAGCGGATAAATTGACTGATATCCGTAGAATAACTTGTAGGAGTGTCCTGGTTCAAATCCAGTCACCACCTTAGTAACTGAAACCGAATCTGGCCAATTCGGTCTCAGTTACTGAGATAGATAGAGGGTGTGTAGAGTAGTGAGTAGAGTAAAGAGGGAATATAGTCGGGGAGTAGGGGGAGGAGTAGGAGTAGGTCCCAGAAGGGCCCAGAGTAGGGGGAGGAGTAGGAATAGGGGGGGGAGTAGGGCCCAGAGTAGGGGGAGGAGTAAGAGTAGGGGGAGGAGTAGGGCCCAGAGTAGGGGGAGGAGTTATTCTACGGATATCAGTCAATTTATCCGTTGCCCCAAGTTACCTGGGACACTTGACTCGAGTGGGAATCGAACCCACTCAAGTCAAGTCAAGTCATGTTATTGGACAGACGCTCTACCAGTCGAGCTATGCTTTTGGCTGAGAGTTACAGGTTTCCTGGTGGTTTTAACTTGTTTTCTAGAAGTTAGTCTGCAAAGGGAAGCATCACTAAGGATATCAGTCAATTTATCCGGGAATCTAACCCACTCAAGTCAGGTCAAGTCATGTTATTGGACAGACGCTCTACCAGTTGAGCTAAGCTGTTGGCTGAGAGTTACAGGTTTCCTGGTGGTTTTAACTTGTTTTTCTAGAAGTTAGTCTGCAAAGGGAAGCATCACTAAGGATATCATTCAATTTATCAGTTGCCTCAAGTTACCGGGGACACTTGACTCGAGTGGGAATCGAACCCACTCAAGTCAAGTCAAGTCAAGTCAAGTCATGTTATTGGACAGACGCTCTACCAGTTGAGCTAAGCTGTTGGCTGAGAGTTACAGGTTTCCTGGTGGTTTTAACTTGTTTTTCTAGAAGTTAGTCTGCAAAGGAAAGCATCACAGTAAAGACACCAGTGGGATTTGAACTCATGGCCTCTGGATCATGTATACTGCGTCTCAACCCATTGAGCTAACAGATGGCTGACAAGTACAGCCTTCCTGGTAGTTTTCAGTTGATCTTCTGGAAGCCAGTCTGCAAAGGAAAGAATCATAGGAAAGACATCAATGGGATTTGAACTCATGGCCTCTGGATCATGAATACTGCGTCTCAACCCATTGAGCTAACAGATGGCTGACAAGTAAAGCCTTCCTGGTAGTTTTCAAGTTGATCATCTGGAAGCCAGTCTGCAAAGGAAAGAATCATAGGAAAGACATCAATGGGATTTGAACTCATGGCCTCTGGATCATGAATACTGCGTGTCAACCCATTGAGCTAACAGATGGCTGACAAGTACAGCCTTCCTGGTAGAGTATAATAATGCATAGTCTTAGATATTTTAGGAATGTTTTACAAAGCATGTTAAACACGAACAAACACATTAACAGACAGTTGTAAATGATGAACTGTCTTCACTTTACTATAGGGCACATAATAACATGTATTAAGGATTTATAGATACTTTAGGAATGTTTAACAAAGCATATGTTAAACATGAACAAGCTACCAATAGCTTGTATATATTATGTAACATCAGTTACAAATGATTTAATAATCATTTACAGATGTATTATACATGTCTTATTCATGAATAGTCATAAAATACCTTTATAGATGATTTGTAACCATAGTTATAAAGGTTTTAGTAATCATTTACGAATGTCAATAAACAGGTTGTTAATGATTTGTTAATAGGCTACAAACTGCTCATAAACGTTTATAGATGCTTTAGAATGGGTTGTTACAAATGATTTAATAATCTTTTACAGATGTATATAAATGGCTTATTCATGAATAGTTCACTACTTACTAATTCTTTATAAATGATTTGTAACTGTAGTTATAAAGGTTTTAGTAATCATTTACGAATGTCAACAAACAGGTTGTTAATGATTTGTTAATAGTCTACAAACTACTTATAAACGCTTATAAATGCTTTATAACGGGTCATTATTGTAAAGTGCTACCCATACATTTACTAAGTCCAGAGCTCGATGAATGTTAGGGACCAAAAAAAGTCACTACAAAGTACTACCAATCAACTCTAAATTGCCTGAAACGTACTCCTAACAGGTTTTTGGGGGGACGATTTTGGCCTCCACACTTAGTGATTTTTTCGGATTTAACTTTCGTTTCGGTAGTGACACAATGGTGAAAAAATAAATGTACTTAAGTCCAGAGCTCGATCAATGTTAGGGACCAAAAAAAGTCACTACAAAGTACTGCAGATCACAGGTTTCTGTTGTGGCTGTTCTTCATAATTTACTACAGACTAATATTACAATTACTTCAACAACAATAATAAACCAGAAACAACAAATGAAGATATACAAGCTTCTAGCCTTGTAGATCTGCTATTTTTGACGAATGTTTCCACCCAGAATAAAAAGTTAAGTATAAAGTTATTTTCAACTTGTGTTTTTCAGTAACAGGAGTCTCCCAGTCTCTCCAGTCATATCCCGGCGGACACAGTAGTCTTCAAGGCAAGAGTCAAAGTCAGAATGCAACATATACCTTATAGACGCCGGTAGGGAAGGGGCAACTATTATTAACTTATAGATTCCAAGGACTTGGAATCAATACTCGATTAATGTTAGAACATAAGTCTAACAACACACTTCCCTAAAGGCAAGGCTCCTTTCGGTCATCTCTGTGCTTTCAGAGCTCGCTCTATCGGGATGGACATGGGTCCTTCAAGACATACGAGCTCTGACTGGAAGGCTCTGTCTTCTGATATGACATTCTATAAAAAGTACACATGTGACATCATTATATGGGAGCGCCAATGGAGGGGGAAGGCTGCTTCCGTACACACTCCTCAGCGTGGCAGCCTTTTCTTTTTTTCCTACACCGTCGGGTGTCTAAGGAGTTATGACAGACAAGCACTTCTGGACATCAGCACAGCGATCGTACACAGAATTCCGGACTTTTTCGCAGAAAACCCTCCACCCAGCTGGGTGGTGGGAGATCTTCCCTTTGTCTCGGCAGGGATCATAGCGTGGAAACGGCGAAAGAGGCGAGCGCGTCCTGGCCGTCTGGGGACAAGAGCGGGCCTTCGAAAATGTTCAAAAAATAGCAGATGTCCAAGCTCACAGCGCGGCACGATAAACATATAAATGGATAAAGTGGTTAAAATGTTTATGATGCTACCTTAACTACTTTAGCTGGGAACCCCCTGAAATCCCCCCAAGGACCCCTGGGGGTCCCCGGACCCCACTTTGAGACAGGCTAAGAGCTTGTAGCTGCGTTTGGAACCATATCCATCACACTGTCAGAGCTGGTGTGTGGACTTCACGTCTGATAAACCATTACAATACCAGTGGTCCTCAAACTTTTACATTTCAAGGACCACCATAACGGGTCCATTTGTACACTAAAGAGTTAGACCTGTAATGGTCCATTTGGTCATCAACAATTATAATGATAATGAAGGATCCCAACCCTACACAATGAACATAAAGAATAAAACAAACCATGTAAGGGTAAATACAACATTATGAACATAAAGATAAAATAAACCACATAAGGGGAAATACAACACTATGAACAAAGAATTAAACAAACCATGTAAGGGTAAATACAACACAATGAACATAAAGAATAAAACATAAAACCATAAAGGGTAAATACAACACTATGAACATAAATAAAACAGACCATATAAAATGGTAAATACAACCTATGAGTAGGGCACTGCAGGGAATTGAACCCTGTCCCGGTAAACCAGGAGAACCACACCAGAGCCTTTGTTTTTATGTTGTTATTTACAAATCACATGGTAACATTCACTCATTTACATTTCAACAGTAAAGTCACTTCACAATTTTCAATGTAGATATTCATCTATACTCTTTGTCCAGAGTGACTCACAATAAACAAGGTAAACGCATACATAGAAAACAGAGACAGTGTAGTGTCTCAGTAAACTAGGATCACAGGTAAACCAAGAACCTAGCATCAGTCTACACGGTATAATAAATTAATCTGTACATAGAAACTATAGGATGCCGGGTCAACAAATGAACCCAGCATCTGAGGTATTTTTTACTTTACTGGAGTATTTCCAATGTTCAGTACTTTTACTTATACTCCACCACACCTCAGAGGCAAATATTGTACTTTTACTCCACTACAATTTTTTGAAACCTTTAGTTACTTTGTAGATTTTGATTATTACTACAAAACATACAAACATTAACCCTATTTAAACTTTGGCCATTTGAAAATAGCAGATCTACAAGCTCAAAATGCATCTAAGTGCTACAGGATGAGGTGGAGTCTGAAGATGAGTCTCTTCACATTACAACAATGATGAGCTACGCTGTTGGTCACAGAATTCCTGAAGCAGCACAGCTGTACAGTTACAGATAATGAGCCTATTGAGATCAGATACGGTAATGTTTAGTGATATAGCGCCATTATAAAAAAAAGAAGAAAGCAATAAATAAAGAAATAAATACAATTAAAAAAAACATCACATTCAAATACAGTAAATGGAAGTTAAAACAAAACATACATTACAACTGAAATATTTTTTGTCCAAATATTACATAATTTCCAATGATATTATCCATCAAAGACTAATGCTATTATGTAATTTTGACAAGCCTATTAAGTCATGACGACCAAGAAGAAAACAGGAAAACAATAACCCAAAATACATGTCAATAATTAACATTACAACAATAAAAAAGGAGAAAAACTATAACAAAATACAGATAAGATACAATAAACTAACAGATATTCAAATTAATATTTGCACAAAAAAAAACTCTTTCTGACCTCCCTCATCTATCCCGTCACAGTTCATCCATTTACCAATTTAGTTTATCCACTTAACAAGGCTGCCATGTTAAAGGACAAGTCCGGACTAGAATAACAGCCTTTTTTCCTACTTTTATTGATCCCAAATGACTGGCCATGGAAAATTCATTAACAGGCCATAAATAGGTAGCCATGTTTTCACTCCACACAAACTTTAAGGAAAACTCCTTAGACAGAGACTAAGAAAATATATTTGCATTTTATTTGTTCATGCTCATAAAGTGCTCCAAGAGCTAAGTGAAAAGTGCAGCAGCAAACTTTTGGGTCAAAGGACCATCGTCAGTGCCTCGCCTACTGACCGGCGTGAATAATGAAGCTTTACCCGCAAATGACAACACATAAATCCACATCACATACAGCGCCTATGGTCATATGTGATGTGGACTGACGTGATGAAGACTTACCTGCACATGACTGAAGTGACGTGAAATGATAAGACGAGACGCAAATCAAATTACGCAAAATGAAACGAGACAAATCCACATCACATAGTACACTACACTACACTACACCAGACATACACTATGGTCATATGTGATGTGGACTGACGTAATGAAGCTTTAACCGCAAATGATTAGATCTGATGATATAGCACTGACGATGGTCCTATGACCTAAATGTTTGCTGCTGCACTTTTCACTTTGATCCCTTGGAGCACTTTATGATCATGAAACAAATAAAATAAAAATAGCTTTTCTTTGTCTCCGTCTAAGGAGTTTGTGGAGGGAGTCTTTTTCTGCCAGTTTTGCTTTGTTTTTGAGACCAGCTACAGTCAGTAAATATTCCTCTTTTTCCTTTTAGTTTCCTACAATACAAAAAAAGAAAGAAATGTACAGAAATAAAACGTTTTTTTCAAAGGAACCTCATATATTTAAGGAAACACATGGAACCAAATGGACCCTTGTCCACCGTTTCCCAAGTTATGGGTCGGGACTCAATGGGTCGTGGACACATTTTCTTGGGTCATGAGTAAATAAACCCCCCCCCCCAACCTGTTTAAGTATTCAATCAAAGCTTCCACCAGGTGATTGGCCTGTGGATTACGGTTCATTGAACATTGTAATGTATTAAATACATTTGAAAATGACATTGGTTTGTTCTGAATGGAGCAGATATGACATATTGGAATATTGTTGATGTCCAAAAAACATTATAAAAAGTGAGAATAGCCGATCTACAAGATCAATGTCACAAATTAAAGAAAAACATTCAAAATAATGTAATTTAATAAAATGCTAAATAAGAAATTCCATAAAGAAAACAAAATAATGAAAATCTATAAGAGAAGATCTACAAGCTCAAACTAATTTCATAAAGTAAATTAAAAAAAGAAAAGCAATTCCATAAAGTAGGGGAATCATTTGTTTAACATACAACTTACATTTAGTTGAAATTTAAACCAGTGGTTCTCCTCCTAAATATTTGGCAAAAACATTAAGATTAAATATAAAAAAGTTATACTAAATAAATAATTTATACTAAGTTAGTACCAATGGATTGATTGGTCTTTAAAGCATGCTCTGAAAAGGCCCACCCATCTGTCCACTTAACACGGCTGCCATGTTAAGTGGTCAGATCCAGAATAAGGTTGAGAACCACTGGTTTACACATTTCAAAGATCTACAACTACAGCAGAAATGAACATTTAATTAAAGATCTACAACTACGGCAGATGAAAACCCAACCCTATGGATTAAGTACATGAGCAACATGTAATTAAGTTTCACAATTAAGATTGACATTTTTAGAGGAACTTTATTTTATTTAACACTTTTTTAAAGCTCTGTGGACATTGTTTTAATAAAAACCTGATAATGCTTTTAATCGGGTAAACGACATATAGATCATATTTGTTATCAAAAAACAAAAATGTCCACAAAACTTACAAGTGTGAAATAAAATCTTGACTCCTCCAACCAATTTTATATTTTTGAAAATTGTAATGTAATCATTTACAGACCATAAATGGGTAGCCATGTTAACATCTTTATAAAAAATAAAAACCGGTTGAAGAAAAGACTCACTCCACAAAAACCTTATGGAAAACTCCTTAGACAAAGACTAAGTAAATATATTAGTGTTTTAATTTTTCATGCTCATAAAGAGCTCCAAGTGCTAAAAGTGAAAAGTGCAGCAGCAAACGTTTGGGTCAAAGGACCATCGTCAGTGCCTCGCCTACTGACCGCCGTGAATAATGAAGCTTTACCCGCAAATGACAACACATAAATCCACATCACATACAGCGCTTATGGTCATATGTGATGTGGACTGACGTGATGAAGACTTACCTGCAAATGAATTATAAGAGAAGTGAAATGATAAGACGAGACGCAAATCAAATTACGCAAAATTATACAAGACATAAATCCACATCACATACTACACTACACTACACTACACTACACTACACCAGACATACACTATGGTCATATGTGATGTGGACTGACGTAATGAAGCTTTAACCGCAAATGATTAGATCTGATGATATAGCACTGACGATGGTCCTATGACCTAAATGTGTGTTGCTGCACTTTTCACTTTGAGCACTTGGATCACTTTATGATCATGAAAAAATAAAACAAAAATTGATTTTCTTAATCTCCGTCTATAAATCTTCCTCTTTTTCCTTTTAGTTTCCTACAATTTTTAAAATAAAACATTTACAGAAATAAAAAGTTCTCATATTTCAAAAGAACCTCATAGATTTAAGGCAACAAATGGACCCTGGTCCGCTGTTTCCCAAGTTATGGGTCGGGACTCAATTGTGGACACATTTTCTTGGGTCATGAGATATCCGTTGGTTCTGCACGGAGCAGATACGACATATTGGAATATTGTTGCTGTCCCAAAAACATGAAAAGTGAAAATAGCCGATCTACAAGATCAATGTCACGAAAATAATCAAAAACATTCAAAAGAATGTATTTTAAGAAAATGCTAAATAAGAAATTCCATAAAGAAAAGAAAATAGAGTGAAAATCTCCAAGAGTGAAGATCTACAAGCTCACAAGCGCAAACAAATTTCATAAAGTAAATAATAAAAAAAAGCAATTCCATAAAGTAGGGGAAAAATATTAGCAAACATTTATTTATTTTCTTCATTAAATATTCCTCTTTCAACTAAAACTTACATTTAGTTGAAATTTAAACCAGTGATTCTCCACCCAAGTCATTGTCAAAAACAAAGATCTAATATAAAAAAGTGATACCAATTAAATAAGTTGGTTCCAATGGATTGATTGGTCATTAAAGCATGCTCTGAAAAGGCCCACCCATCTGTCCACTTCCAGAATAAGGTTGAGAAGCACTGATTTACACATTTCAAAGATCTACAACATCAAAACATAACCCTATTGATTAACACTCTGTACATGAGCAAAATGTAGTTAAGTTTCACAATTAAGATTGTTTTTAAAGGGTTTAAAGGGTTATTCTATTCAACACTTTTTAAAGCTCTGTGGATTTTTTGTTTTACTTTTTTTTTTAAATGACAACCTGATAATGCATTTAATCATCGGGTAAACAATACATCATATTTTTATCAAAAAAACAAAGCAAAAATATCCACAGAACTTACAAGTGTGAAATACAATCTTGACTCTTCCAAACAAAAACATTTAGAAATTTGTAATAATTTAATCATTTACAGACCATAAATGTGAAGCCATGTTAACATCTTTATACAAAAGGAAAACCGGTTGAAGAAAAGACTCACTCCACAAAAACCTTAAGAAAAACACCTTAGACAGAGACTAAAAAAATATATTAGTGTTTTATTTGTTCATGCTCATAAAGAGCTCCAAGTGCTAAAAGTGAAAAGTGCAGCAGCAAACGTTTGGGTCAAACCAGAGGCAGCTCCACAAACCTTGTCCAACCCTTTTTTGGCTCAACTAAGGGAAGTAACTCGTTCTCATGCTATTCATCAAAAATGTGGAACGCCCTACCAAAAGGAGTAAAGGAGTATAAAACCCTACTCTCTTTCAAAACAGCCCTAAAGATACACCTTCAGGAAGCTGCAATTGGAAAATGGCCCCTGTCTAACCTAACCTACCCCCCTACCCCCCCCCCTCTCTCCTTCTCCTTTTGTACATATTTCTCACTCTTCATACCAGTAACCTGTAAACTGATTGTATGACATTCTATAGTAGTTGTGTATATCTGTCTGTCTCTTATATGTCATCATGATTTGTGTGCATGGGGAACTCATTTGAAACAAGCTCAGTGCTTTTATGAGTCTTCCAGTTTAGTAGACCTTGTATTGTGAATTTGTACTTCCATGTACTGTTGTTCTCATGTCTTACTAAATAAAGTACATCAATCAATCAATCAGGACCATCGTCAGTCCCTCGCCTATTGACCGGCATGAATAATGAAGCTTTACCCACAAATGACAACACATAAATCCACATCACATACTACACTACACTACACTACACTGCACTACGGTCATTATGTGATGTGGACTGACGTGATGAAGCTTTAACCGCAAATGATTACATCTGATGATATAGCCTGACGATGGTCCTACGACCTAAATGTGTGTTGCTGCACTTTTCACTTTGAGCACTTGGAGCACTTGATGAACATAGAAAAAATAAAATACAAATATATGTTCTTAGTCTCTGTCTAAGGAGTTTTCCTTAAGGTTTTTATGGAGTGAGTCTTTATTTCTGCCAGTTTCCATTTGTTTTTGAGATCAGTCAGTAAATATTCCTCTTTCCTTTTAGTATCCTACATTTGTTTTACATGAATAAAATAAAATATTTAGAGTAGTAAAACATTCTTATGTTTCAAAAGAACCCGATACATTTAAAAACAAAAATCAAAGAAATTCCATTTAAAATATTAAAATAAGAGTAATGAAAATAGCAGATCTACAAGCTCGGCTTGTAGATCTGCTATTCTCACTAGGTCCCAGGGAGACATCACATTTCTCTTTTGGGTCTCGAGCTAAAACGTTATGAAAATCTTTACGCTGAAATGTTTACATTGCAATGTGTTTTTGCCATGGCTTGTTTATTGATAATTTCAGATCCAGATTCAAACAGTGACTATTTTTCCTGGGGTCAAATAGTAAAATTAAAATGAATTAAAAGCACATATAAGAAGCAAGCAAAATAGAACATGTGCTATTTCGTGAAAACAACAAATCTAAGCAATAAATTAGAAACAAAAAAAAAAGAGGTTGTGAAAATAGATTTACATGCTCGTTGTGAGCTTGCAAATCTATTATCTTCACTAGTTTGGGTCCTGAGCTAAAAGGTTTGGGAACCTCTGCAGTGGCACAATGCCTGGTAGCTGTTAAATATAGAGCTTACACATTTTGAATGACATCAGTTATGACTGTAATGTTTAGAATGCAATCACACAGTTATGACTAATGTTTATTTTATTTTCCGGGAGTAATACAGTCTACAGTGACTTAACTGCCTCTTACACAGTGTCACAGTGGCTGCTAGCTGATGCCTATGAGTTCAATTCAAAGTTTACAATTTTAAATGGTGCATTTATCTATAGTACCTTTAACCAAAGCACTTTGTAATGTGCATTACATTCACCAACATACTTAACAGGGGGAGAGATAGAGATGAGAGGGATAGAGAGACAGAGAGAGAGAGACTCGTATAATTTACATCATTTGTGTACGATTGACATAAATTATACGAGGCGCATATGACGCAATGGCAGCAGCATTCTTTGCTTCATGTTCTCTGCATCAGTCTCAGTCCAGTATCAGTCCATTTTCTTCATTATTCTCCTGCCAAATGACGAGCATTGTACGCAACCAACGTGAAACGAAGTCCACATCACATACTGGTCATATGTATCGTTTATATTATTATTATTATTATTATTATGATGTGATGTGGATTGACGTGATGAAGCTTTACTCGCAAATGACGGCACAAATAACGAGTAACTATACGTGATGCACATGCCGACATCCGTCAAACACCTTCACATCACATACTGGTCATATGTGATGTGGATTGGCGTGATTAAGCTTTAACGCAAATGACGCAACGCAAAATCAATTGTGCCAATATTTGTCAGCAATACAGCAACAGCATGAGTGACATTAGTACACAACATACAACACTATGAATGACATTAGTAAACATACAACACTATGAATAACATTAATACACAACATACAACTGGTTATTCCTGTTGCTTGTGTTGTATCATACAACACAAGCAACAGGAATAACCAAAGTCATTAAATGCATATGATATGAATGATGGCCCTACATCTCTCCCTGTTCTGACCTACTGTAAACAACGGCGTGTACCTCGCCTAAAAGAAAAAATTGCCGACCGATGTGAATGACGAGCTATCCGCAAATGTCGTGAAATAATCACAAAATCACATAAATCCACATCACATATAACCCTACGACCAGTAATGTGATGTTATTATTATTATTATTATTATTATTATTATTATTATTATTATGTGATGTGGATTGACGTGATGAAGCTTTACTCGCAAATAGCCTGAAACGGTACAACGGCAATAAAATTACGCGAAACGACACACGACGTAAAGGACGACATGCATCACATACCTCCACATATGTTCATATGTGACGTGGACTAACGTGATGATGTTTTACCCGCATATGTTGTGAAATGACACAACACAAGACATACATCACATCAATGCACATCACATACGGCCCCCGTGTACGGTCATATGTGATGTGGGCTGACGTGATGAAGACTTACCTGCATATGACGGAAGCGACGTGAAATCAAATGTAATTTTTACCCGCATGTGTTGTGAAATGACAACACATACATCACATCAATCCACGTCACATACTGCACTACACTACACTACACCATGGACTTATGTGATGTGGGCTGACGTGATGAAGACTTACCTGCACGGATATGACGTGAAATCCTGAGACGCGACGCAAATCAAATTACTTAACGCAAATGACGCGAAATGCTACGAGACATAAATCACACAAACGCTGGCCGTGACCCAATAATAAAAAAAAAACTGGTCCAGTCCCTTACATATTCTTCACGAATGACGGGCATTGAACGCAAACCGCTGGCCCGCCACCCGTTAAATGACGCAACGCAAGCGGCGCTACGCGAACGACGCTGATAGTGCAAATTTTACGGTTAAAGCTAAAAAAATGTTTAGTTGATACTATGACAGGGTAAAAAAAAGCTATATTTTTAACTTTATCAAAAATAGATAAAGCACAAATAGGTTTAACTATGTGAGTTTGCTATGTGACCAAGAGCCACATATACTATACCCTGTCACTATATTATACAACCTAGTATACATATACTGTACCCTGTCACTATATTATACAGCTTAGCGTAGGCCTACATATACTGTACCCTGTCATTACATAACAGCCTGGATACGTATACTGTCAGTACTACAAATAGAACCAAATGGACCAGAGACGGGTCCATTTGGTTCCATTTGTACATACAAAAAAACTCAAAGACACACTAGAAGGAAAAAAAGTTATAACTTTATTCAAGCAAATAATGAAGAGAAAAGAGGGGAAGTTAAAGTATGGAGGTCATGCAGAAAGCTTGTATGTCCAAAATTGTTACTTTTTAAAATAGACACAAAATAACCTGTGTGCCAATGGATCCAATGTAATTATCATGATCTTTGCGTTGTGAGCTTGTAGATCGGCTGTTTGTACTGCTTTAGTGTGTGACACTGTCACACGGTATGACCAAGTAAAGAAATGTCTTTACGACAAATAAATATATATACATATATATACATATATATATGGAGATACAAGGTTTCTGCCCGACAACCAATGATAGACCGTGTCACTACTATCACTTACCTTGAACAGCAGCCACGACTCAAACAGCAAATGAAATTGAAAAACATTAAGAAAGAAGCAAATGACACCACGAACATCATTTGCTTTCTCTTTTAGTTTGCACAGACTTACAGCATAGATGACTGTTAACACAGTGTTAATGGGGCTACATGCTACCATAATGATACCAGACATAAATCACATAGCTCCACATCACATACATTTGTACACACAAACCACTAGTGAAGAACTAGTGCAATAGACAGGCAAGAAAGAAAGAAATGTGTTTGTGAAAAGAAAGATAGACAAAAACAAAAAATCGATCAAATAACTCAGACACAAAAGTAAATAAAAACAAATAATCTTGTTATTGCTTTATTAAAGCAAAGAATAGAGAAAAAGAGGAGAAGTTACGACCACATATGGTCGTATGTGATGTGGACCGATGTGATCAAAGTTTTGGGCGCAAATGACGTGAAACAATAAATAAAATCACATTAATCCACATCACAGAAAGGCACATGGTCCTATGTGATGTGGACCGACGTGATGAAGCTTTACCCACAAATGACGCGATGCAAATGACGTGAAACGATAGACGACGCAAATGACCACATACATGGTATGGTAGCATGTAGCATGTAGCCCCCTTAACAAGCAGCAACTGCAATCAAAAGGTTCCTACCTTCCTGCCATCTTCACTTACGGATATCTTCTTGTCATCTTCGTGTTCTGTAAAGACACAAAAAAGAAAACAAAAACGTTGAGTTGAGCAGGCCTTACAGGGTGACATTTTGGAAGCCAAGATGGTCTGTAGAGCCATAAGCTGGTCACTGACAGGGCTGTGCCACCATTATGGCATTTTACTTGAGTAATTGTCACAAATAATTGCGATTAAGGACTTAATTGTATTGTACATGAACATTGAACATGTTTGAAAATAAATCAACATTTTTGTAACCAGAAGAGTGGGCACCCGGGAAAAGTGGGCACTTCAATGTGTAATTGGCCATTTCTATTCCTCAAAGTAAGTAATTAAGTAACTTAAAGGAGTAGTTCACCCACAAAATGACTTATTTTCTATCAATTGCACACGCCATGAAGCCTTGAATTCATGGATTTGTTTTTATCGCATTCCTATGCCAATAATTAGATTCCCGTCTCCTACCGGCTAATGTATGTACCGGTAGGAGACACAAAGTAAATTATTTGTGTCTCCTACCGGAAATACACCCGGTCATCAAATGATTGGCTTAGTAATGAGACAAACTAAAACAAAATCATAAATTCAAGGCTTCATGGGGTGTGCAATTTATAGAAAATAAGTAATTTTTTGGGTGAACTACTCCTTTAAGTACATGATTTGAAGATGCTTGACTGGCCTACAGCCACTGTGGGCATAAAACAATACGTTTTAGGTCTGATAATGATGTACCCACCCGTACATGTTCACATCATGTATACTTTACATTACTTAAAAAGGGATAGTTCACCCAAAAACGTACTTCTTTTCTATCGATTAGTCACCCCATGGAGCCTTGAATTATGGACCGGTAGGCAGCGGTTCCGGTAGGAGACACAAAGGAGACTCTTTGTGTCTCCTACCGGAACCGCTGCCGGTCATCAAATTATTGGTTTAGGAATCAGACAAAAACAAAAACATATCCATGAATTCAAGTCTCCATGGGGTGATGGGGGGTTCCTAATCCACAGGAAAAAGTGTTTTAAACTATCCCTTTAAGACAGGGGTCATCAACGTTTTCAGGCCAAGGACCCCCTAGCTGGGAGAGAGATGAAGCAGGGACCCCCTCTATATTGTATAAAATTGTGTTTGAGATAAACTTTTGCTGCTCTTTTTTCCCTCTACACCTACAGTATAACTCTTTGCTAAAAATAGCCGATACAAGCTCACTACGCCTTGCAGTGCGAGGCGTTGCGAGCTTGTAGATCTGCTATTTTTGGCTTAAGTTCTCCTCAGCAAAGGGATGCTAGGGTTCAAGTGGTTAATGTAAAAAAGATTTGGTGGACCCCCTGTAGTAACTCTGGGTCCCGGACCCCCTGTTGAAGGCCCCTGCTTTAAGAACATTTTGCAAATTCTTCATTTGTTTTACATTTTGGGAGAAACATTTCCAATTTAGCCAAGAGGTGCCGTCTATTCCTGTATCAAACACCATGTTCAAGTAAAGTCTACAATGCTTATCATTTCATCAAGTTCCAGAAACAATTAAAGACGGTGGCTCTCAAAAGGTTCATACCCCAAATAAATATGCATTTGGCCAAGGATTGGGCCTCTTCCTTACTTCCTTCACATGTGTTACCAATGATACTAATGAAGGCACTGTTCTATTTAGTGTAGCACAGTGGTTCTCAAAGGACACCCATAACTCTGAGTGTACAAATGGAACCAAATGGACCTGTGATTTGTTTCCATCTGTACACTGAAAGAGTTACACACCCATTAGGGTCCGTTTGGAACAGAGCCTTCATTAGCATCATTGGTAACACCTGTGAAGGGAAGTGAGGAAGAGGCCCAATTTATTTCCAATATGGCCGCTGATTCCAAAACTCCAGTTTGTGCCTCCTACCTCCAGCAAGGTGTTGTGTTACGGTGAAATTGGTGACCTTCAGAAAACATGCGACCATCTCGTGGACTTCACAAAAACATCACCATGTCCAAATGTAAATAACAACCGTTTGTTTGTTTATGAACAGAGCTAGCCTGGTTCCAGACGAATCTGCCTTTGCAAAATTGCATGCACTTTAGCCCTCGGCAGATTAGGTCTGGCCCCCCTCCATAGAGATTTAAATTCTCTCCCTCCGCAGTTGTGCGGAGCCAACCAGGGCCCAGTATCCAAATGTGGGCGGGCTTATCACCTTATTTGGAGCAATGACGTACAAGGAAGCACTGTTCTGATTGGTTCGTTCAAGGAAGCACGGCTCTGATTGGTTTAGGTCTAACCAATAGAGTCCGTTTGGATCTTTTTGTAACCGCCCCTTGGAAGAAAATCTACCGTTGATAGGGACCAGACTAATATCCACGCAGTGTGTCGTGTGATATTGTCTGGCTACGCGAGGCTAGAACAGAGCAACTCCGTTCATAAACTAACAGCGATTGACTTTGGATGTTTGACATGTGAAGTCCACAAGATGGACACATCTTTTGTCAGGTCACCAATTTCTCCATAAGGGCGCGCTCCCACCGCACTTTTATTTTACCTCTGGGGCAGAATCTGCCAATGCTTTGTCAATGCAAATGTGTGGATTCCTGGTCTTGCGGATTTTTTCCAAGAATCCACGCATTTGCATTGACAAAGCATTGGCAGATTCTGCCCCAGAGGTAAAATAGAAGTGCGGTGGGAGCGCGCCCTAACACTGGTGGAGGCAGAATGTTGAGGGTTGGGATTCGGCTTGAAAATAAAACCACAGGCGTCTTGGTTCAGCTCTGAGCCGCTAGACCAGTGGCTCTCAAAGTGTGGTCTGATACCAGTCATCAGTTACCATGAGTATAAACCCTAGGGTTTATACTAGACTTGTCACAATTATTACATAATAGCCTAATTGCAATTATTTGAATTTGCAATTATGTTTTGCATAATCGTCATAGTCATTACCATGTTAAAAATGTTAAAATATTTTCAAACATTTTGTGGAAATAGCAGAACTACCAGCTCAAAACGTGTTGCGATGCGACACGTTTGAAGCTTGTAGATTGGCTATTTCCACTCTGCTAATCCCACTATGAATGTATTTTTTTTGTAATTAAATAATGTATATTATTTGTCATATCTGCCTTGTGCAAACTTTTATTTACGAAGCTCTAAAAGCCAAAAATAAATTACATTTGTATTCATAATGTTCCAATGCTCAACGACTAACACAGTTAAATCTTTGATCGCAATCATTTATGTGACAATGAATGGTCAACTTCCATTTTGTAATGGTGACACAGCCCTGGTTTATAATGGCCAGCAGTGGTGGACAAAATACTGATTTGTTTTTACTTAAGTAAAAGTATCACTACTGCCATGTAGAAATACTCTGTTACAAGTAAAAGTCCGGAATTCAAAATTCAGTCCGGAATTCAAAATTCACTTGAGTAAAAGTACAAAGGTACTGGTATCAAAATGTACTTAAAGTACCAAAAATAAAAAGTACTCATTATGTAGAATATCCCCTTTTACAAGTTTTCAAAATATATTAAAATCTTTTGAAAATAGCAGATCTATTGTATGTAGATCGGCTATTTTCAAATGGCCGAAATGTATATAGGGCTGAAGTGGTTAATACATTTTTTTGTAATTATAATCAAAATCTACAAAGTAACTAGTAACTAAAGTTTTCAAATAAATGTAGTGAAGTAAAAAGTACAATATTTGGATCCGAGATGTAGTGGAGTAAAAGTTAAAGTATTGAAATTTGGATATACTCAAGTAAAGTACAAATCCCTTGAAATTGTACTTTATACAGTACTCAAGTAAATGCACCTAGTTACTTTCCACCACTGCTGGCCAGGTGTGATCCAGGTACGTACCGTGTGGGGTCTCCCGCCGCTCGGTTGAAGATAGCTGGTATTAATAGAGCCGCGTAGGTTGTATGGCACCACGTCCCGAGCACCGTACGCCTTGTATCTCTAACGGAGAACGTTCGTTGGCACCGTTATACGTTTCAGCTCTCAGGGCTCGTTGCTGTGTCGAAGTTCCATCTTCCTGCCCCTTGTCCTGAGTTACAGACACTCTATTACCAGCTATCTCCTGATGACTCCATCCATCCAGGACCTTCACTGAAGAACTCATACAGCGAGTCAAACGCTGAGTCATAGCTAGAAGCCATGACTCAGTGTTTTTAACTCACTGTATGAAGTAGATTTAGTCCACTCTGCAGAAGGTCACCACATGATTAACCTGCAAGACACAGATATACACCAATATTACATTTAATATATTGTAGAATATAATATTAAGATTGTAAAAAAAAAAAGAACCAAACAAAAGCCAGAGCCTCCGCTCTCCCCCATTCCTGGCAGAGTAGTTTCGGACAAGCGTATTGAGTGGCCCTGTCTTTCTCTATTTAGGACTGACCGTGGGTAGCTACTGGGACGTAAGTCAGGGCTTGATCAACCCTGGCTGGGTCACCTAGGTGAGGGTGTATGTTGCGAGACCCGAAACATCCTATGACCCCAGGCTACAACACTGATGATACGTCCCAGGTGCATCCATGTGATGTTTTTTCATTATATATACACTCCTTAAAGGTAGTAGGGTAAGTTATATTTTTGGTATTTTTAGTTTTTTTTTGTTAAAAGGTTAAAGTATTATATTCTGATAGTAATCATTGCTACAGAGCGTTTCTTTGGTCACAGGGGTCTCTCCAGCTCTTTAATAAACAGAATATAGTACATGTTCAGGTAGGTGACAACATTTAAGCCAATCAGGAGAGGGCACTGAAAATGCATGTTCTGTTTAATAAAGAGCTGGAGAGACATGAAGACTCCTTTTACTGAACAAACACTCTATAGCAATGAGTACTATCACAATATAGAGTCAATGGATTTTTTTCTATTGACCAGATTTTGCCTTTTAGCGCACAATAAAATCTATCCAAAGAGTTGAAAAAAGCGTTTAAAGGGCAAGACCACTTTGGTAGAGGTTTGGGTTGTGTATTTACCTTGCCATGGTGTAACTCCAAAGGTGGACAAGAAATAAAAAATAATTTCTCCATTGATTAGAAATTGATAATTCAAAAAATGCTCCTCATTGAATTACACTGTACGCTGAAACAGCTCTCAAAGTCACTCTTTTAGCACATAAACTAACACAAACAAAGCTGATTCAGAGAATATAGAACATCACCAAACCCAGTACTGTTTGTTTTTTAAATAAAAATGTCAACTTCCTGTTGATTTTACTATTTGAAGATCCGGATCCGTGGATCCAGTCCGGGTTTTCTTCTAAATAAAAATAGCAAAATCAACAGGAAGCTAACATTTTTATTTAAAAAACAAATAGTACTGGGTTTGGTGATGTCCTATATTGTCTGAATCAACTTTGTTTCCGTCCATTTACGAGCTAAAGGAGTGACTTTGAGAGCTGTTTCCCCGTACAATGTAAGTCAATGAGGAGCATATTTTGAATTATCAATTTCTAATCAATGGAGCAATTATTTTTGATTTCTTGTCCACCTTTGGAGTTACATAATGGCAAGGTAACTACAAAACCCAAACCTCTACCACCAAAGTGGTCTTTCCCTTTAAATAGCTTCTCTCCTCAAGGTGCAATTCAACATTTCACCAGTAGGGGAATCAGCAATGTAGCCTCTGCAGGCGCAACTTCCGGGTATGTCTTAAAACATTTAGGAGAGAAGCTATTTAAACACTTTTTTCAACTCGTTGGATAGATTGTATTGCGCTTTAGAAATTAAAACATCTGAGAGCATTTTAGAAAACCTTTACTTTTTGGATACGATGTGCATAAAGGGGTAAAAAAACAACAACATGTAAAGTGGACAATATTCGAAAATGTCCTGCTCAAACGGCACCCACAAACGTGAAATCTCATCTCGGAGCTATACAGCGGAGGGAGAGGTTCCGATTGGAGTATAGTAGCGTGTATATCTGTTTGTCTCTTATATGTCATCATGATTTGTGTGCATGGGGATCTCATCTTAAACAAGCTAAGTGCTTAATGAGCTATCCAGTTTAGTAGACCTTGTATTGCGAATTTGTACTTCCATGTACTGTTATGTACTGTCATGTACTGTTCTCATGTCTTACTAAATAAAGTACATCAATCAATCAAGCTATGTACATATCATTCAATGGGTGTAAGTGGCGCGGATGCAGCAGGTAAACGCCGGTATTACACCCCATGTAATCCAGGAAATACAACGACGTTCATCCACAGACGGGATTAAAACACTTCTTTATTAAACTATACTGAACATCAAGAGAACACCAACACCCCGTATGTACGGATAACATCTATGGCTTTAAGATAATCACTTTATATTTACAATGTATAGAGACATATAGACGCACGAACACAGAACACCACACTATTTGTTAAAGTGGCGCTGTGTGTGACCGCAGGTATTACACTCCAAGTGAATGTGGAAATAGAACGGCGTTCAAACACACGCGTGATTAAAACACGTATTTATTCAACGTTAAGTAATATTACGGCACAAACCTGACCCGTATGGACGGGTAACATCCGTGGCTTTGGGTTTAAACGCTTTATGTGTTGGATTGGGTTCATTTATTGGGATTTACGAGCCGTTTGAAACTACCAACAAACATCAGACTCGATCACCATAAATAAAATCCCTGACCAAAATTGACCCAAGATCATTCATTTTTTTTCCTTTAACAGGTCCGTTCATGAAAGCGGTCTTGCGGTCTTGTTTCCATTGAGGGCCTGTGAGCAATTAGGGGTTAAGAGTCTTGCTCAGGGACAAATTTCATTTCATCGACACATTTGCTGGCCTGGAAATAGATTATAAATCCAGATGAGTGTAATGTATGGCAGGGTTAGATCTACAAACCCCCACACGCAGTGAGTGTGGTTTAAGCCAGGTTTAAACTTTCTTTGGGTGACAATTTAGTTGTGATCATTTGGAACAAATGTTTGTTTGATGCAATAGCCTTGGATCAAGATTATTATAGAAGTATTTTATCACTTTTGACTTATTTGCATATCTATGAGGTAAAAGTCAGACTTTTTTTTTTCCTAGCCTGGTAAACCCTCCCTCCGGAAATCTCATTTCCTGAAATCAAATGGAAATGACGATAAAATGACTAGTTTGATGTATTTTTCTCCCTCGGTTGTAAAACACAATATTTAATATGTCAATTTTGGTGTCATAATACTTCACAGTCCTAGAACACCTCGAATGCTTAAATAATGGTGTTAAATATCGGTGGATAAAAACGTGTCATGTTGATATAAATCAAACACCATTTTACCTTCTATAGAGCTGCGGCGTGGTGCGTCGCAAACAAACTGTTGGAACCAGCGGTACTGCGCCTGCGTCCAATTTAAACCGGTATTCACATCCGGTCTTGAGCCCCACCTACTGGATCCGGTGTGTTGAACACGTACGTGTAGAAATCATTTCCGTTTCCGTTTTCCAACCGGATCTTCACCTTGCATTGAGTGAATTGATCCCCAGACTGCTTTCAAGTGATCAACACTGATCTACTGCTGTGTGGAGGATGCAGTGGTGTAAAGTAACAAGTACATTTACTCAAGTACTGTACGTACTTAAGTATAATTTTGAGGTGTTTGTGCTTTACTTGAGTATTTCCAATTTCCAAAACTTTTACTTCTACTCCACTACATCTCAGAGGCAAATATTGTACTTTTACTCCACTACAATTATTTGTAAACTTTAGTTATTAGTTACTTTGTAGATTTGTATTATTATTACAAAACATACATTAAGCCGATCTACAAGCTCACAACTAGTAGCAAAGCGTTGCGTTGTTGTGAGCTTGTAGATTTTATTTTTATGCTTTCAAAGCATTTTCATACATTTTGGAAACTTGTGAAATGGGACATTCTGCAAAATGAGTACTTAATTACTTTCAATACTTAAGTATATTTTAATACGAATACTTTTGTACTGGTAAATGTTGAATTCTGCACTTACAGAGTATTTCTACATTGCAGTATTGATACTTAATAAGTAAAAAATGTGAGTACTTTTTCCACCATTGCTGGTATGGATTCAAAAAGCCACAAATGCGCACATATGCACCCACGCACGTACGTGCGCGCCAACACACACGCACACACACACGCACGCACGCACGCACGCACGCACGCACGCACACACACACACACACACACACACACACACACACACACACACACACACTCTTCCTGTGATAGTAGGGGAGTGGTGGAAGAAGTAGCTTATATTCACACTTTTATAATTAACTTAAATTATTATAAACAAATGATAAACTTGTTATAGTAAAAGTAGTGATAATATAAATACTCTGTTACAAGTAAAAGTCCATCTATTCTCAATTTGCATGAGTAAAAATATTAATAAAATATGTTGGACATTCAGCTGATATGTGATTCTTCTTGTAGTTTAAATCGTGCATACTTAATGAGACAATTTACGTATTTGAATAAATTGTCTATTTAAAACCACACATCAATATGAGCTTGTTCTCTTCCCACTTTATTATTTCACTGTCTAGATAAACTTTTTTCATATTCGCTATTTCTCCCACTGTTTATTTTTCCCAATTTCGTGCCATATGTCATAATGACCGACTTTACCGGGAATAGACTGCTTGTACATTGCTAAGAGATTGGTTGCATAGTTTTATTGATATTGATTTATTAGTGCATTCAATTTCCCCATCCACTTTAATGAAAAAGTGAAAAAAAAACTCAAATTCAAGTATTTTTTTCTCAGAAACCGTAAGAGCTAGAGTTACCAGATTTGGAGGGGAGGTTCATAGTTTATTGCCAAATTATTGAAACAAATATTCGGCCTCATGGTGGCGCTATAACAGCCCACTTTACCTTTTGGCCTATAACTCTTGAACCGTAGGTCATAAAATCAAAATTTCTTCCTTTCCCCATATAGGCCACGCCCATTTGCGCCTGGATAGATTTTTTGATATTGATTTATTAGTGCATTAAATTTCCCCATCCACTTTAATGGGAATTGCAAAAACTCCCATTCAAGTATTTTTTTCTCGGAAACCGTAAGGGCTACAGTTACAAGACTTGGAGGGGAGGTCACATGGTGGCGCTATAACAGCCCACTTTACCTTTTGGCCTATAACTCTTGAACCGTAGGTCGTAAAATCAAAATTTATTTTTCCCTAGATTCCTTGGTTCATGACGCAACACCCCATATAGGCCACGCCCATTTGCCCAAAATCAGTACACATGATCTCTGGGCCCATGCAATAAAAATATCCAAACGGCATTTTGATAGTCCTCACCGTTCGTCCGTAAATGGCTTCCAAAGTTAGTGGGAGGGGCCCCAAAAAATCCAGAAATCACGAACGAAACATCCGGTCAATCCCAAATTTAAATCACATGTCGAGGGTGGTTTATTCAACAAATCCCCAAAAGCATTTCCACTTTGACCCATAGGGGGCGCCACAAATGCACAAAATTTAACTGTTTGATGCAAAAACATGATTTTTGGGGGGAACAATCCTCTCAAAATGTAATAAAAGCGATATCAGGAGTGACGTGACAATATGATTGGCCCGTAAAATTTGTGGGAGGGGCCTATTTATTTAGTGGGAGGGGCCTATTTCCTAAAATCGAAACGGCACGCCTCCGACGGTATTCCTCCCGGCGTATTCCTCGAGTCCCGGCGGCCGAGACCCGCGACCGGTGTCGGCGCAACCACACTTTGCAATTTCCCAGAATTGCGACGCGTCTAGTTCATACTTTAAAATGTTCATCTGACTGTGTGGACATGTTTGCCTGAAAAGGAATCTTTGAAATGTTGCAGAGTTTTAGAATTGTACTCCTTTAAAAGTTCAGAGATTTATAATGGAGGCGGATGGAAGGTTAGGGGGACCTAAAAAAAAACACTTTCACCTAGAAACTCCATTCACAGTTAAAAAATTCCACCTTACTGTGGACATGCATGCTTGAGATTTTTTCTTTGAAATCATTTGTAGTTTTGGAGATATTTAACTTTAAGCGCCCCATGCATTGTTAATGCGGCAATGGACATTTAAAGGCAGGCTTACAGCTACATACTTACGCCTCGTAACCTCATTCATACTTTAAAATGTTCATCTTACTATGGACATGTTTGCCTGGAAAGGAATCTTTGAAATGTTGCATAGTTTTAGAATTGTACTCCTTTAAAAGTTCAGAGATTTATAATGGAGGCGGATGGAAGGTTTTGGGACCTCAAAAAAACACTTTCACCTAGAAACTCCATTCACAGTTCAAAAATTCCACCTTACTGTGGACATGCATCCTTGAGATGTTTTACTTTGAAATCATTTGTAGTTTTTGAAATATTTAACTTTAAGCGCCCAATGCATTGTCAATAGCAATGGATATTTAAAGGGAAAAGGGTACAGACTTTGCCAGGCTAAGTTGACAGAACAAGTCAGAACCTCTGTGGTGCAATGGCTTGGATACAGGACTTACAACCAGAAGGTTACCGGTTCAAATCCAACCGGGACAGGTTTCCAACTATTACCCGACTCTTGCACCTTTATCTGATCTTTCACTGAAGAGCGTGCAAGAGACCACAGAAAGTATGAACATCAAATTTCTCTTTTGGGCCTTGAGTGCCAAGACTCAAGACCCAAAAGAGTCTTGAGTCGAACGCAAAGTAGACATCAAATTTCTCTTTTGGGCCTTGAGTCTTGGGACTTAAGACCCAAAAGAGAAATTTGATGTCTTCTTGGATCTAACGCGTTCGACTCAAGATCTTTTTGGGTCTTGAGTCTTGGGCCCTCTACTGGCCCTCTACTGGCAGTGACGTCACACTTCGGTGCTCTATATCCATTGCCATTGGTCAATGCGGCAATGGACATTTAAAGGCAGGGTTACAACTACATACTTACGCCTGGTAACCTCATTCATACTTTAAAATGTTCATCTTACTGTGGACATGTTTTCCTGAAAAGGAATCTTTGAAATGTTTAATAGTTTTAGAATTGTACTCCTTTAAAAGTTCAGAGATTTATAATGGAGGTCGATGGACGATTTTGGGACCTCAAAAAAACACTTTCACCTAGAAACTCCATTCACAGTTCGAAAATTCCACCTTAGTGTGGACATGCATGCTTGAGATTTTTTCATTGAAATCATTTGTAGTTTTGGAGATATTTAACTTTAAGCGTCCCATGCATTGTTAATGCGGCAATGGACATTTAAAGGCAGGCTTACAACTACATACTCACGCCTAGTAACCTCATTCATACTTTAAAATGTTCATCTTACTGTGGACATGTTTGCCTGAAAAGCAATCTTTGAAATGTTGCATAGTTTTAGAATTGCACTCCTTTAAGTGTCATGACAGTACTAATTGTATTCCTTAATATATGGAGTGATATTTACATACACAATGAGTCCCAGTTTGAATCCCATTGTGTGTGTTAAACCCAGTGTACAGTAACGTTTATTATTGATGTAAAATCATAAAGGGGTCCAGACGTTTTTTTACTTGCTGTTAGACTGAGTTGATACAGCTACAGTATGGTTTCCGCAAGCATTGGTTACATAATATAGCGTCATAGCCACACCTCACAACAAGTTTGCAACAAACTAGTTAACCTTAGGTAAGGCAGGTGTGACTGCCTAAAATAAATCAACCACTCACCCACACAGTCAAGATACGGTCACACATTAACGTCCAGCTGTTCACTTCCTACTCTCATACTTTTCTGTCTCACTGACACAATTTCCTCCCACAGCGATGTCATCGCTCGACGTTCTCGGCATTCTGCCAGAGGAGCGATTCGAGTGCAGTATTTGTCAGGAGGTCTTCAGCGACCCTGTCACCACTCCGTGCGGACACACCTTCTGCAAGGCCTGCATCGGCGAGCGCTGGGACACCAGCGAGATATGCCAGTGCCCCAAATGCAATAAAAGATTCCACGCTAGGCCCGAGGTTTCCACGAACTCGCTCATGGAGGAGATCTCCACGCAGATAAAGAGGAGAAGAGTCGAAGTAAAAGAGGAGTGCGCGGGGCATGAGAACCCCGCCGCGCACACCTGGGAGGTGGCATGTGACCTTTGCGTGGGAAGGAGGCTCATGGCCGTGAAGTCGTGCCTGGTTTGTCTCGCCTCGTTGTGCGAGATCCATCTGAAGCCTCACCACAGCGTGTCCACCTTAAGGAGACATCAGCTGGTCGACCCGCTGGCGAACATAGAAGAGAAGATATGCCAGAAGCACCAGAGGATACTGGAGCTTTACTGCAAAGACGACGAAATGTGCGTCTGTCTGCTGTGCACTGAGACTGACCACAGGGAGCACCAGACGGCGCCCCTTGAGGAGGAAGCACCTCCGCAGAAGGTAAGACATTTAGCCTGTCAGGTGATGCATGGAACCTGCTAACTGTCTGCAACTTGTGTAATTACAACCTTTGGGTTTCTAGATGCCTCTTAAATTGTCTTAAACTTTTGTTTTTTCTTTTGCAATCTGATCTAACAGTGTGTTCCATGCAGTCATGGCTCTATACAGCACTGTGCACTTCATAGACCCTGTTTTGGCTTTAGGGAATTGATAGCAACCTCTTGTGGCATGTCTCCTCTTATATGTATGGATGTTAGAGCTAGGTGTAAGTTGATTATAGACAGTTAGGATGTTTCAGAACATTAATATTTCTCAAGAAGACAAGGAGTGATACTGTCAGCTTCTCCGTGACTGTCGTCCAGGAGAGCGTTGACATGCATTTTGTTTATATTACACCTTGGTGTACACCTAAGGGCAAGCCGAGCTGCTCTGTTTTGAACCAGTTGCATCTTTCCCAGGTCACTCTTGTTGCCCTGACCAAATCATTGTGGTGAAAATAGCTGACCTACAAGCAAACAACGGTTGCAAGCTTGTAGATCTGCACAGTTTTACTGAATGTTCGCTCCACAATAGGGGCACTTATGGGTTCAAGTAGTTAAGTATGTTCATAATCCCACAAAATTCAATTTTTAACATGAAACATATTTTAACGACGTTGATGCCTTTTCATCTATAATCTTTTTTCCCATTTTTTATCATACAAGGAGAAGACAAAGAAGGAGCTTGAAGATGTTGATAAGCTCTTCACCGGTCTGATGAACCGGGTGAGGGGAAAGCACACAGGACTGAAGTCCACTATGGAAGGGAAACAGCAAGAGACGGAGAACATGGCGAACGCCATCGTTGAACAGTTGGAGCTGGAGATCGCTGACTTGCAAGGGAGAAGCAATGAGCTGGAGGAGCTGGAGGAGAACCACGACCATCTCCACTTACTGCAGGTCTGCACATTGAAATGTTTCATTTATTCATCTAAAAATAAAAATAAATCTAGGACAGTGGCTCTCAAAGTGGGGTCCAGGGACCCCACCAGCATTACCAGCTTTTTAGGCAGTATCGGCAGCTTTTTTGATACTGGTATTGGTATCGGGAACAACTCTACTCACAACCTAAATGGAAGTATTATATGGTTAAAAAATATATTTGGGGAGTTATGCTTACAATTCAGATTGGGGTTAGGATTAGGCATGTAGAGGTTAGGATTAAGGGGTGGGGAATGGGGCTAGAGTTTTCTCTTATTTATAGGAGAAAACTTAGAGAAAATTTTGAAAGAAATTTAGAAAGAAAAGAGAGAAAAGAGAAAATGTATAAGAGGTTGTGCGATCACACAGACACGGGACACATCTCGGGGTCATAAGAGACACACACGTCAGTTTTCCGAGGTCGCCTGCCATAGACAGACAGATATTTGGCGAATTAACGGAAGAATTTGGCCGTGGATCCCCATTTGAAAATATTTTGTATTTAATTACAATTAAATAAATTGAAGACAAGCAGTAATATTGTATTGTCTTTACGCAACAACCAGTTGGTCAAATGGCAGAGTCGGTGTCTCCTTTATGAAATCTAACTTTTTCACATTGTTTGTTTCATAAAAGTTTATTTTTTTTACACATTGTTTCCCACCCGTACTTTCAGACTGCCAAGATGCTTTGTACCCATTCAACTAACACAGGCTGGTCTGAGAGGAGCCTTTACTCTGACGTGTGCATTAACACAGTGAGAGGAGCTCTGTCTCACCTTGTACATGCTTTCAGTCAAGAACTGAAAACTCTCACAGACATGGGTGAGCATCGATTGAGATACATTCTATCTGTGCATGTCGATGTTGGTTCAAATGTAATTTATATAGCATGTACTATAGACAGATGCCAGGTTAATTTGTTGACCTGGCATCCTATAGTTTGTATAATTTCAATGTACAGATTATTTATTTTACATATGATCCTAGATTACTATCTCTATGCATTTGATGTATTACCTCGTGCTTAAAGGTAGGGTAAGTGATTTTCTTTGGTTAAAATAAGTATTAAATAGCTCTATATTCTGATAGCACTCATTGCTATAGAGTGTTTGTTCAGTAAAAGGAGTCTCTTTGTCTCTCCAGCTCTTTATAAAACAGAAAATGCATTTTCGTTTCAGTTTAATTTCCAATTTTATCCAATCAGGATAGAGAACTCAATCAGGATATAGATTAAACAAGTGAAATTGGAAGTGATGACACTAAGAAATGAGCAGGCAAAACTGGAACTGGAACACTAGAAAAATGAAGCTTAAAAATGGGTACTTTCTCCTGATTGGCTGAGATTTTGACACCTACCGGAAAATGTATTTTCTGTTTATTAAAGAGCTGGAGAGACGGGGAGACTCCTGTTACTGAACAAACACTCTATAGCAATGATTACTATCAGAATATAGTGCTTTACCCTTTTAACAAAATACTTTTTGTTTTAACCAAAAAATATAACGTACCCTATGTGCTTGACTGACCAGTCCCATTCTTCAATATTGTAATACTTTGAAATGTTCAAGGCCAAAAAAAAAAAAAGCCAGTCAAAAGCACTAGAAGACACATGGTGCGTTGGGTCCTGTTTCCTGATAGTTAAAGAGGAGGGGGGTTATGACTGAAAGAACTCTTCCCAGCTAAAGTTTTACTAATTAATTAGTATTAACTTTCAGTATCAGCTAATTAAAGCAGACACACAGGGTTATTGTAATTTAAAGGTGTCCGGGTGTCTTGCTCAACCCCTAACTGCTCCCGTTAATTAATAACACATTTATTTTTTTATGAGGTCATATAATTTATAATAATATAATATTAATATAATATAATAAGTATAGAAAACACATTAGTTGTAAAAGACGTACAGATATCTCTTTACCCACTGAGCACACACAATACAACGCCCATACGCCGTGCATACGCCGTCCATACGACGTCAGACCTCAGTAGCTGTTTTGCCAAAAATACGTTGAAATGACGTCGAAACACGTCTGACTCGGACGTCGTATGAACGGCGTATGAACGGCGTTTGGGCGTTGTTGTACCCACTGGGCACACACAATACAACGCCCATACGCCGTCCATACGACGTCAGACCTCAGTAGCTGTTTTGCAAAAAATACGTTGAAATGACGTCGAAACACGTCTGACTCGTGTCAGTGGGTAGAGACGTCTGTTGAAAAGACACGTCTTTGTGCAACTTGAATTATGGAGTTTTGATTGCATTTTAAGTTTTAGATGGCTTTTCCCAACCCTGTAGCCTAAGTGAATGGTGAACACCAGTGATATTTATTGTAGGTTTATTAAGTGGAATTCATCATTCATAATTGTCAATTATTGTTTCCCCCCTTCCTATAAATGTAAGGCAAGTTTTAGATTCATCACACACAAACCTTACATTTCCCCACCAACATAGAAAGAATGCTATCAGTAATTTATCTACGTAATGTATATACACAATAAAAATGTGCTATGAATAATTATGTTGTCGCTTGACAGAATCAGAATCAGAAGACTTTCTGATTCTGGGGGAAATTTCCTGGGGGTCCCCCCCAGGAAATTTGAGTAGATGTAATTTCCAGATTTTGGGAGTTTGACACTTTTATCAGGCTTTACTTACATAGGATCCATTCAAAAGTTAAAAGTAGCAATAAAAGAGCCATATTTAATAATAACATTTTGCTGGGGACCCCCTGGAACCCCATCATAAAGGTTGCTGGACAATATATAGAGGATGAAATGCATAATTTATTAAATAATATAAAGGTAATATCAAATACATTGTAAAAAATGAGAGACCTGACGCTTAGCAAGACAGTCTTTTATTATATTATTCCTCATTTTGCTGGTTTCCCCTGACACCCCTTTACTGTTACAGAGTAGAACTGCCTTAGAATCTCTGCTGATGATGTGGCCATAGCTGAATGGTTAGAGAGAGAGCCTGCCTGGCAAGCCATAAATCCCAGGTTCGTATTCCAGGCCTCAGCAATGCGTCAAAGTGTCAAACAATTACACACTCCATGAAGCCTTGAATTCATAAAATTTCTCTTTCAGGTCTTGAGTCAAGAACCAGGCTCCCGGGGAGATATTAAATTTCTCTTTTGGGTCTTGAGTCTTGGGACTCAAGACCCAAAAGAGAAATTTGATGTCTCCCCGGGAGCCTGGGTCTTGACTCAAGACTCTTTTGGGTTTTGAGTCTTGGGACTCAAGACCCAAAAGACAAATTTGATGTCTCCCCGGGAGCCGGAACCCAAGCCTCAAGACTCTTGAGCTAAAAAGTTTGTGAACCACTGCCATTTAGAACAGTGGTTTTCAACCTTTTTCATGCCAAGGAAGGACCCCTAAATTGATATACATTTGGCTGTGGACCCCCATCTGAAAATGTTTTGTGCCAGGGGACCCCCAGAAGCAAAGATTTGAGTTAAAAATGTTCGCTTTAAAAATGTATATATATTTCAAAGATATGCACACATTTTCAAGACTTTTCAAAAATAGCAGATCTACAAGCTCATAGCAGCTTGTATATCTGCTATTTTTGAATAGCCAAAGCTAAGTGGTTAAAAATGATTGCGACGCTATCAGTGGCGTACTGGCATACCCACCGTAGAGGCAGGAACTAAAATCTCCCCTCCCCTATAAAATGAAGTAAAAGACTGACTGAAAAACAGGCAGTGAAAAAGATCCAAACAGAATAGTGGCCGTTGGACCATTAGCCCGCCTCCTCGTCCATTCAAGCGGGCAGGCAGCTAATCACCACCGTATCCATTCAGCAGAGCGACCCTCGTCTATATAGTGATGCAAATGTATGCCTTTGTCTTCATGGGGTACCAGGAGTGCCAGGGGTGGGGGTCTGGGCCATCACCTGTACTCACCTGGCATAAAAAGGGCTATGAGAGCAGCTTGAACCATTCATTACCAAACTACAACATGAAGAGACCACTATTGAAGAATTGATTGATTGATTATACTTGCATATTGTTTTTCTTAACGTTTTTCAGTTTTGTAGTCAGTGTGTGTAGTGTTGCTAACTTGTTTCCCCGAGAATGAACGCCGCTCTGGTTTTGGGCTCCATGATGGGTCAAGTTCAAGGATTCTGCTGTCGACTTTCATGGTCTTTTATAGGAATACGTGAAGCCTGGCTTTACCATCCTGCCTCGACAAGGTCTAGCTCGACAAATTTGCTCCTTTTCAGCCTGGCTTGGCGTTCATGGAACGGAATAAACCAGGCTGTACGGACCAGACTTTGTAAAACCTGGATTTGACTTAAATCCAGGCTTATGTAATTCTCCTTTCGTGTAATAGGCCCTGGGCTTCCATAACACCTAAACAGTGCTACAGGCTGATCTCCTCCATGCCATGCCACATTGATGAAGTAATTAGTTCAAAAGTAGCCCAGACCAAATATTGAGTAGCATAGATTAACATACTTTTCAGATGGTTGACATTTCTGTGATATAAATCCTTTTGAGTGGCCTTATGTAATACTAGAGTATAATTTTTAAGTTGAAATATATACTGGATTTCAGATTTCACAAGCTGTATGCCACCATCAAGATTAAAACAAAATGTTTGAAATATTTCACTTTATGCACAATGCATCTAGAATATATGAAAGTTCCACTTTTCAAATTATATTACGGGGGAAAACAAACTTTTCTACTATACTCTCTTTTATTTAGATGCACCTGTATATATAGATAGATAACTTGCTTGTCATTAGGACTCAGCACAGGCTGAAAAAGAAAGGAAATAGAAAATACACATTTTAGTGTAAGTTTTATATTTTCAAGCGATTGCAAAAAAAACAAATATTTGTCTGTTAGGGAGCATTCCAGAAATGCAATCCAGTTACAAAATGATTAGGGGCTGGAGGTCAAATTATGGCGCCACATTTGATCATTTCAGTGGTATTACAGTTTGGAATGAATAAATCAATAAACACCAGAAGTGGTGATCTAATGATTATGAAACATGTAATATGATTTAGCCTGCTAAAGTTACTTCAGGAACCAAAGGTCTGTTTGTTCTCCCTGGTCTGGGGGCTAATTGTAAAAGTGTGATAGTCATTCATACATTCACTTAATGTATCTTAGACATTTTGTTATGTTTATTCAGCTGATACCAATTTACAGTATTACAGTATGTACTGATAAAACAAATAATTCCCCTATCACAGCTCATAGTGAATTGTGAAGAGTGACAATGACAAACATTGTTCAATGAAACATTGTTAAAAATAATACACTTAATACAATGTTATAAAAAATAAAAGCACTTTAAAACCCTGTAAATGCAGCAGATTTTCTTTCAACAAACGTGGCTTTTTTCTCTTTTTTTTAAATGATTTGGCACCAACCACCAGTGACAGAAAGATATTGTACAACCCACGTACTGACCTCTCCTTTCACAGTTGGCCAATTCTGACATTCTCTTATCTTCTCTTGTGATAAAATAGGGGGAACTTATCACCCCCTTCTTAAATAAATATTGGATGAGTCTGCACAGTTTGCACCACATATCCACCCCCCGCAGCAACCTTTAAAATAAATAATGGCGAGGTCTGCCTCTGCTCTGCCCTGATGCAAAGGTTTGTAACCATGTCATCATGTCCATAAAGACTGTCAAAAGCAAATGCTCTTTGCATGTCATTTCTCATCTGATCCCCTACACAACCCTGTGTCGTGTTACAGCGCTACTAAAGCTCCAGTCTCTCCCAGCCAGCCAGCCAGCTAGTCACCAGGACCTGCAGTGCACCTGACATCTGGATGTGTGAGTATATATTGTCAGTAATTAGTAAAACCAAACCAACCGAGTTAGCAATCTCACTGGCTGTGTGTGTGTGTTTGAGCGAGCAGACTGGATTGCTGGGCAGTCAACTACTAGTTAAACCAGACTCTCCTCTGTCTTCTCTTCGTCCTTTTTCCTTCATGAGAGAAAGACAGAAACGTTATTTGACGGGACAATTCTAATCAACAGTACAGTGTGAAAAGGGTAGTGTATATTTTGAGACAGCTTGCCATACCTGTTGGATTCGACTGTGCTTGTGTGTGTCTGGTCTGTCCGCAGTACAGATCTCACAGCCGGGACGCGAAGGCTTGTTAATGAAAGTGCATGACGGGCAAGCCCACTCTGTCTGCAGAAACAAATATGAGTGGACAAAATGAATATGTTTACCGGTACTTCCAATGTGTGACAGCAACTTTGTGATACGTAGCGTACACAGTACTTGTAATGTACCTGTGATTTACTGGATTTGCTGGGCTTTTCTTTTATCTGCAAAGTCTCTAGGTTGAGGTCATCTTTAATCTCACCACCTGTTGGTCTATCCCCAGCTCCACCTGCAAGCCAATGAAAATGAACAAAACAAAAACAGAAAAAGGGTGTCAATGAGTGAGCCGTTTCATTCTGAAACCATAAACCCATTAAGACCTGGGGCCGATTCTACAAATGGCTTCTAAAATCAGTAGTTCTCACACTTTTAAAATTTTACAAAAATGTAAAATATTTCAGTGTGAGCTGACAAAGTATCGTATCGCATAATAGACAAGTTTAATTCTGTAGACAACACCACTGCACTCAATTATCTAACCTTGGCGAACTTCCTGTTAGTAAAACGTTTCCCTGGGAAACATCATAAGCTATAAATGAAGCAGCTCTTGCCTACAAAAAAGATTACTATTTTTAGCCCCGTTTTAAACTTGCTAGTGGTGTAAACAGCTGAGAGATGTTGACAGACGTTTCACGTGTCTCCTAGCAAACACAGCATGTTGAAGGCATCTATAGCTAGGGCTGTCACGATCATGACATTTTACTTGACGATTAATTGTCATACAAATAATGAATTGACGATTAACAATTAAATTGTGATTTTGGTATTGAACATTGGAAGATATAAATAACAATTACATTTGTCTTTGCCTATTATGGTTTGTAAACAAAACTTGCACAGGGCAGATATGACAAATAACTTTGCAAAGAAATGACTGACAGTGACAATGGATTGTAATGATTGACTTGCAAAGGTTTTTTTTAAATAGTGGAAATAGCTGATCTACTAGCTCACAATGCGTCGCAGAGTGAGCTTGTAGATCTGCCATTTCCACTATTTTTGAAAATGTATAGTGTACTATGTACATTTTCAACAGAAGAACCTATACAGACGAATGGAAACGATTCTGACGCTCACGCAAAGATAACAGCGTTTATCTCAAATAATTGCGATCAGGCGATTACATAATGACTGTGACAGGCCTATCTATAGCCACTGTATGTGATAGTGCACACGCAGATTGTGTGCATGAAATACACCTGGAGTGCTGTAGTTGAGCCGAGACGGAAGGGTACTGTATCCTCTCCAGTCTTGAGAGGTTGAACCGTTGCTTGGGGGTGGAGGTGGGGCTAGTAGGGCATTCTCCTGGTCTTGCTGGAACAGCTGGCGGGTAATGTGGGCTTGGCGGGCAGACACCAGGTAGAGGTACGCAGTGTCCCCGTCTTTCTGGACACCATAGGAGGCCAGGGACCGTGGCTCTGTGCACAAGCACTGCCCAATAACCCAGCGCTGCACTCGTGGATGAAAGCCATATTCCAGAAACACCTGACAAAAAGGAGCGTGTTTTGAGGTTACAAATGCTTTTTTTTACTTTTTTTTTGTGTGAAGGTAGTAATATACCAATTTAGTTTTCCAACCTGCTGCTTCAGTGCAGCCACAGTCATGTGGGGAAAGACTTTCACTGTCACACAACAGGATGAAGAAACGTCTTCCACTGCCACAGATAAACTACAAGACAGAAGGGGCATTCTATGAGCTCAGATTCATCAGAACGTAATTTCTCATCTCAAGAATCATTCAGTCAAAGTAAAACACCCCAATATTCGCGGTCCCCACCTAATCTCTCCATCCGCGTAGCTCTTTTCGGAGAGCTGAATTGTCAACGCTGCTTTTTGCCGAGCCAGAGACGATGCATGCTGGGAAGCAGCCTGTGTGTCGCCTGCTTCGATCGCCCTCGCCAGCTCAAGGCAAAGCTCCTCTATAACAAATTGATGACAGGTAATGATATTTTAGTGCATTGTTGAGAGAGAGATCATAGTAAGAAAAGGTCAAGACACGTACCAGTGAGTGGTAATGAAGCAGAGCTCCATTGTTCTATAGCTGCCGCTGTGTGAAGTCTTCTGTCATCTGGATCATGAGCTGTAATATTTGCAACTGACAGCAGAAACACAAAACAAAAAAGCCCATCAGCTTTCAGTGGAAAAGCACTTCTCACAACTTTGAGGGGAAAGCAGGAGCAAAGGAAGCAATACTATCACTCTCTGACCTCTGTGTGCCTCTCTTAGTGATGACATCACTACTGTGGCCCACTCCTCTGCCTCCCGGTCACAGCGGAAGTTGAATCGGATGCAGTCGTGGGGCGGCGTGGCCAGACGCATCTCATGACACCGTGGGGATTTGACTTCATACTGTACCGAGCGCAAGTCAAACTCAGCGATGAACTGTGGGACGGAAGACAATGGCAGTACGCCAGTAATTCAATGTTTATGATTCATTTCTACCTACAGTATATGCACTGGTCTGGATAAGGCCTATATCACTTGAGCGGACAGAAATACTGCTTTTATAGTTATAATCAGAGTAAATCATTTTAAATGTAGCTACAAGTCACTTGAATCAGAGAAATGAAACCCATCATTACCTATTATTTTAACCTGCGTTAGCCAAAATGTGGTGGATGATGTACCATCCTTCACACACAGGACAATCCTGTGTTCATGTATACATTTGTGACTGAGTGTACAAACAAAACCAAACGGACCAGAAAATTAACCACGAGGATTATAATACTGTGCATAAACCGACTGACGTTTAGTAGTCGGCAGTGATGGAAAGTAACTAAGTACATTTACCCAAGTAATGTACTTGAGTACAATTCTGAGGTATTTTTTACTTTACTGGAGTATTTCCAGTTTTCAGTAGTTTTACTTCTACACTACATCTCAGAAGCATATATTCTACTTTTACTCCAAAACTTTAGTAACTACTTACTTTGAAGATATAAAATTATTATATTATAAAACATACATTAACCCCTTATTGTATACATACCGGTAGGCTATTTGAAAATAGCAGATCTACAAGCTCACAACGCGTCGCTGCTATTTTCAAACATTCTTGTACATTTTGGTACTTTAAGTATATTGTGATGCCAATACTTTTGTACTTTTACTCAAGTAACATTTTGAACACAGGCCTTTTACTTGTAAACAGAGTATTTTGATATTGTGGTATTGCTACTTCTACTACTTAAGTTCTTCCACCACTGGTAGCTGGCGTTCGACAGATCACAGGTGATCGGTGTACGTGGTGTTCAATCAGTTCAACCCAATCCATCCATCCTCACCACACTGCGGCTTCCGCTCGTGTCTCGCAGCGCCAGGCGGAACTCTCCCTGGCGGCCGGGGTCCATGCTGAGCTGCAGCCGCAGAGCCTCGTTGCCCGCCCCGGGGAGGCAGAGCGGGCGGATGCCCGAGTGACACACCGACACCCGCACCGACATCAGCACGGTGTTGCAGCTGGCCAGCAGCGTGGGCCCGCCGCCGCCGCCGCCGTGCAGCAGAGCCTGGGAGGACGGAGGAGCAGCGCTGACCGCCGGGGCTGATGGAGTCCAGCCGCCCGAGCTCAGTGCCATCTTCTCCCTGCTGCTGACAACCGCCTCGAACGCGGACGTGGTGTCGGCTGTCTCTGGAGCGCGGAGGTTACGTGGAATTGTCGCGTTCTTTTTCTTCTGTTGTAAACCCTCGTGAGGTCTACCTTGATGTGAGGAGACTGTGTTTCAGCATGTTGGACGTTCGATGGTAGTCTCTCTTGCCGCAGAGTAAAGCAGAGGTACTGGTGGCTCAACCTGAACCTGTGTGTGACTGTCTGGGAGTACAGCGAGATGAGAAAATCAAAACAGGAAGTGGGGAAGCACGTTCTTTATTTAGGTCCGATGAGAAACATTTACCGCGAAGCGTTGGCCGTATACTATGGTCCCAGTGGTTTTCAACCTGTTTCATGCCAAGGACCCCTAAATTGATATACATTTGGCCGCGGACCCCCATCTGAAAATGTTTTGTACCAGGGACCCCCAGAAGCAAAGATTTGAGTTAAAAATGTATGTAATGTATTGAAAATATATTCAAAGATTTGCACACATTTTCAAGATTTTTCAAAGAGTGCCGCGCTATGAGCTTGTAGATCTGCTATTTTTGAATAGGCAAAACTAAGTGGTTGAAATGATTCTGACGCTATGTTAACTCATTTAGCTGGGGACCCCCTGGTACTCTCCCAAGGACCACTGGTGGTCCCCGGACCACTGGTTGAAAACCACTGCTATGGTCTATCTATGCGGCGGAGGGAGAGGTTCCGATTGGAGCTAATAATAACAAGGGGTTAAGATAAATGAAATACTTATTAAATTACATTTATAATTCATCATTTACAATTTGTTGGCCAATTTGTAATTGATACCCGAATACTACGAAACAATGAGAGAGGACTGATCCTTGTTTTTCACTGGTCTAGATGGGAGCATCATACAGATTGTAGAGGCAGTTTGTAGACAACCCTTTCAAGTATTGGAAAAGAGGGTTGGAGTTGGTCTTGTTGTCGGTCACAGTTGGATCTCTGTTGCTCTTCTTCAGCAGGAGTGTGATAAAAAAAAAAAAACTGCCACAATATTATTTTGTAAGGAACCATTAACACTGTTCAATATATCATAGACACACATAAACAGTACTGTGGGAATAGGGTCCAGAGAACAAGTGGAAGACTCACTTTTATGTAGGCCTAACTTTTAGCAAGTGAATGAAAAATCTTTCCTAAAATATTATGCTGGCAAAGCCAGAGCATTTTGTTTGACTACCAGTATGTGTTCTCACTTGCCTCTAGACTATGTGGTCTGGGCAAATGAGCCAGTGAAATTTAAACTCTGCTAATGAATCCTCTATTGGGGCCACATGTTAACTAATTTATTATGTGTGTATCTATGCCTGAAACCCTCCGACCCTTTGGAAGTTCAGAACAGGTGCTGACCAGCACACGCTTAAGGAGATCTAGACATGTCTCTCTTGAGACAGATCAGTCCAAAGGTGAGGAACATCAGGCAGTCAGAGCTGGAAGCCCTGGGGAGACGAGCCAGTCAAATTGAAGAAGAGCTTAAACAGGTATAAATCTATACAGGATGTTGACATGTACATGTGCTACAGGGGCTACTCTGGTAGATGACCGGATAGTGTGTCAGCTCTTCCTCTGCCCTCAGTTTCCTGCCTATATTACTATCCTATCTATATAGTAAAAGAAGGAATAAGAAACTTTTATAAAAAAAACATTTGTTTTGTTTGCCACGTATGGTTAGCAATTGAACTGAATCTCATCTATAGGGAGCAAGAAAACCATACAAGCAAGTGATAGATGTCTCCTGGGGTGACCCACACAGGTTAGGAGTAAAACCCCTGTCATTTGTCCGACAGGTAATGTTGCCTTTTAACCATACCTATACCATGAACACCTGTGTGTATCAACTGAGTACATTTTAATTGACAGAATATTAATCTTTACCCTGGCCACCTGTCTGTTTGTCCAAATAATGCATAGGTTCTTGCAGCCTGCCTTTACCCCCAGCTTGCCAACAGTGACAAACTGGCAGTTGATGTCAGAGAGCGGGCCCATAGGCTGCTTGAAGCATGTGAAGGAGGGAGTGTGGGTGAGTACTGTCCACTTAACAAATCAAATTATTTTATTTGATAGATAGTGAGTGTAATGTCTGCAAAGTGTGTTGTTATTGTATTTTAAGTCAAAGTGTATTGAAGTGGTTGTTTGAGATTATATTGCCTTGAGGTCACTATAACATGCAATTTATAATCTTTAAAAAATAATCTGGAAAGAAATATTTTATTTACATGTGTCTCCAAATAGACACATGTAACCATGTGCCATTGTGAATGTTCATAAGAAAACCTTGGCCTTTTTGTAGGTTCATATACTCCAACCGGTGGTCTATTTCATGTTCAGCAAAATGTCTCCAAGTTCATATCTAAAAGAGATGGTGGGATTCGATCGCACCCTGATAATATATTCATTACCTCTGGCTCTCAGAGATCCATTATGGTAAGAATCATTCATATTATCTTCTTAATCTATGTTTATCTGATCTATTGTTTTGTTCCTCCACCTTTACAGTATGTCAACATCACTGTCAACATAATCAAGTACATTCCATTATGACATGATTTTGTTTTACTTTGTTCCTTTAGCATATACTAAACCTATTGGTGAACAGTGAGAGCTCACCCTCCACTGGAGTGTTAATTCCAACTCCATCCTGCTCATCTGTAAGTATGACCTTGGAGGGGCTAGGAGCTACCATTGTACCATACTACCTGAATGAAGAACAGGGCTGGGAGCTCCAGGTAGATGAACTCCATAGAGCACTGCAGTCTGCAAAGGAAATCTGTAACCCTGCTGTCCTGTATGTCAACAACCCTGGAAATCCTACAGGTAATTGTAAATGTTGCAAAATAGATTTATGTGTCCGTCTGTTCCCAGTGATCTTGCCTTGCAACATAATCCATACCTTGTTGCCACTAGGTCATGTTCAAAGCAGGAAATCGATGGAAGAAGTCATCCAGTTTGCTTCAGAGGAGAAGCTCTTTCTCATGGCTGATGAGGTAAATGTCTTTAACTGTCCAGGAACAATGTGAAAGTAACCAAACTATACATTTCTAATGTCATTATTGTACGTTTCTCCTCCCTTCTATCTGCAGGTATACCAGGACAGTGTTATTGAAGAGGGAATGGAGTTTGTCTCATATAAGAGGGTTTTGGTTGAGATGGGGCCTCCTCTCTCAGATACAGTGGAGCTGGCTTCCTTCCACTCAGCATCCAAAGGCTTCATGGGAGAGTGAGTTATCTGTTCTGATTTGTTTTGTTAAAGGTAGGGTAAGTGATATTTTTTGGTTAAAACAAAAAGTATTTTGTTAAAAGGTTAAAATACTATATTCTGATAGTAATCATTGCTATAGAGTGTTTTTTTCAGTAACAGATGTCTCCCTGTCTCTCCAGCTCTTTAATAAACAGAAAATACATTTTTCGGTAGGTGTCAAAATCTCAGCCAATCAGGAGAAAGTACCCATTTTTAAGCTTAATTTGTAGTGTTCCAGTTCCAATTTTGTCTGCTCATTTCTTAGTGTCATCACTTCCAATTTCACTTGTTTAATCTGTATCCTGATTGAGTTCTCTATCCTGATTGGAATAAATTGGAAATGAAACTGAAACTGAAACGGAAAATGCATTTTCTGTTTAATAAAGAGGTGGAGAGACAAGGAGACTCCTAATACTGAACAAACACTCTATAGCAATGAGTACTATCAGAATATAGAGCTATTTAACACTTATTTTAACCAAAGCAAATCGCTTACCCTACCTTTAAATGTGTTAATTATCTGATGTGTTTTTGGCTGATGATGACAAGTGAAGCATTTGAATGCAGTAAGCTACTAAGCTCCAATTTTAACAAGATCTCACCATTAAGAGCATGGTTTAAGTTTGAGTGAGTTATCTGTTCTTATGGGTGTATTACTTATTTACCTTGTCTGCTTTGGCCAATGAGAGCAGCTTAACTTAATGGTCAATGGTAGCACTAGCAACACAAGCCTGAGCTTATATGTTGACCAAATCTCAGTGACATTAAAAACATGGTTTGTTTGTATTTTCCTCTACTACAGGTGTGGCCTGCGGGGTGGCTATGTTGAGCTTGTTAACCTGGATCCCGTTATCATGAACTATGCCCACACTATGTTCTCCACAGACCCCTGCTCAGCTGTGATTGGTCAGATGGCTGTGGATCTCATGGTGAACCCTCCGCAACCAGGGGACCCCTCATACCCTGTCTATAATGAGGTGACACCATACATTTTTATTTTGATTCATGTAGCACAAGTCCTTTAGTACGGCAGAATATTTAATATTGTGTGTCTCGTGCAGTTATGTGCTTCTTCTGAGACATGATGGGACGTGACTGCTTACACCCCCCCCCCCCCCCCCCCTTATATGTCTCTTTCCTCATACAGGAGATACAGAACATCCGTGCCATGGTAGTCCATAATGCTAAGAGGGTCCTTGAGGTTCTAAATAGCCTGCCAGGCTTCAGTTGTCAGCCAGTGAAAGGAGGGTCCTTTGTATTCCCCAGACTGCATCTCCCACCTGGAGCAGTTAAAAAGGCCATGGTTAGAATACTCTCTTGTAAAGCTAAGCATTAACACCTGCCAAAGCAGAAACAAACCCAAGTGTACTTCTAAGATGCAATATATTTTACACATGGCTGTACCTTATATTCCAGGAGCTTGGAATGCCACCAGATGTCTTCTACAGTGCCAGGCTGCTGGAACAAGGTGGGTTGTGTGTTGGCCCTGGTTGTGAGCATGGGCAGAGCGAGGGAACACACCATATCAGGTTAGTATGCTACATTCCTAGAATTTCCTTATCAGCAGAACATACACCACCATTATTCTCAGCTGCTTTAACAAATGACAGTTGTTACAGTTTTCTACAGTTTTTGTGCGGACTGTAAATGATGTATGACAGGTTTCCACAAAATAAAATGCTATCCTGAGAATGCAGCTGCTAAATTTAGCATTTGTCTACTCTGACAGACATTGCAACTGCTTGCTGTGTATTGACATTTGAGGCATGACAAATATTTATCACTGACCCTCATTTCTCTTGCAGATTTTGTGTTATGACATCGCTGGATACGATGGAGGAAATATTGAGCCGTTTGATAAGCTTCCACCTACAGTTTATGAAGGAGTTCTCTTGAATAGAACATTTGTGAAGGCTACATTTGAAGTACTGTGGTTTCTATTTATTCATTTGAAAAGAGACACATATTCATGAATCTATTTCTGTTCATTAGTTTGTGTTACAGTGTGTTTTGTTTTGCAATTTCATGGCTCTGTAATTGTTGAATGCATTGTTGTACATAAATCATGACATTTGTTTGTCTCTCAAAAATATTTTGATCTTAATGACAGTTTGGAGACTTATTCATTGAGTATGATTGTACATTGCAAAAATCCATTTGCTTGTCTCATGCTGAAATACTCTGATCTGATACCTCCATGGGACAGATTGTGGTTGTGCTGTAAGCAGCCTCTTATCAAAGTGAGTAGCATTCAATTAGTAAAGTTTACTTTTATTTTTCAATTTCATTTAATTTTTTCTTTTTAGAAATAAGGATACAAAGTGTGGTAATTGTTTTAACGACATGCCAAACATTCTCTCACAACTCAAGTCTTTGTGTGCATCTTCCAACAATTAATTTGGTTTGAAAAGTTTAATTTCAGGCTATTATGGAAAGAAAAATCACATCTTAAAATAATAGATCCAAAAGACAAATTCTAGACAACGTTCTGGACATGCGGACAGACGGTTCACATGTCTTTGTTACATTTCATATGATGAGTACGAAAGAGTAAAATTCTTTGGTTTGGGTTCCAAACAACAGGCCTATAGTGTTAATAGTTCATAAACCTGATTGCCTGGGGGAAGTAGCTGTTTCGGAGCCTACTGCCCTTGGTCTTGTGGATGCAGAACTGCTTGCCACGTGGTAGCATCGGAAGCAGCTTGTGGCTGGGGTCTTTCTTTGATCATCCTGGATTCCTGGAATCCAGGATTATATCACTGCGATGCCGTATATATACTGTAGATGGGGTGTGCTCTGCCTCCGGTAGCCCACAATCAGCTCCATGGTCTTATCAATGTTGACAGACAGGTTCTCCTGGCACTGTGTCAGGTTCTGAGCAGGAGGGAGGGCCTGTCACTGTCTCGCGTCGTCAGCAAACGTAATGACCAGGTTGGAGCTTTGTGTGGCCATACAGTCATGGGTGTAGGGTGCAGGGAGTACACCCATATAAGTTCAGCACTGTTAATGAATACCCATATAGGCGACATTGTCACGGGCTGGCATGACCACCCATTTTGCCAGACAGTGAAAACCACCATTGCTTTTACGTATTAATGCTAATTAGAATAAATACAAGGATAGAACAAGTCAACTGTTAAATAATAACAAAGAGATGAAATAATTTAATATGAATAATAAAGTTCTGACAATCTGACTTTCTGGGAAGAAACATTTTATGCACAACAAACGATAATGCTTAATCGTTGTTTTTGATCAACTTAATTTATCAGTAGCCCAATCTGATCACCTGGTAGATCAAAAAGGCTAACACCTGTATTAACTAATTCAGTGATGGACAGTAACAAAGTACATTTAGCTGTGGGACGGCAGTGGCTCAGGGGTAGAGTGGCTGGGTAGGCTCCCCCAGAGTTAGTGTCGAAGCGTCCTTGAGCAAGACGCTGAACCCCTAATTGCTCCCGATGAGCAGGTTGGTGCCTTGCATGGTTTCCTCCGCCATTGGTGTATGAATGTGTGTGTGAATGGGTGAATGTAATGCACAATCTATGTAAAGCGCTTTGGATAAAAGCGCTATGCAAATGCATCATTTACTTAAGTACATTTTTCAGGTATCTGTACTTTCTTAAGTATTTTCTTTTGTAACATATATGACTTTTACTCCACTACGTTTCAATGGCAGATATTTTACTTTTGAATCCACTAAATATTTATGAAGATTGTTGTCATTGATGACCTATTCTTTTAAGACTCCAAAAAGAGTTGGGTGAAAAAAGATGGGGGAAATGGTTAGACTATTTAGGTAACAGACCAGATCTCTTGTTTTGAGTATTGGTTACATCCTTTTTACTGTATCTCAAATCTTGTAAACATATGTTTCTGTTATTGATATAATGTCCCATGACCTATTTTTTTTATTGCTTGTTTGTTCTTTGTTTCAGTTTTTATTTCTTGTCCTTTTTATTTCTTGTATAATATGTTGGTATGTCTCGAAATGTTTTGAAAATTCAAAATAAAGAGTAGAGTAATATCTAACCAGGAGTATGTTCTTTTCTCAAGTAATAGGTTTTGTACTTTGTCCAACAATGTAAAGTATGTATGTACAGTATGTATCAATATGTACTTCGTGTATTCCTGACCCTCCCTGTGTTCACTGAAGGGATCTTTAAAAAACAGAAAAAAAGAAAACGTCATATGAAGCAAGGCCAATGAACAAAGCTCATTGACCTCTTAAAAAAGACAGACTAGAGATAGGCTACTTTACTGTGTAGCCGTGCACACATGTACCACACACGTTGATGACATTTCAGAGGACATACAGTATAGGATCAAGAAGAAGAGTGTGAGAAATGTCTCTCTTGAGACAGATCAGTCCAAAGGTGAGGAACATCAGACCGTCAGAGCTGGAAGCTCTGGGGAAACGAGCCAAACAGATCAAAGAAGATATTAGTCAGGTAAGTATTGAAGATATTGGATGTTCTGCAGATGGGTAATACATTTCATAATCGTATGTTAAGAAGGTAACCAGTATTATTATTTTTTCTTTAGGGAGTACAGAAGCCATATAAGCAAGTGATAGATGTCTCCTGGGGTGACCCACACAGGGCAGGAGTAAAGCCTTTGACTTTCGTCCGGCAGGTAATATCATATCTTCACCTCTTAAGCATGATGTTCTGTAAGAAAGTTGTTCTGAAAACGGCATGAATGCCTTTATTTCCATTTTCATTATAAGACACTTGGGGATTTAATAAAAAGATCTCCGATTTGTAAAGAAATAATATACTTTTACTTTGTGCCTAAATAATGGACAGGTTCTTGCAGCCTGTCTTTACCCCCAGCTTGCCAACAATGACAAACTGCCAGTGGATGTCATAGAGAGGGCTCGGAGGCTGCTTGAAGCATGTGATGGAGGGAGTGTAGGTGAGTACTGGTGGAGTTGACAAGTCCAGTGAGTTGTATGACCAGTGGTGGAAAGTACCTAAGTACGCTTACTCAAGTACTGTACTTAAGTAAACCTTTGAGGAATTGTTACTTTACTTGAGTATTTCCAATTTTCAATACTTTTACTTCTACGCCACTACATCTCAGAGGCAAATATTTTACTCCACTACAATTATTTGGAAACTCGAGTTACTAGTTACTTTGTAGATTTTGATTATTATTACAAAACATACATTAACCACTTCAGCCCTATCTATGTACATTTCGGCCATTTGAAAACAATCTACAAGCTCACGATGCGTCGCAGCTATTTTCAAAATCTATATATATACAATTTGAATCCTGCGCCATGTCGGTTGTCAGTATGTATGTACGTTGTATGTGGCCAGTGTGACGTAATCTGACATCACGCCAGTCTGACGTAATCTGACATCACGATGAGACGGTCGTCCCGAATATGGACACAACGCCAGTGTGACGTAATCTCACGACCCTGACATCACGCCAGTGTGACGTAATAGGATGCCGTCAGATCGCACCAGTTCGACGGCTTCCATAGTGGGTTTTGGTCATTGGAGAGGTGATGCACGTCACCTCTTTCTGAAGTGGGTACTTTCAAAGCCTGCCGTGGATTTAGGAGAGCACAAAACTCTCTCTCACACTGTGAGGTGCCTGTAAGGTGGCACTGCAAAGTGAACGACGCGTCACGCTAGACGTTCGGGCCGCGTAGCGGCCCAAACTTCTAGTATATATATACAATTTGAATCCTGCGCCATGTCGGTTGTCAGTATGTACGTTGTAACGTTGTATGTGGCCAGTGTGACGTCATCTCACGACAGCATGACATCACGGTCGTGACATCACGATGAGACGGTCGTCCCGAATATGGACACAACACCAGTGTGACGTAATCTCACGACAGCAGTGGGTACTTTCAAAGCCTGCCGTGGATTTAGGAGAGCACAAAACTCTCTCTCACACTGTGAGGTGCCTGTAAGGTGGCACTGCAAAGTGAACGACGCGTCACGCTAGACGTTCGGGCCGCGTAGCGGCCCGAACTTCTAGTGTTTATACATTTGAAAACTTGTGAAATGGGACATTCTGCATAATGAGTACTTTCTACTTTAAGTACATTTTGATACCAATACTTTTGTTCTTTTACTCAAGTACATTTTCTATTCCACTCTTTTACTTGTAACAGAGTACTTCTACATTGCAGTATTGATACTAAGTTAAAAAATGTAGTACTTTTTCCACCACTGTGTATGACGTTGTGTGATTATTGTTCAGCAGAGTTAGTTGTGTATTTCCTTTTATGTGTAATATATAAACCACAGAGCAGGTATACCCATCTGGCTGAGTGCCATAGTGAATGTTCCTAAGAAAACTTTGGCCTTTCTGTAGGTTCATATAGTCCAACAGGGGGTCTACTCCATGTGCAGCAAAATGTTGCAAAGTTCATATCTCAAAGAGATGGTGGGATTGCATCGCACCCTGATAATATATTCATTACCTCTGGGTCTCAGAGGTCCATTATGGTAAGATTCATTAATATTATCTTATCAATCCACGTTTGTTTGATCTATTCTGTTGTTCCTCCACTTATACCTCTTCCTCATCATCAACATTAACATCATCACATACCAAGGACTGACATAACGTTTTTTTTTGTTCCTTAGAAAATTCTAAGCCTATTGGTGAACAGTCAGAGCTCACCCTCCACTGGAGTGTTAATTCCAATGCCATGCTCCTCATCTGTAAATATGACCTTGGAGGGGCTAGGAGCCACCATTGTACCATACTACCTGCATGAAGAACAGGGCTGGGAGCTCCAGATAGATGAACTCCATAGAGCACTGCAGTCTGCAAAGGAAATCTGTAACACTGCAGTGCTGTATATCAACAACCCTGGAAATCCTGGAAATGTTCAAAGCAGGAAATCAATTGAAGAAGTCATCCAGTTTGCTTCAGAGGAGAAGCTCTTTCTCATGGCTGATGAGGTAAACGTCTTAAACTGTAGAATCATCTATCCAGAAACAATGTGAAAACAAACCACATATTTCTGATACCATTATTGTACTTTCCTCTCTCCTCATTCCGTTCTGTATGCAGGTATACCAGGACAGTGTTATTGAAGAGGGAATGGAGTTTGTCTCATATAAGAGGGTTTTGGTTGAGATGGGGCCTCCTCTCTCAGATACAGTGGAGCTGGCTTCCTTCCACTCAGCATCCAAAGGCTTCATGGGAGAGTGAGTGATCTGTTCTGATTTGTTTTGCTAAATATGTCAATTATCTGATGTATTTTTGGCTGATGCTGACATTAAGTGAAGCATTGAATACAGTAAGCTCACCATTAAGACCACGGTTTAAGTTTGTGTTTGCTTCTCCTCCAGGTGTGGTCTACGTGGTGGATATGTTGAGGTGATAAACTTGGACCCCACTGTTGAGAAGTATGTCTACACCATGTTCTCCACAGATACTTGCTCAGCTGTGACTGGTCAGATGGCCGTGGATCTAATGGTGAACCCTCCGCAACCAGGGGACCCCTCATACCCCGTCTATAATGAGGTGACAGTCAATATTTACATTCTGATTCATATCACAGTTGTCTGTTTGTGATTTGTTCTGAGAGAAGTTGGTATACCTGAACAAAGACATTTCTCTTTCCTCATACAGGAGATACAACACATCCGTGCCATGCTGGTCCACAATGTTAAGAGGGTCCTTGAGGTTCTAAACAGCCTGCCAGGCTTCAGTTGTCAGCCAGTGAAAGGAGGGTCTTTTGTATTCCCCAGACTGCATCTCCCACCTGGAGCAGTTAAAAAGGCCATGGTTAGAATACTCTCTTGTAAAGCTAAGCATTAACACCTGCCAAAGCAGAAACAAACCCAAGTGTACTTCTAAGATGCAATATATTTTACACATGGCTGTACCTTATATTCCAGGAGCTTGGAATGCCACCAGATGTCTTCTACAGTGCCAGGCTGCTGGAACAAGCTGGGTTGTGTGTTGGCCCTGGTTGTGAGCATGGGCAGAGCGAGGGAACACACCATATCAGGTTAGTATGCTACATTCCTAGAATTTCCTTATCAGCAGAACATACACCACCATTATTCTCAATGCAGCTTTAACAAATGACAGTTTTTTCATGTGCCGACTGTAAACGGTATGGCGTTTTTCCACAAAATAAAATGCTGAGAAGTCCTGAGAATTCAGCTGCTAAATTCATTTTGTCTACACTCTGATAGATGTTAGAAAATAATACCTGTAGCTCGCTGTGTATTTATTTGTGAACCATGACAAATATCACATTTTGCACTGATCCTAATTTCTCTTTGCAGATTTTGTGTTATGACATCTCTGGATACTATGGAGGAAATATTAAGCCGTTTAACAAGCTTCCACGTACAGTTTATGAAGGAGTTCTCTTGAATATAATTTGTGAAGCCTGCATTGGAAGTCCTGTGGTCTCTTAATGTACTGTATTCATTTGAAAAAAGACAATAGAGAAACATCTTTATAGCAAGACAAGGCATCTTCAATTGTAGCACATGTATCTGTCTCTGAGATGTCACAGTCTGTGAGCAGCAGGAATGCAAAGGGGAGGCAGATGAGTCTCTGATGAAAATGACAATCACAGTGAATAAAGTCAGTGATTCATTCAGAATGATTCAAATGCTCTGAACATTGAGAGTGCACTATGGACAGATAGGTACTGTATGTGCTGCAAATGAAAGCCACAATAACAATAAAATGTGAAACTGTTGGTTATGTTTAGTGGTAAAACATGACAGCAAGTGAATGAATAATCTTTCATAAAATAGCATCCTGGTAATGATGATAATACATTTATTTGTATAGCGCTTTTCCAAACAAGGTTAAAAAGTGCTTTACAGAACAAGGTAAAAGAGAAGCATGACAACATTAAGAATTAAACAAGCACATAAGATCAATTTACATTTATAAAATCATTAAAACGAGGATAACAGAGAATAAACAGAATTAAAAGCTAATAACACAAAGAAGTAGTCATAAGCTTCATGGTAATACCAGTGAATATTGATTTGTTTCATTCACACTTGCCTCTCTAAACAACGGTCTTGAGTCAGGTAGACAAAAGGTTGAGCACTGTTAATGTATGTTACATGTATGTTAATATGTCCCTATAGGGGACATATTAACTCCTTTATTCCAAACATAGATCTGACTCATGTCATGTTCATTGAAGGGATCTTTAAAGAAAAAAGAAAAACGTCATATGAAGCAAGTCCACTGTCTAAAGCTCACTGACCTTCTAGAACAGATACAGTATAATACACAATAGAAGTGTATACCGGTGAGATTCTTCACATCCATACCTTACCAACTTTGATGACATTCTATCGGATTGATAGAACCAAGAAGAGTGAGAGACATGTCTTTCTTGACGCACATCAGTCCGAAGGTGAGGAACATCAGACAGTCAGAGCTGGAAGCTCTGGGGAGACGAGCCAACCAGATCAAAGAAGAACTTAGACAGGTAAATACTTAAAATGTATTGAAGATATTGACATAGGTGTTCTGCATATGGGTAATGCAGTATATGTTATACTCATTATGTTTAGAAGGTATGGTCAAAAAACAAACCTGTATTTATTTTTCTTGAGGGAGTACAGAAGCCATATAAGCAAGTGATAGATGTCTCCTGGGGTGACCCACACAGGGCAGGAGTAAAACCTTTGACCTTCGTCCGGCAGGTAATCTTTCTGTAAGAAAAGTTGTTCTGAAAAAGACATGAAGGTTGAAATGTACAGTAATAAAGCACTTTTGGAGCTACATTGCAATGTGAGTACTGTGCTTTATTTTACCCCTTTTCATTGAAAGAAAGTGGGGCGTTAAAGAACTAACATTTTGGAAGAAATAATATGGCACTGATTGACTAATGACGTGCATCAAGTCTATGATCAGATTATTAAATCTTGGCCCAGAAGCTCTCATATTGGAAACATTTGTATTTTTGTCGAAAGTGTGTATTAAAAAGTGTTGAATAAAAAATCTGTGCTGTAGAAAAGGGGGTGCATCAATTTATTTCAGTAAAAACATGGTCTTCTGTGTCCCTGCTTGCATCTGCCTTGACGTAATTTAGTAAGTGTCCCCTCTGGACTATAACCCCATATTTTCACTGGCTTAACTTTCATGCCCCCTGTCCCTTTGTCTAAATCATGGACAGGTTCTTGCAGCCTGTTTTTACCCCCAGCTTGCCAACAGTGACAAACTGCCAGTGGATGTCAGAGAGAGGGCTCAGAGGCTGCTTGACGCATGTGATGGAGGGAGTGTAGGTGAGTACTGGTGGAGTTGACAATTCCAGTTACTAACTGGATGCAGTTACTGTGTACGACGTGTGGTTATTGTTCAGCGAAGTTAGTTATTTAATTTTAGATGTGTTTCATCATCAGCCTGAATCACAGTGCAGGTATACACATCTGACTGAGTGCCTTTGTGAATGTTCATAAGAAAATATTTTCCTTCATGCAGGTTCATATACTTCAACAGCGGGTATATTCAGTGTGCTGCAAACTGTTGCAAAGTTCATATCTCAAAGAGATGGTGGGATTCCATCACACCCTGATAATATCTTCATTAGTCCTGGCTCTCAGTGGTCCATTATGGTAATATTATCTTCTTAATCCATGTTTATTTAATATATTGTTTTTCCTCTGCCCATACCTCCTCCTCATAATTTCCATTACCATCATCTTCACGTACCGTATATACCAAGTACTAACATTACTTTTTTTTATTTGTGCCTTAGAAAATTCTAAGCATATTGGTGAACAGTGAGAACTCACCCTCCACTGCAGTGTTAATTCCAATGCCATTCTACCCATCTGTAAATATGACCTTGGAGGGGCTAGGAGCCACCATTGTACCATACTACCTGAATGAAGAACAGGGCTGGGAGCTCCAGATAGATGAACTCCATAGAGCACTGCAGTCTGCAAAGGAAATCTGTAACCCTGCAGTGCTGTATGTCAACAACCCTGGAAGTCCTACAGGTAATTTAAATGTTGTATAATAGATTTATGTCTGTCTGTTCGTAGTGATCTTGCCTTGCAACATCATCCATACTTTGTTGCCACTACTGTAGGTCATGTTCAAAGCAGGAAATCAATTGAAGAAGTCATCAGATTTGCTTCAGAGGAGAAGCTCTTTATCATCGCTGATGAGGTAAATGTGTTTAACTGTAGTATCATCTATCTAGGAATGATATGAAGCCAAACCACACATTTCTAATACCATTATTGTGCTCCCCCAACTACCCTTCTATCTGCAGGTATACCAGGACAGTGTTATTGAAGAGGGAATGGAGTTTGTCTCATATAAGAGGGTTTTGTCTGAGATGGGGCCTCCTCTCTCAGATACAGTGGAGCTGGCTTCCTTCCACTCAGCATCCAAAGGCTTCATGGGAGAGTCAGTTATCTGTTCTGATTTTTGCGTATTGTAAAATGTGTGAATTATCTTATTTTTCACGTTAAGTGAAGCATATGATTACTTAGCTGTAATTTGAACGACATCTCAACATTAAGAGCATGGTTTGAGTTTGTATTTGCTTCTCCTCCAGGTGTGGTCTGCGTGGTGGATATGTTGAGCTGGTAAACTTGGATCCTACTGTTGAGAGGTACGTCTACACTATGTTCTCCACGGATTCTTGCGCTCCTGTGACTGGTCAGATGGCCCTGGACCTCATGGCGAACCCTCCGCAACCAGGAGACCCCTCATACCCTGTCTATAATGAGGTGAAAGCAAACATTTAAATTTAGGTTTAAATGCATTCAATTATTTATGATTTTGCTGTATGTTTCACATCTGAGCCCATCCATTGAAAAATAGAAGTCCTTTATTATTTACCTGCGTCAGGAGTATCAAAAGTGTAGGACATTTAGATTTTTCTGAGACAAAGTGGGACTATTTTTCTCCCAATATTTCTCTTTGCTTTTATAGGAGAAACAGCATATTCGTGCCATGCTGGTCCATAATGTTAAGAGAGTCCTTGAGGTTCTGAACAGCCTGCCAGGCTTCAGCTGCCAGCCAGTGAAAGGAGGGGCTTTTGTATTCCCCAGACTGCATCTCCCACCTGGAGCAGTTAAAAAGGCCACGGTTAGAATTCAGAATATCTGGTGCAGCCTATTATACACATTTCAAGATAGAAACCCTTAACCCTTAAGAGTTGGACACGCCATAACTTCCAGTGTCTTTGCATATCCCAGGAGCTGGGAATGCCACCAGATGTCTTCTATTGTGTCAGACTGCTAGAAGAAGCTGGATTGTGTGTTGGTCCAGGCTGTGAGCATGGGCAGAGGGAGGGTACCTACCATATCAGGTGTAGTAATAAGTATATTCCCACGATTTGAAATAGCCGATCTACAAGCTCAATCGGCTATTTCCCGTGCGACACCGGCGTACGATGAACCATAAAGCAGAATCCTCCTCTGTCTCCGCAGGTTCAGTGTCGTGGCCTCTGTGAATGCTATAGAGGAAGTGCTGAAACGTCTGACAAGCTTCCACCTACAATTTATGAAGGAGTTCTCTTGAACAGGATTGATGTGTAGCGCTACAATTTAAGTGTATTGTATGAATTTATTATTCGGAAAAGAGACAATAAAGATACAGTATTTATGCATCCGTCATCCATTTATTTTCATCAGTTTGTGTTTCACACTCACTGTGTCGAAGGGTTTGATGCGTTAGTATGATTGTGTATCACCAAATAGTTTATGAATAACTATTTCACCTCATATTTCATTCATTACATTCAGTCGAGTCGAACAGCCTTTGGCCAAACATCTTTCATCTCACTGACCTCTCTAGATACTCATTAACAGAGTAAAACTCGACATATGCTTTTCAAAAGCAAATACCCAGAGTCCATAATCCAGTCATGAAAATGAACTTCATATTGTGGACCACTGTTGACATTTACAGGGGAAAAACTGTACACACATCAACAGTTTTGATAACCTAAACAGAAACTGTACATAACAACTCCATCCGACTCCTGATGATTAGTTATAATTTTAACCATCAGCATTCTCCCTATTCTTCCTCTCATCTTCCGCTGCGAAGACGACTACGAAGACTCAAAATTGCGCAATGACTGCCAATAATAAATCATTCACTGCATTTGGCTATTGTACCATTTGAAAGATTACACCATTATTACATAAATAATAAATACATTTTGCTTGATTCTTCAGTGCTCTCCAGCTGCATTAGCTCCTGATTTATACTTACAGTAGTTGCGTGCTGGTGTCGCTGGTATCTGCCATTTTCAGTGCAGAAACATGTACAACTCCGGTTAACTTTACTGTACACACACACATGCAACAGTCTGTTCATTCACTCTCCAATTGTCCTTGAACGTCATCAGTCCACCTCACTGTCGCTATCGTGTGTCTCTGTGTGTGGGTTGGAGTCGGAGTTGTTGAGCAGCTCCACAAGTAAAGCGATGAGCTTGCCATCCTGCGCAGAGTTTGGCTTGATGGCGTCGGGGTTGTTGAGGTTTCGGTGCAACATGGTCTGAATGGACGTGCGGAGCTCCCACAGGAGCTCCCAGGTCTCAACTGATAGCTCCAGGTGCACCATAGAACAGCCGCTTAGCGACACATGGACACGGTCTCCTCTCACTGGAGCAGAGAGAAGGGAAAGGCAGAGGAGAGATTTTTTTTAATAGGAAAGGAAGGATATAAGACTGCTGCCAGTCAGTGGTTGATTATAATCATTTTAACTTAAGATAGCCTATGTCATGGGACATAATCAGTCGACCCTGCCTGCCCTTAATCAGAAGCCTACCTGCTCACCCCCCCAATATAGGCAAGACACTTAACCCCTAACAGCTCCCCCCTGAGCGCTCATCATGACAACTTGAGCAGAAATCAGCTGGGTGAAGCTAAAATAGAATGGGATTAATAAAAAAAGGTGTACCTACCTGTCTCTGAGACGTCACAGTCTGTGAGCAGCAACAAGGCGAGGGGATTAACGGCAGAAGAGTCTCTGATCCAAACTTGCTTGTCTTGTTGGACTGCACTGAAGAAAGTCAGCCATCGACTGGGGAGCCGCTTCCCCCTGTACCACACAGGAAACATGTGTCGTTTATTCAATTGGAACCGAACCCTGGGACAATTTAATGAGTTTGCTGCCCTCATAATGGTAAAACACAGGCCACACAGGCATTTTTATGCCATCACATACATTCATAGAGAGAAAAGAGCACTTCAATGTGGAGAACATGCACATTACAAACACTAACAGTATAAACATTACACATGTTAATTCATTTTCAATCTCTCTCTCTCTCTTACACACACACACACACACACACACACACACACACCTGTTGACTGAGGAGCGGTGAAGTAGTACTGGTCCACTGTGTATGCGGTAGGCTAAACTGTTGGGTCGAAAGCGTCCTCCTTTGGTCACCGTGCCCTTCTTCACCTAAAACAGCAACGTTTATAAGTTATTGCATGATCACAATATACAGTATGTGCAACACCAGTATTTTTCATTATGTAGGGCTACAACATTCACATTATGCAGTACAGTGTAGTGAAATGCAATGCACTGTAAATTACAGTGCTGTATGTCATAGGACACAATTAAATAATTGTAACTTTACTTCTAATGTAATTTAATCACTATTAAACACTGTCCAACCATAACCACCATTAACACTACCTAATCTGAACCACAATGAAACACTGCTCAACCTTAACCACCCTTAAACACTGCCTACTCCCTAACCATGATTAAACACTGCCTAAACTTAACGACCAGTAAACATTGCTTTACTTAACCAATATTAAACAGTGCCTAACCTTAACCACTATTGAACACTGTTGTAGAAAACCACAATTGTAGAAAACATCTTCACATTTGCAGAAGTGCATCTGATTTCTCATATAATGGTAGTAAAGATGTTTTGAGTATCAGCTAGACATTATTTGACTATATATTTGATGCTGCATTGGAGAAAGTAACTGTGTACTTTATACCTTAATGAGTTTGGGGAAGAGACCAGCAAGCAGTACAGCTTTGACAAGCTCTTCCTGCCTGCTGTGCTGGTTGCAGAGAGCAGAGGCCTGATGGCAGTCGGTGGAACGAGACACTAGCTGGGCTTCATTAAGGTTCTCACTGAACTGAGAAATTAAACCTGGAACAAAAACAACATGAATTACCTTTTGCCAACCTTGCAGATCCCAGTGTGGGGAGTACAGCAGACGTCTTAATATCACGCGTGCCTGCTCTTTGAACTTAAAAGGAACATGTTGCCAATTTTGAACCTACTGTATGTCCCATTGTTCTGAAGTGAACCATGTGAGGGGAGCATAAATTGTCAAAAAAGACCCTATATATTCTGTGTATTTCTCATCAAAATACAGAAATGTTCATGTGATTATGCATTTGAAATTTCCACATTTTCCTTAGAAATACACACAATACATAAGGTATGTTCTGACACACAATATGACCTCCTCAGTCCTCACATGAGAACAATGGAGGTCTTCGGTTAGTTTTAAAATCAACAAAGTATTGCCGTAAGCCTAATAATACGTTGGTGTTCCATTTTTCTGCTACTTCTTTTCTGCGAGCAACACGGTCGTAGGACAAAGTATACATTGGGCCTTACCATTAATAAATCGTAGGCTGGCTCCAGACAAGGTGTGATCCTCCAGGTAGTCCTGTCTGTCAGCTCTGTCACCCTCCAGCTGAACCCTCCTCCAGCCCAACACTGCTCTGCTGAACACCAGGTAGTCACTGAAGCTGGAGCCACTCAGAGCCTGTTTGGCCTGATGAAGGAGAAACATAAACTGTGATCAACTATAAGCTAGAGCAGTATACATACAGTATGTGTTTGGTTTAACCATAAGTCATACTGTGTCTATTTTGGCAACACCTATAGTAGCTCCATTGTCATTACAGCGTTTGTCTATAATGGAAGGAAAGCTGTAGGGTCCAAAGGATATTTTGGGACGGATCAACACATTTTCATGAACTGTATATTAACGTTAAAATAAATAAATACATTTCTGGTAGATTTCCGGTGCCCATGTCATTTTGGCACGGGTGTCAAGAGAACCTTGTTTAGCAATGTTCAGAGAAGTTGTCAAAAAAGTAAAAAACACATTAATTCAAAAATAGCAGATCTACAAGATATGTAAAATTGTAGATTGGCTATTTTCACCACACAACACCATCTTATAATAGAGCTTAATTTCATACTGTGGAACCTTTTCAACTAAGTAATTTTTAGCGGTGCCAACCGCTCTACGTTTGACTCTGTCTGCGTGTCCGTTTGTTTGAGCACGGGCCGTTTGTTTGAGCACGGGATGAGCACGGCAAAGAAGCAAACAGCTATAACTTCAGTTTGCAGCATGCCACCAAGTCCAAATTTGGTATGTGGACTTAGACCACCAATAGGGACGAGCATGAATTGATGACGTTATCAAAGAGGGGTCCAGGGACCCCCAGCGCCCGTATGAGCACGGGATGAGCACGGGATTTTAAACAGCTATAACTCCAGTTTGCAGCATGCCACCAAGTCCACATTTGGTATGTGGACTTAGACCACCAATAGGCACGAGCATGAATTGATGAAGTTATCAAAGAGGGGTCCAGGGACCCCCAGCGCCCGTATGAGCACGGGATGAGCACGGGATTTTAAACGGCTATAACTCCAGTTTGCAGCATGCCACCAAGTCCACATTTGGTATGTGGACTTAGACCACCAATAGGGACCAGCATGAATTGCTGAAGCCCCGCCCCCTCTGTCTTCCCATTGGCTGGCCTTCAAACAGCCATAACTCAAGTTCGCAGCATGCTATGGAGTACAAATTTTGTACATGGACTAAAGCCAGCAATAGGGACTAACTGTCATTACTTAAGCCCCGCCCCCTCTGTCTGCCCATTGGCTGGGCTTTAAACAGCCATCATTCCAGTTTGCAGCATGCTACCAAGTACAAATTTGGTAAGTGGAGTCAGACCACCAATAGGGACGAACTGAAATGAGTTAAGGCCCGCCCCAAAGGCACCGCTTCCTTCACACAGGGTGTGATTTTTTATATAAGATTTCACTGGTATTTTTCACAATAATCATTCCACATTTTAAAAATGTTCAACTATAATGACATGCCAGGGTTAAAGTGTTTAAGAGGATCAATTAGAATGGACGTGTGTGTGTGTGTGTGTGTGTGTGTGTGTGTGTGTGTGTGTGTGTGTGTGTGTGTGTGTGTGTGTGTGTGTGTGTGTGTGTGTGTGTGTGTGTGTGTGTGTGTGTGTGTGTGTGTCTGACCTTAGTGACAAGTCCTCTGTTCTGCAGGCTGTTGTAGAATGGGTCTCTGGTCAGACAGGCAGCAACAGACAGCAGAGGCAGAGCACAACGGAACATAGCAGCCAGGACCAACACTTTACCCAGCTGGGGGTCACAGGACATACAGGAAACACGTTCTCCTAAGGGTGTCAGCGATTCTGTCTTGTCTAGAACACCTGATAGCATTGAGATAAAGAAGGTAGGCCTGTATATCATTGCTGTCGGGCAGAAACCTTGCATGTCCAAAACCATTACTTTTCAGGAACAAACAACTAGCAAAACATTTCGCTACTTTTGCACAAAGTACAAAATAGGACACTGATTTCTGAAAGAACATTAAAACATTAAATATATGCTATGCACCCATCATATAAACAACATCACATGATGGAGAATAGAAACAGCTCCGTGTAGCTCACCAATTTCTTGTAGATTGCGGACAGCGTTCCTTGTAGCAATTTGCTCTGGACTGTCCAAAACTTGGGATAAGAAATCAACAGCCTAACCACACGAAAAGGGATAGTCAGATCACTCATATCTAGATTTAATTTCCACTACATTTGGATCATGGCAAAGGCTGATGTTATTTCCTTACCTTGCAATTGGGACTGAAGATTTTGGCCTGCATTACAACGCTCTCCAAAGGGGTACGCAAAATCTCAGGGATGGGAAATGTTTGCATGGTTTCCAGTTGTCGTTGTGGAAACAGGTGGTATGCATGTCCTGGTTGGCATCGGCCTGCCCTACCACGTCGTTGTGTAACATTGGAACGGGAAACCCACACTGTGTCCAGACAAGAAACCTATTAAAACAAATCAAGAAAGAACACAAGCTTAGATTACATTTTTTGCATTGTTACGCTTATTTCAGATAGGTCAGTGTAGAATAATAGGAAACCAAGGACAGAGAGATCGGAGAGACAAGACAAGGGTCGGAAATCCAACCTGGGGTCCTCGTACACTACGTCTGTACATTGATTTTGTTTATATCATGGATGAGCATCTGTGGACAATAGTAACGACATGTTAAATGGAGTAGCTGTAACTGACCTTAGTGCGTGGGTCATAGTTCTGCTCTTTCTGAGTTCCAACATCCACAACATGAACAATGTCATCTATGGTGATGGAGGTCTCTGCAATGTTGGTGGCCAGGACAACTTTCCTCTGGCCCACAGGGGGGCGCTGGAAAACTACCTGCTGGTCTGCCACTGACATGCTGGAATGCACTGGGTAGGAGAGGGGAAAAAACAAGCGATACATATTCTTTTATTTCAGCTCATTTCGGTCCTTGCAATATTAGAATGATATATGATAAACCAGAGCATGAAGTGGACCACGTTTGGTCCATGTTCATTCTCTTACGTGGAAGGATTAGTTGGGAGCCCGAGGAAAAGCGGGGCTTCCCCTCTAGCTTCTTTTGAACTGCCTTGATGTCCTGCCACCCAGGAAGGAAACATAACACTGCACCTGAGGCATGAGAGAACAGGGTGAATAGCATTAACAACAAACTGGTGGGAAGAGTGTGAACATACCCTTACATTAACAAGAGTATAATTCATTACTTTCCACCCCCGACAACAAATGAGTGGTAAAGAGGTGGTTACCTGGCTCCCCGCGTCTGTCGATGTGATCGATTACATCAGCCACTAGATCCAGGTCTGGCGTTAGGTCTTCTTTTCCCTCCTGAACAAATACACAAAAGTAAGACGCAATACAGAGGAAAGAACAGCATGTATACGTGAAAGACAGTTCATCTAGGGACTGGTGTCCCCATTTTGGGAATGCCATTATAGGAGATTATAAATAATGGATTTTTAAAAGATTTTCATACATTTTCAAAAATAGATTGGCTATTTTGTGCCATTTTTTAATGAATGAATGAATTAAATCTTTATTTTGAATATGTTAAAATTAGACAACAAAGTCAAAACTATTTAAATAAATTCAATATAATAAAAATACAAAACAAATCAAAAACAGCCTCTCAGGCAACGACAAAAATATAATTCGATTTATTCAAAAAGGAGTAGGATGAAGTATAAAACATATTTAATCCTACCCCTTCGTTCCACTTACTTCAGCGTCGTCGCTTGACGTCTATATTTTTACATATACCAACATGATATACATTTTAATAAAATAGGGCTTAATCTAAATACAGAAACGTCTTACCTGTCTGTCCGGGTCCTGCCATTTTGGGGGTGAAGGTCGGAGCCCCATCTCCTTCAAAACGTCCTCCAGGTATCTATCCTGGACCGGGTGCATGAACCCAGGCACCTTGACTATCGGGCAGCCCCCAAAGTACTCAGACATCCTCTGGTTGTCCCCGGTGGCGCTCATCAGTACCACGCGGAGCTTGGGGTTTTCATCCAGGGCGGAGCGCAGCAGTGCCAGCAGCAGGTCTGTGTTGACGTCTCTCTCGTGGACCTCGTCCACCACCACGTGGCTGATACCCTGCAGAGAGGCGTTCCCCTGCAGCTTCCTCAACAGCACACCCACTGTGAGGAAGAGGAGGGCTCCTCCGCTGTGCTCCGGAGGACGGCTGTCCAGCCTCACCTAAGCACCAGAAGCATATAAATGACCGTTTGGTTAAACAAATTCTTTCTGTGAATCTGGAAAAAATGGTCAAAGAACATACTGTGTAAATCAAAACTCAGAACATTGGGCATAATAATAAGGGGCTATGCCTGAGAAAAATATATCCGTCCATTATCTAAGGACAATCCCAACTTAGTTCCGGGATCTTGCTCCTGCACCGTAGACTGGCCGTTATCCGAGGGTAATAGAAGAAGAGTGTATTTGTAATTACTGTGATCTTGAATTGAGAATGAGTTCCACTATGTGTTATTTTGTCCTTCATGTGATGATTTGAGTTTAAAATTATGATTATTATAAAGGTCCTTACACACCGGCGAAAATAGCGAATATACGCAAAATTCGGACTCGTTCCGAATAATTAAAAGACGCTTTTTCGCTTCGCTTTTTCGCTCCATGTACGGAGCCATTGACTTTATAAGGTTTTAAAAAAAAACGCACTATTCGCACGAAAAAATCGCCCCGGTGTGTAACAACCTTTAGAGGTGATTTTGACAGATTTGATGTGGTTAAGTGATGCATGTATTTGCACTTGCTGACTATTTAGAGAAGGCTTGGGATAAGCCAGGCATTCAATGCTCATTTGGTATGTTCTTGCACCCTATTTCAATGACGTAACGCGCACGTCGCTTAACACCTACACTGCAAGTCACACAATGGACAATTGATATGCATCTAGGCTTATTCCTATGTTAATTCGCTAGGTTTGAGTCGGGAGCCTTTGAAAACTTTGTTGTGGTGCAAATTTAAAGTAGTTTTAAATCTATGCGTGTGCCTGCGTGTGCTCCTGGTCAAATAGGTTCCGGCACGGCGTGCAAGGCCGTCCAGTGAGCATTGCACCCCTGTAAGCAACCAAAGTGTTACATAAATTGCCTCATGTGATACGAATAATTTCAATGTTTGCTTATCTTTGTGTAAACTGTGTTTACCATGCAACTTTCAGTCATTGAGAAATGATTGCAATGTTTTATAATTGTGTATTTGGTGGCGTGGGTTGAGACACAAGGCTCGGAAATTAGAACTCATTCATTCATTCATTCAGTCATACATAATAGTCCAGTCTTTGTGTTACCTGATGCCCAACGGAGCGCTTTAGAGCCGGACCCATTTCCTGGGCAACGCGGTGGGCCACTGACACGGCACTGATACGACGCGGCTGGGTGACTAGGATGTTGCACTCCGCCCCGTCACCTTCTCTCACGCGCTCCTCCAGCAGGAAGCGAGGGATCCGGGTGGTTTTACCACAGCCCGTCTCCCCGGCGATTACCACCACCCTTGAGGACTCCACTGCCGACACCACCCGCTGACGGTGGCTGTCGACGGGAAGCTCCACCCCGAGCGCAGGGTTGGCTCTCTCCCACTGCTCCTGGAGGTCAACGTTCAGCTGCTGGGTCTGCTGGGTAGAGAGCGGCTGGTACGGCTTGCCTGTGATGGCGTCCGTCACAGAGTCTTCCTCTTCCCAGTCCTCTTGGTTTACGCTCTGCTGCCCTCTGTCCTCTTTTTCCTCCCACACTCTCTGTATTTCTTCTTCCACAGGGTACTGTGATTAAGAAGATTAACTTTATTGATCACCATGGGTAAATTAAATTATCTCTCACTCAGTTTTTAAACACATTTAGGTGTGAAATACAGACATGACATACAATGTGGAGAGATGGTGGAGTGACCAGGAGCAGTTGGGGGACTTGAATCGGCATCCCTCCAGTGCCCTGTCAGCGCAAAAGATCACCAAGAAGCTCCACATTCCATCTGCATGTCACTCATCTGAAGTTGGAACTGACCTGAGCGAGGTACTCTCTCACGTTGTCCTTCAGGTGCTCTGGGACCTCCAGGGGGAAGGGCAGTCTTTCCCTCTCTGCTGCCTCCTTAACCATCTCTTGGTTGTACTTGGCATGAGTCAGGGGTTTGTTGTCCTCATTGATCAGCTTCAGCTCCTGGACAAGTGGACAGGGAGAGGAGATTAAGATTGAGACATGATGGTATGGACAAATATATACATTTACAAGGATTATACATTTCAGCATTTGTCCTCACCTTCAGTTTCATACAGGCAAGAGCTGCAACTGCCCTCTCTGCTGCCATTCTGTTGCGAGCTGTGGATGTGAATTTCATCTTCTCTGGCCAATGCAGGGTTAGCTCACATCGCTTCATCTTCCCTGCTGTTGTTCTGTACTTAATTAGCTCCTGTAGAGTTAGATGATGGGTACAATATTTAAGCTTAAAGACGCTACAGCCTAATTTATGCTCAGTCGTGCAATGGTGTCATGTGCTGAAAATAACAGACCTACAAGCATACAACGAATCACATCCGGGACCCGTTGTGAGCTTGTAGGTCGGCTACGTTCGGCGCACGACATTGTGGTGCGACGAAGTATGAGTCGGCCTAAGAGTGATGGGCGGCATGGGCCCCGTTTAGCGAAGGGATGTGATTTACTGACCCTTGTGCTGTTGGCTGATGTGGCCACCTGGACGACGTTGGCAAGGAGGGTTTTAGGGTGTGGAAACAGGGAAAGCGCTTCCGAGATGTTGCAAGTGTCTCCAGGGGGACTAGGGGATCCATAACCTCTCTCTTCTGTAGTCGTAGGATGACTTTCAATATCAATCCAGGGGTCATCCTCAGTGTGATGAAAATACAATGACTGAGGTGATCCTCTCCCTCGAACGGCTCTCTTACTATTCAGCTGATTGTCTGGACCAATCACACCAAGCTCCTTCAGAGAAAGAGAGAAGTGACTACCAAATACGCTTCATATCTATAAAGCAGGCAATGTGGTTCATCTAAATGTCCACGTTATGCACACAGACAATTGCTTACTTTCAGCTTGAGACAGACAGCGGCAGCCGCAAATCGTTCAGCGTCAACTTTCTTAGAGGCAAAGCCCTCCATCTCAATCCTGCTAGGCCACATGACTGTGACAGTGGCTCTCTACAAAAGGGGACAAAGGCAAGTATTACTTGACATAGAATAGTTAACGACTTAACCTCTACATACATTCTAGACCAATAGCCCATCTGCAAGCTCACAATGCAACAAGCTTGTAGATCGCTACAAAAAAACTCTACCAATATTAACGTGCCTAAAATAGGGACGCCAGGTTGAACATGGTTAAGGCATGCCTGAAGAGGACAATAATTGTTTGTAGCCTATAGTGAGCTAAATATTAGCGTTAGCATTAGAGCTGGCAATGAGCTCAGTTTACAACTGATGCAATCCTTATTTGACAAAATAATTTGCCTATTTGAGCAGCAAGCTTAGGTCTACATCAGCGGTTCTCAAAGTGGGGTCCGGGGACCCCCAGGGGTCCTTTGGGGTGTTCCACGGGGTCCCCAGCTAAATGATTGACAGGAACCAAATGGACCCATTAAAAAAACATTGTGTTTTCCGGTTGTGACCTTCACTGACCTTGACATCCCCGTGGTCAGTGCAGCTGTACTGGAGCAGCTGGGACAGGTCGCTGGCTCCCACTGAACGGGAGATGACATTATGCAGCAGGCTCTTGGGCTCAGGGAACTGCTTCAGCAGGTCAGGGCTACCTAGACCGGAATATGGGTCGGAAGGACACAAGTGGTTAATGATCTCTTATCTCAATGTATCTCCATTACATTAGGTTGTCATAACAACCCAAAATACTAGCATTAATGGTCTGTTTTGAATGGTGTGCGCCCTTGAAGACAGTGTGTGTCAGTTACGGCGGTCAGACATTTAACACTCACCCCGTTGTATTCCGGACGCTGCCGTCCCATGTTCCTGAGAAGTTTGAGCCTTTGTCTTATACCACCGAACGTTAGTCAACTTTGATGGGATTTTACATCCTCTATCACAATATTTCCCAAGGTTGCATAACGCTCTGAGCCGCACGAGTACAGTGCCGGGTAGCGCCATCTTTAAACTACAAATCGTTAAACTACAAACGTCTTCTACTGGTCTGCAATGTTGCCAGGTTTTGAGAAAGAAACAAGCAACCAGGTCTAGGAAAACAAGCCCAAAAGAAGCAACTTATTAGGCCACATGAGCACTTTAAACCTATTATGCGTCGGCTATTTGAAAATAGCAGATCTACAAGCTCACAACGCGTCACGATGCAATTCGTTGTGATCTTGTAGATCTGCTATTTTTCAAAAAAATAAAATGTGGAATTATGGTGTATATTTTTAAACATTCTATCAACACAAATGCTCCCTGGCACAAAACATTTGCATGAAAATATTTGAGAACCACTGGTTTAAATAATTAAGCATTAAGCATTAAGCATTGAACACAACTTGTCACTTTAGAAACACGCAACCACCAATATTTACAACCAAACTTCACAGAACATTAAGCCCAAAGTCGCTTATAATAAGCGGACATGGCAACACTTCTTCCGTAACTCTGGTCTATTTCCCCCGTTAGCAGCCGCAATTGTGTCTAGAGCGCCCTCCTCTGGCGTGGAGTATACTTTCCAGCAAATGGAAGAAAATAAAACCATCTTTTGACATTCTCAGATCTAGATGCATTGTAACAGAAGCCACAGAAGTGGGAGAAAATGTGAAGGGTTAAAATAAAATGAACGGATGCACTGTGATGATAGCCCATTAAAGTCTAAGCATGTCATTGTGCCTATAACTGATAGGCACAATTAGATGCTTTGACACAAATCAAACGGTGTGATTTTCATTTTTAAAATGAGCAACCACTAACTATTTGTGGGTCACAGACACATTTTTATGGGTCACAAGTTGTGACCCATAAACAAGTAAATAAATATTCCTTAATCTCTATTTTGTTTTTAATTATTATTTCAAAACATAAAAATAAATAAATAATTTTTCATGAATTTAAAACAAATTCAATGATTTTTCAAAATAATTTATGAATAAAAAAATCAAAATCAAACGAAAAAGAAAAGAAGCGGGGGGTCAGGTAGAACAAGGAGAAAAAGAAATCAAACATGTCAGGAATAGGCAAAAATCTAAGATATCTTAAAGGGATATTTCACTTTCATAAAAACTTTTGGTCATTTTATGGTCTACTCAGGCTTTAGTGAGCCCTCCAGACCGTTTTTAAGTTGCTTTATTCAGTATTTAGATATTTGATATTCATTTTACCAGCCACGCCCCCTTCCTATACAAACCCATTATAACTTAAAACTCAATTTTTAACCTGTTTAACCATCAAAAACACCCGTCCTTGGTTCTGGTGACTCACCCTGCCCTCCTAATGCGTGAGGGGGCCATGTTTTTTTGATTACTTTTTTCATTTATTTTTAATATATTTTTTTGGAAAATGAAAAAATTAAATACAAAAAATATATATTAAAAATAAATGAAAAAAGTAATAAAAAAAACACGGCCCCCTCACGCATTAGGAGGGCAGGGTGAGTCACCAGAACCAAGGACGGGTGTTTTTGATGGTTAAACAGGTTAAAAATTGAGTTTTAAGTTATAATGGGTTTGTATAGGAAGGGGGCGTGGCTGGTAAAATGAATATCAAATATCTAAATACTGAATAAAGCAACTTAAAAACGGTCTGGAGGGCTCACTAAAGCCTGAGTAGACCATAAAATGACCAAAAGTTTTTTTGAAAGTGAAATATCCCTTTAACTGCAAATTCTGCATACTGTATACACATAACATAAACCAGCTGGAACAGTATGTACATGAGATTAGGTTAGATATGCACAAATGTGGAGAATGGGAGAATAGCCACCTGGAGAATGGGAGGAAAGATCTCAGGCTTACCTGGATGGCTGCCTATAAATAGCTCTGCGAGGTCAGCCTGTTCTTTTGGATGCATATGAGAATGGAACTGCCACTTGTCTTCCTGTTGGCCGCCACAGTCACTACTGGTGAGTTAAGAATTAAACACATTGTTTTCGGTTTATTAAGCAGCATTCAATATAATTTAGATCACTGGTTCTCAATGTCGGGTCCGGGGACCACCAGAGGTCCAAATGGACCCTTGCGTGTCTGTAACTCTTACGGGGTCCATTTGGTTCCATTTGTACACTGTGAGTTAAATAAACAGCGTAGTTTGGGGTCCCAGAGATAAACAATTGTGTCAAATGGGGGTCCGTGGCCTAATGCATATCAAACTGGCGGTCCTTTATAAAAGGTTGAGAACCACTGATTTAGATTATTTGTCATAGAATGCACATTTTTAAGGAGCAACATACTCATACCAGCCCTTGATCACTGTGTATTCTAGTGTCTGGATCTGGATGTGGCACTCCAAGCCATGAGCCCAGCACCAGCCGTGTGGTGAACGGTGAAGAAGCCCGTCCTTATAGTTGGCCATGGCAGGTAGAGCAACATAAATGGACATGTGAAAGATGTCATGTTTTGAATAAGATAATAGCTTATACATGGACATCCTCCATGTGCCACGTTTTATGAATACTGGGCCCATAGCACATACAAGTACACTAAACTCAAACATTTCAGAAATTCCTAAAATATGTAACTTCCGCTACTGTATTGTAATTATTCTAACCCAAGTGTTAAAAGCCAACTTGTCTTCTTAATATTAGTAATGGTGTCATCTAACATCTACAATCTTATAATAATTTAGTAGCCTAAACACTTTCATGACCTGACTGTTCTCTGGTAACTTAACAAAACTCTGCACAGCAGGTGGTGGCATATAATTGCTGTTTTATTGATATAACCATCTGAATTTAAGCCCAGGTCTCCCGCATGGTAAACCAAACATCTGCCATTTTGCCAAAGGACAATCCCCCCAGGTCATGGGAGAAATTAGGATTCTGGTCTAAGTAAGATCTAAAGGAAAATGAATATGAACCACTGTAACTCTTAATCGCGTAAATTGATAATTGAATGGGATACGTACAGTATCCCATTAATCCCGTAAATTTGACAGTTCTCTTGCTCTTAGGTTTCTCTGGAATCTTTCTTCCCAACTTGTGGAGGGACACTCATTGCTCCTAACTGGGTCTTGACGGCTGCACACTGCATCACGTAAGCTTATGTTTTTGTTTGTACATACTCTGAAAGTAACTATTATAGTTAGAGTAGACTATTTTTTGAATAGGCCCTAAGTGGTTAAAGACTTGAAATCTGAGAGAGCAGCAGACCACATTAACAGAAGGCATGCCAAATACCTATTTAAACGTCACTGAGTGCTCCTGAGTACCAATACCAGTACTTTTACAAAACACTGTTTATAGGTCAGTACAAATGAATCACAGTGTGATCAAAATAAAAACACTTCCAGATGGTTGTACTGTAAAATGAATAACCGAATATACGAGGAATCAGACAAGGTCCCTTGTTCTTGTTGTTCACTCTTTATACAGGTTCCACACATATAGGGTGGTTCTCGCTGAGCATGACCTGGACAAAACGGATGGATCTGAGCAGTCCATTATGGTGGAGAAGATGTTCCTCCACCCTAAGTGGAATGACAACTGTGTCTCTTGTGGGTAGGTTGAGCAGCAAAGGTTCACGGTGTGATAGTGTAAATATGTCCTTGAACAAGAAGCGTGCCCTGAGAATTTCTTGTAGATCAACAGCTGAACAAATAGCAAAGTTTTCAAATGGCAATGAACAGGCTTTAATAATTTGTCATGCCTTATTATTCATTCATGAATAATGCATTATTTTTTTGTCATTTCATCCTGACTAGGAATGACATTGCCCTGCTGAAGCTGGAGAAGAATGCCATCATCAATGACAAAGTCCAGCCAGCATGCATGGCACCTGGAGCTGTCCTTGTAAACAAACAGCCTTGTTATGTCACAGGCTGGGGACGTCTGTACTGTAAGATCTACTGCCAAGTCTAATAGGGTCACACACACACACACACACACACACACACACACACACTATGGGGGGGACATAAACTGTGTCGAAACTGTAAAATGTTGGTATTGCAATGCCTAAAAAACAACAGTAGAGAAATAACATTTTTATTTGCATCAACTATTTTTACTCAGAATAATGTTTATCGGTATGCCAGGTGTCATGATGATTTATGACTTCATCTGCTTGACAGGTATGTTTGAAATTAATATCATGTTACAGTCAGATTGGTGTAATAAACTGAAGCAACAGTATAGAAACGTTTCTATACTGTGCCTTCAGTGTAATGCACCAACCTGACTGAGACTAATATCCTGGAAACCAGACAGAGGGAAATAATTTGACTAGTGTTTTAGTTAATTCCCAGCTACGAGAAAATCTCCTAGCATGTTGTGCAAACATACCTGCAATAAAAATGATTCTGATTCTTTAAATGCTCTATATTACTACAAGCCTCTATTATTGCAAATAATGTGCATAATAATATATGAATAGAGCAGGTCTGACCTCTTTCTTTTTGTCTTTTGTCTGTCAGCCGGTGGTCCCAGGGCAAGCAAACTACAGCAGGCCCTGCTCCCAGTGGTGGAGAACAGCATCTGTAGTAGCAGTGACTGGTGGGGCAGCTCAGTGAAGCCAACCATGATCTGTGCTGGAGGAGAGACCAAGTCTGCCTGCCATGTGAGAACTAATCACCAAACTATAATTTCTCACCAAAAACAAAGGACAGCACTTACTGTACTGTACACTGTGAAATGTAATGATGACAGTATACAAGTACGAACTTGAAAGGGAGTAGGCCTAACGTTCCAAATGAAGCCCTGGAGTATGTGATGCCCCTATGTATGTACTTTTTTTTTTAAATGGTAATTTTATTGTCTACTCAGGCTTTTGGGAGCACCCCCGACAGTTTTTAAGTTGCTTGATTCAGTATTTAGATATTTGATATTCATTTTTATCAGACATGCCCCCTTCCTATACAAACCCATTGTAATTTAAAACTCCATTTTAACCATGTTAGATTCATCAGAAACACCCGTCCTTGGTTCTGGTGACTGATATTGTCCTTCTAATACATGAGGAGACCGTGTTTTTTCAATTACCTTTTTCATTGTTTTCCCTTTCTTTTTTTATGAAAAAAATGTAATACAATAAAAAAATAAAATGAAAAAAGGAATAAAAAAACACGGCCCCTCACATATTAGAAGTCTCTCTCTGATTCAGACCATTTCACCAACGAGACACAGTAGCAGTTCTTGAACATACATTTATTTTAAGTTTAAGCAAAAACTGACATTTCAATAAAAATAGCATCATCTTCATTGACTGTGATGAGGACACTACTACTCACTCTAATGAAGATGCTATTGCACTGAAACATCAGAATTTGCTTAAAAAAGCACATTTATATGCTCCAGTACTCTTTTCTTAAGTCTGAGTCTTGATTGCATAACATGGTTAAACAGTTTGACCATCTTATCTTATCTTACTATTAAATTAACAAAACTCAGTCTGTCCTCATCCATTTTTCTCCTCAGTGGGTTGACTTAGCAAAAGATCTGAAATTGCAATGGGCATTGACCACTGGCATGCAAATACAGGGAATACAGCTGATTTTAGCCTTTTTGCCACAGGCTATGTGTTCTGTAGTTGCAGTCGCAGTAACATAGCCCGGATGGACGGTGGGTGCATGGAAATGTGGTTATGGACTAGAGTTAGTGTTATTTATTTGCTCATAACACATTATTATCTGACTTATTTTAGGGTGACTCTGGGGGTCCTCTGAACTGTAAGGGCGAAGATGGAAAATGGTATGTCCAAGGAGTGACCAGCTTTGTCAGTGGAAGTGGCTGTAATACTGCCCAGAAACCCACAGTGTTTACCCGTGTGGCTTCTTTCATCCCCTGGATCAGTGAGGTGAGTGATGCCTCATGGAGTGTTGGTACCATTCTTAGCTACTGTGTATTTATTCACACAAGATATCATTTGCCTTTTTTTTCTTGCAGACAATGGCTCAAAACTGAAGTTTTCTCTTTGCTGTCCCTGTGACTATGCAATAAAAGGGCTTCTCAAATCTCAGCTGATGTTGTAGTATTCTGTCAAACTGCAAGAATCTGGAAAAAAAAGTCTGAAAGATTTTAATGAGAACAATCCATTAGAACATTTTACATTACACTTTTTTGTAAATATTACAATATTTACAATAGATCTGAACACATTTATCATTTAAACATAGTGCTGATTTGGTATGGTGCTTCAGGTATGAAGGAGATTCCCTGGATTTTTACTCACATATGACCGAGTCAGAGATATTTGAACATATTTGTATTCTAAAATATGAAACTTATTTTATCCTATATTACGGGAAAACACCCCCCAATCTATTTTTGATTTCCAACAGAAAAGCCTAATTGATATACACAAATAGTACTTGTGAAAAGAGCTGAAATAAACCACTGTCTGTGCACACTGCCATCTTGCTCCAATAAATTCAGTTTGCCTTTCCTTGAACTCAACTTACAAGATATTCTGTGAATTATCCCAATGCTCGGTGCTCACTCAGTGGGCGTCCAGGTGAAGAAGTCTGTACCCTGCAGCTCCTCAGGTAAGTACTGCTGCTCTACAGCGGAACTGAAGGCTGGATTGTATTTGTAACCCTTTGAGTATCCCAGTTGCTTCATTGGCTTGGTGGGGGCATTGCGAAGGTGCAGGGGAACCGAAGGTAGGGGTCCTTTGTGGTTCCTCAGACTGGCCTTCACATTGTTGTAGGCCTTGTAGATATCCACAGACTTCGGTGCCCGAGCCAAATACACTACACACTGAGCCAGGATCACCTGTAAAGCGGGGTAAAAGGAAGGAGGGTAAATAAAGCCTTTGTGTGGCAGATCAACTACAAATCATGTCACGACTGTCAGAGCCACTGAAGGTGTTCATTGACCATAATTCACATGCCAGCCATTTTGCTCTAATGTCATCTATATCTATCTATCGGATCTATGAATTCACAAAACCTGTCCGTCTGTGTAACTGTCCAGGGCATAAGTCAGGCACCGTCGTCTGACTGATCAACCGCGGGTTCCGTGGAGATTGTACTGAACTAGAAGTTCGGGCCGCTACGCGGCCCGAACGTCTAGCGTGACGCGTCGTTCACTTTGCAGTGCCACCTTACAGGCACCTCACAGTGTGAGAGAGAGTTTTGTGCTCTCCTAAATCCACGGCAGGCTTTGAAAGTACCCACTTCAGAAAGAGGTGACGTGCATCACCTCTCCAATGACCAAAACCCACTATGGAAGCCGTCGAACTGGTGCGATCTGACGGCATCCTAGAATTTATAGGTAGGATAGGATATCGGAGTGATGCAACGTACATACAACATACTGACAAACATACTGACAACCGACATGGCGCAGGATTCAAATTGTATATATATATAGATATGTGTGTGAGTGGGGGGATGTAGGCATCATCTTCCCTGATTAGCCAACCCATCGGCTTCTTGGATTGGGCAAACTTTGCATCACGTTTGTGTTGCTGCACTAATATAAGTGATAGCGAGCACAATAGAACTCTATTATTTTACCTGTATCTGTCTGTCTGTTTGTGGGTCTGTCTGTCTTTATGCCCGTGTATGTCATCAACATGACGTCAGCATTTTATGATGTCACAAGGGATCCCTGCATCTCCATATTTAGTCAGTCTGTTGTATGGTAGTGGGTACCTCACTGGATACTCTTTACAATGGGTGCAACGGGTATTGAAACGGGTAGGGGCATGCATGCATTCCCAACTTGCATCATTTCAGAGTAGGCTCAGTCAGTGGCTTACCTCACATTCAGGCATCCCGATGAAGTGACAGGCCTGAAAGGCAGACACAGCCTGGGGGAGGGCAGAGGGATCTGCCATACCTGACCAACACACATGTGACATACAGTCAGAGTGAAGCCGGATTTTTCCATTTGGTCCTGTTCCTACTTGTAAAAAGGTTATGGCTCGGCTGGTTAGTTTCACATACATTTATATAGATAGGGATAATTTCACAACAGTTTTAACAGAGTAAATAGTAATTATTCAACAGAGTAAATATGCTTTTGCTTGCATAAATCATTTTTGTATAATAATGTAGTTACAAACCAATATCTTCACTGACGAAGCGGACCAGCCTGCGAGCCACATACAGAGGCTCCTCGCCTCCCTCCAGCATGCGACCCAACCAGTAGAGGGAGGCATTCGCGTGAGAGCCTCTCATTGACTTATGCAACGATGAGATGCAGTTGAAGTGTTCCTCTCCTTGATGTTCACGCACGCACGCACGCACGCACGCACGCACGCACGCACGCACGCACGCACGCACGCACGCACGCACGCACACACACACACACACCTTTAATTTTTTTAAATGACGTAAATTCTGGGTCTGTCGCCATCAGGCAGTGAAAGCATCATTCATAGATAGGGTAGATCATTGGTTCTCAAAGTGGGGTCCGAGGACCCCAGGGGTACTTGAGGGGGTTCCAGGGGGTCCCCAGCTAAATGATGGACAGGGACCAAATGGACCCTTATGGGTCTGTAACTCTGAGAGTGTACAAATGGAACCAAATGGACCCTAACAGGTCCATTTGGTTCCATTTGTACACTCTCAGAGTTAAATTAACATTGATTTTACAATATGAATTGGGGTCCCAGAGACATACATGCCATTAAATGGGGGTCCGTAGCCCTAATACATGTCAAACTGGGGGTCCTTGAAATTAAAATTGTTGAAATCACTGCTAGAGAGCCGTAAAAAAATCTTCTATTATTGGGGTCCCTGGCTTATCTTTTCAAATGGGGGTCCGCGGTCTAATAAGAGTCTATTTGGGGGTCCTTGGCACCAAAAAGTTTGAGAACCACTGGGGTAGATAACAGCTACCCCATAGCAGGCAAAGAGTTAATAAAAAGAAAAGAAAAAACATTTGGTTAGTATCTCTGAGGACCCCTTGTTGAAGGCCCATGGCTAAGCAAATAGGGTGGGTTGTTTCTTCTTTTTTTTTTTTTTTAGTTTTGAGCTTGCTGTTTGGTTTAGCTTTTTTGTCTCTCTTTGTGGTTATATTTTCAGCTGCTGTCGGTATGGCTGCCAGTTCCCACCTGATGTTGTATGGGAGTTCTGACTGCTCCAGACCGTACTGAATAACTGCTAGCTTGCATAACGTCTTCAGACTAGGACTTAAGTGTAAGACATACAGGTCACTTGTGACGTGTGCTTTAAAGAAGATACGATCTCCCACCATGCAATAGAACATCCTACGGATTTGCGCCGGCTTCCCCTTGGTCTCAACCTTCTTCCAGGAGAAGCTCTCCGGACTGAATTTCCACAGATCTTTGAAGCGCTGGTTGCGGCTCATGAGCCTGGGGTTGTAGCCACCAAATATGTACAGCTCTCCATTGTAGGTAAAAGATGCATGACAAGTTCGTCTTTCTGGTAGAAGCTGTGTAGAAGGCATGTTCAGCCAGCAGTTGGTCTCTGTGTCAAACACTCTGATGGTGTCGATCAGACGGTCCCCTTCGCCCCCAAATACAAACATCTTTGTCCCAATGATGGTGGCAGAGTGACCCCCTGAAGCAGATGGTGGAGTGCCTCTGGTGTTAATTAAAGACCAGACCATTATGGTGGTGTCCAACTTGTACATGTCATTAGTGTATCCATGCAGCGTGTGGTTGCATCCTCCATGTATATACATGACCTTCCCCAAGACACAGGCTGAGTGGTCGGACCTCCCCTCTGGAACAGTCCCAGACACCTGTGGTTTGAGCCATCTGCGGGTGTCAACATCAAATGCATAAAGTATGTTGCTGTAAGGACACCCTCCCCAGATGTAGGCGATATTGTCTATCAGCACAGCTGTGTAGCCGTGGTACCTGGAGGGAATCTCAGGATGACCTCTTCCAGGTGCTGGAGGCAATATCATCCAGCGCAAAGACAATGTGTTGAAGTCAATGTTCTTTCCTACGTGCTTGTGTCCCACTGCTAAATTAGAATGCTGTTCCTCTAGTGGCGCTTTCAGATGCACCATCCAATGAAACATTGTGAACACAACAATGTTGAATTGAAGTAAACCTGTTGGGTGTCTTGTTGCTCTGTAGAATAATGAAGAGCTCAAGAGCCAAAGCAAAGAGCCAGAGAACTGTTTCTAGATTCTAGTATCTTGGTCGAAAGAGTCTTGACGAAAACAGCCTTGAAGAGATCTGTGGTGAAGAGGTCTGCTGGAGATTACTCTGAGCGTTGATTTAATCTGGACTCTCTCTGAGGCTGCAATGATTTTTATCCTGCTGGTTACATTGCTCGTGTCATACTGGTGAGGTCACATTTAAGTATGACATCAGTGACATTCAGTGAAAATGTAACCATGGCGATGATAGGTCCCATAGCCCGAATTTGCGAATCTCTGCTGTTTACATAAAAACGCTAATAAACAGGTTATATTTTGGGAGTGAAAAACGGGCATCGTTATTTGGTGCATATGGTAATGTGCAATGCCTGTGTGCAAATGCAGATCAATTGCTCCAGCCACTGAGGAGAACAGGGCAGAACAGACAGGTTTTGGTGACAGGTTTTGGTGACAGGTTTGTAGAATTATGGGAGGATTAGGATACTTAACCTTGTAAGTAATTATAAAATGCTTTACAATGTGTTATTATTGTCTCCGGAAAGTACACTCACATTTATATTTAAAAAATAAGCTAAACTACGCTGCATCAAGGATTTTATTAGGACAGACCTATTTTGGGGTGAAGTCTTTCCGGATTTTCGCGATCCGGGCGCCTGATGACGCGCCTGGTGACGTAGGGCTACTTCCGCTCCCGACCGGATCATAGACCCGAAAAGCTTTGCTTCCCAGGCTAGGCTACACTGAGCCTAAGTGCCCGGACCGCTACGCCAGCAGTCCGGGCCAAATGTATTTTAAGTTTAAGCAAAACCTGACATTTCAATAAAATAGCTCTTTATTGACTGTGAAGACACTACGACTCATGCTATTGAAGATGCTATGGCACTGAAACATCAATCCTTGCTTAATAAAAGTCCAGTACTCTTCTCTTAAGTCGGAGTCTTCATTGCATAACATGGTTAAACAGTTTTACCATCTTGCAGGGAATGAGGAAGCCGATTCTTCACTTTTCGCAAATTTTAACTGTTTATTAGCCTTTTTGCAACAGGCCATGTGATCTTTAGTCGCAGTACCATAGCCCGGATGGGCGGTGGGTGGAAATGCGGTTATGGACTAGAGTTAGTGTCATTTATTTGCTCATAACACATTATTATCTGACTTCTTTTAGGTTCCTCTGAACTGTAAGGGCGAAGATGGAAAATGGTACAGTATGTCCAAGGAGTGACCAGCTTTGTCAATGGAGGTGGCTGTAATACTGCCCAGAAACCCACAGTGTTTACCTGTGTGGCTCCTTTCATCCCCTGGATCAGTGAGGTGAGTGATGCCCCATGGAGCGTTGGTACCATTCTTAGCTTAACTTCTTAATTGAAGTTTTCTCTTTGTGACTAATGCAATAAAAGGACTTCTCAAATATCTGCTGATGTTGTAGTATTCTGTCAAACTGCAAGAATCTGAAAGAGGCAAAATGTTTTTTTTTAAAGTCAGAAAGATTTTAATGAGAACAATCCATTAGAACATTTTACATTACACTTTTTTGTAAATATTACAATATGTACAATAGATCTGAACACATTTATCATTTAAACATAGTGCTGATTTGGTATGGTGCTTCATGTATGAAGGATATTCCCTGGATTTTGACTCACATATGACCGAGTCAGAGATATTTGAACATTTGTATTCTAAAATATGAAACTTATTTTATCCTATATTACGGGAAAACACCCCCCAATCTATTTTTGATTTCCAACAGAAAAGCCTAATTGATATACTCAAATAGTACTTGTGAAAAGAGCTGAAATAAACCACTGTCTGTGCACACTGCCATCTTGCTCCAATAAATTCAGTTTGCCTTTCCTTGAACTCAACTTACAGGATATTCTGTGAATTATCCCAATGCTCGGTGCTCACTCAGTGGGCGTCCAGGTGAAGAAGTCTATACCCTGCAGCTCCTCAGGTAAGTACTGCTGCTCTACAGCGGAACTGAAGGCTGGATTGTATTTGTAACCCTTTGAGTATCCCAGTTGCTTCATTAGCTTGGTGGGGGCATTGCGAAGGTGCAGGGGAACCGAAGGTAGGGGTCCTTTGTGGTTCCTCAGACTGGCCTTCACATTGTTGTAGGCCTTGTAGATATCCACAGACTTCGGTGCCCGAGCCAAATACACTACACACTGAGCCAGGATCACCTGTAAAGCAGGGTAAAAGGAAGGAGGGTAAATAAAGCCTTTGTGTGGCAGATCAACTACAAATCATGTCACGACTGTCAGAGCCACTGGAGGTGTTCATTGACCATAATTCACATGCCAGCCATTTTGCTCTAATGTCATCTATATCTATCTATCGGATCTATGAATTCACAAAACCTGTCCGTCTGTGTAACTGTCCAGGGCATAAGTCAGGCACCGTCGTCTGACTGATCAACCGCGGGTTCTGTGGAGATTGTACTGAACTAGAAGTTCGGGCCGCTACGCGGCCCGAACGTCTAGCGTGACGCGTCGTTCACTTTGCAGTGCCACCTTACAGGCACCTCACAGTGTGAGAGAGAGTTTTGTGCTCTCCTAAATCCACGGCAGGCTTTGAAAGTACCCACTTCAGAAAGAGGTGACGTGCATCACCTCTCCAATGACCAAAACCCACTATGGAAGCCGTCGAACTGGTGCGATCTGACGGCATCCTAGAATTTATAGGTAGGATGTGATGTCATGCGTGATGTCATGCTGTCGTGAGATTACGTCACACTGGCGTTGTGTCCATATTCGGAGTGATGCAACGTACATACAACATACTGACAAACATACTGACAACCGACATGGCGCAGGATTCAAATTGTATATATAGATTTGGGACGACCGTCTCATCGTGATGTCAGATTACGTCACAACGTACATACTGACAACCGACATGGCGCAGGATTCCGGGACGACCGTCTCATCGTGATGTCAGATTACGTCACTCTGATTACGTCACACTGGCGTGATGTCAGATTACGTCACGTCACACCGTCACACTGGCGTCGCATACGGACAACCGACATGGCGCAGGATTCAAATTGTATATATAGATATGTTTGTGAGTGGGGGGATGTAGGCATCAGCTTCCCTGATTAGCCAACCCATCGGCTTCTTGGATTGGGCAAACTTTGCATCACGTTTGTGTTGCTGCACTAATATAAGTGATAGCGAGCACAATAGAACTCTATTCTTTTACCTGTATCTCTCTGTCTGTTTGTGGGTCTGTCTGTCTTTATGCCCGCGTATGTCATCAACATGACATCAGCATTTTATGATGTCAAGGGATCCCTGCATCTCCATATTTAGTCAGTCTGTTGTATGGTAGTGGGTACCTCATTGGATACTCTTTACAATGGGTACAACGGGTATTGAAACGGGTAGGGGATGCATGCATTCCCAACTTGCATCATTTCAGAGTAGGCTCAGTCAGTGGCTTACCTCACATTCAGGCATCCCGATGAAGTGACAGGCCTGAAAGGCAGACACAGCCTGGGGGAGGGCAGAGGGATCTGCCATACCTGACCAACACACATGTGACATACAGTCAGAGTGAAGCCGGATTTTTCCATTTGGTAATGTTCCTACTTGTAAAAAAGGTTATGGCTGGGCTGGTTAGTTTCACATACATTTATATAGATAGGGATAAAAATAATAAAAACAGTTTTAACAGAGTAAATAGTAATTATTCAACAGAGTAAATATTCTTTTGCTTGCATAAATCATTTTTGTATAATAATGTAGTTACAAACCAATATCTTCACTGGCGAAGCGGACCAGCCTGCGAGCCACATACAGAGGCTCCTCGCCTCCCTCCAGCATGCGACCCAACCAGTAGAGGGAGGCATTCGCGTGAGAGCCCCTCATTGACTTATGCAACGCTGAGATGCAGTTGAAGTGTTCCTCTCCTTGATGCGCGCGCGCACACACACACACGCGCACACACACACACACACACACACACACACACACACACACACACACACACACACACACACACACACACACACACACACACACACACACACACACACACACACACACACACACACACACACACACACACACACACACACACACACACACACACACAAAGGAGATGGGTCATTCTTCATGTATGTCATCATCAGTGTAAGATAAGGAATGAATAAAGGGGAGAATGCCAGACTGCACCCACTGTGTCTGCTAGCTCCCTCAAGGTCATAAGTCAAACCAAGGGCAGATTTTCGTGCCCTATGTGGAGCAGGGTACAGTAAATCTGGAGCTTCAGAGACAGCTGAGTGTTACATAATGGGACGTGGGACGGTGTCATGTCTTAGATGGGGCGAGAGGGAGGGGGAAGTGTTCCAAAGTGTTTTAACTATTGTTTTTCTAGCAACCTTTTACAATTTAGACATTTAATGTAGCAGACACTCTTCATCCAGAGTGACTTACAGTAAGCAAGGTAAACCATATATCAAACACATAGCATCAGTCTAAACAGTATGATATAAAATAAATACAAATCTGTACATTGAAACTTTACTCTATGCCTCCTCACTTGTTCCATCTGAATCCTACTGGAAACTTGCATAAGCACAGGTTAGGGCATAATGGAAAGCTCTCAGCTGGTATAGAGTAGACAGTAATAAACAATGACACCCGTAATAAACACATAAGGATTTAAACTTGTGTGATAGTGTGTATGTAATATTTTATCATATTAACTCATTACCATGTTATTGTTACAACCACAAGACAACAGTGGCATTACTCTCGTCTCAGTGCCAAAAGGTAGTGAGGGTCTCTGCCTCTGACAAAACCATAGCTTTTAATAATCCTTAACTGAACCTGTTGATTCTCTTAAAGCCTCTGTTGCGTGAAGCCTTTATTCAACTGGGCCTTATGCGTGACAACTGACGTTCCATTATTAGACAGTGGTCCTCTAATGAGCTGAAACACTATCTCATTTGTCACTCTGGGGTAGCTTTTCCTAAATGATAAATGGTCTGTTGCTTCCAGGACCGAATCCTGATGCATTAGAATGTTGACACTGCTATTCTAAGCAGGCTGTATTAACTCCTACACCCCCAGCTGGGACACTAACAATGCAGACTAGTATAGTCTCTGTCTCTGATTATGTGGCAACACAGTCAGTCGCCATCGCCATGAAGCTTTAAGAAAATGGATCAGACAGCTGCAGTTGATTCAGAGCGCTGCTTCTCAAGTTCTTATAATACCAAGAGAGTGGACCATATCACGCCAGTTCTCAGATATTTACACTGGCTCCCTGTCTGTCAAACTATTGATTTCAAAATACTACCCTTGGTTTAAAAAGCATTGAATGGTTTTGAGTGAAAATACATTTCTGATCTTGTGAATCTAACATCCAGACCACTCTGGCCGACAGGTCAGCGTTCCCAGAGTCAAAACTAAATGTGCAGCGTTCAGTTTTTATGCACCACATATTTGGAATAAACTCCCATTAAACGGCAGGTCTGCAACTCTTTTAAATCAAAGCTGAATATGTTTGCCACTGCCTTTTACTGAGGTTAATGATTATTTTATAATTATGATTCTATTTTATTATTTAAACTCATTCATATTTTTATTCTAAAAAGGCCCACTGTCCACTTGATCGAAACATTGTATGCAATAAAACGGTGGAGTTTATTTTCACCAGTGTGTGGAGTGCAGACCTTATTTTCTTTTAAATAAATCTATATTCCCAAGTGTTTGTTCAATAATTATTAATAATATTTGGTCTTCCCATCTTTCCAGCTCTTCAAGTTGGGATACCAATTTCATCCAATTTTCTGCTTACTAAAGAGCTGGAGAGATCACAGTTTCTGAACCCTACAGCAATGAATATAAAGCTTTAACTTTTTAAGAATTTACCTTTTCATATCAAAAAAACAATATCACTTACAACACCTTTAACTGTATTCAAATGGCCTTTTATAACGCATTTCTTGATGCTCTTCGTGTTTTGTGTAAAGCACTTTGAATTGCCTTTTTGAAAAGTGCTATAAAAATGCACTTCCCTTGAATTGGCTTATAGCTTGCCTTACAAAATCTGCTGAGTCTGTGAGTAAGTTAATTAGCACAAACTCTGAGGTCCACCAGCTACGCAAGGAGATATACAGAAATACTATATGTGTTTTAGGAGCAGTTTGTTCCTTGGCTAGGAAATGTATATGCACGTCACAGAGACGCTCAATTTCAGCTCACAGGACAGACAGAACCTGTGAAACACATCAAAAAACTATTAACACTTTCTATTTCCTTCATCTGACTTAACACGTTCCTTCTGTAACTTTCACGTGCGGCAGCTGCAGAATCTGGACAGCGCAACCTATGCCAGCTCTGGGCAGACAGACTAATTAACAAACTAATAAACTGAGCATCACCATTTCCTGATGGCTTGAAAACAACAAACAACTTAGGGTAGGGAGTATTCTTTGGCAGTGACTGCAGTAACGCAGGCCACACGATAAGAGTGAATGGTAATATTCTGGGATTACCTGCTTTATCGTAGAGAATATGGGACCTCTGCATACCCTCTTTGACATGCACTTCCTGCACCACAATCTCCAGGGGAGAAGAGACCTGGGCTAAACGGTCAGGGCGGGCCGCACCCACCCGAGCCTGAACAGCCAGCTGGAGACCATTGAGTCCAGCCCTGGCATCACCGTCACAAAGGTGAGCAATGGTGTCCAGAGCTTTCTGCTCAATGTAAACTTTTGGCCTGTTAAACAAAATTGCATGAATTAAAATAAACACAATAATAAAATTGTCATCATCGTTCTTTGCTTTGTGAAGTAAACAAGACAAGGAATATGAATTTAAACCACCTACTACCGCTACCACTACTAACATGTTATTAGATCACAAACATGAATTCAAAAGTTAACGACAAATTTTGGATGCAGTAGTCTTATCTTATTAAGCCCAAATGAGTGTACAAAGCTACAGATTTCATGGTACAATTAAAACAGGAGGGAATCAGGGAATACATTAACGGTTTGTTTCATACATTGTGAGGTGACATTGATGGTGAAGCCTCTTTGCCCTGCTTCAAACTTGCCCCTAACCACAACCCACCCCTTGGAGAACATGGCCGTTTTTAGCTCCTTAGAACTTCAGTGAATGGTGACAAACACTAGAGCCATGGATGACTCTTTAATTACGCCGTGGCAGCATCCATGGAGACTGCAGCACCCACCCTAATGCCTATGTTCTTCATCACACCATTCTTTCTGCTCAGATCTCCTCTAACCTAAAATGGTCCACTGTGTGTTTTTTGTCAAGTACATTTTTGGTAAAGTGCTTAGGTAAAAAAGAAAAAGAAAAGGAAAAAAATAATGTTACAACTTACAAGGTTGAATTAGTATATAATAACTAATGATCCACTATTTATTCTTAAGGCAATATCATTATTATGACCTCAGCCCAGCAACAAGACAGATCCATATCTTTATCTGTACATTGTCAATGTCAATGTCAAATAATTATATACAGTATATTTAAAAAAAGGGGAAAAAAGATCAACTCAGTAGTCAAACAACTGAGCTAAATGACTGAGGTGCTGATCTGTCTGTGCATGACAAATAAACACCTTTGGTTGCATCTCTTTGGACTCCAAACATTTATATTCAGATGCCCTCTCTACATTCCAGCCAACACAAGTTACAACAAGCTCAGTCAAAAGCTTGAGGCTGTCATTAAACATGAATCTAGCAAGCTGTTAAAATACATCTTTTCTCAGCTACCAGCAGTTAACAGTTACCTCACTAAGCAGACTGTATATCCACTGCAGACTCCCTTCATTTCTCTCAACAAATAAAGATGAAGTGCACTCCCACTCCCACAGAGTTAGAGTTATATAATATAATAAGTCTATAGGGACTCGTGGTTCCAAATTATTGACTGCCTATAGTCTGGCTGAATCACTTCCATCCTGTACTCTTAGAGGCGGGCATGCAAGAAGAGAGAATTTCCCATTCTTCATCCATTCAAGGACAGAGGAGAGGATGTTGAGTTGTGGGGTGTCTTCACTGCCCTCTGGTACAATGTATCATAACAAAAGGGGAGGATTCTGGAGCAAGGAGCACTTACTCAGAGCCATCTGATAGGTCGTCTCCCTGGGGATCAGTTGGGTCCTCTCCCAGCACCCTGATCCCAAGTGAGGCCACTGCCCTGCGCAGGATCAAACTCATCGCCTCTACAGACAGTTTCTCCAGCACCAGCACCCTACACCTGCTCAGCAGCGCGGCATTCACCTGGAAGGAGGGGTTCTCTGTGGTGGCCCCTATCAGGGTGACTGTCCCACATTCCACATGAGGAAGGAAGGTATCCTATGTACAAATAATACATAGAGTGAGAGAGGGGAGAAGGACAAAAGGAACATGGGAAAAACAAAGAAGACTTTGACATTCTGCGCAGTAGAAAAATGTCAGGGGTAAGTATTAATTTAGTTGATTATTAACAAAATGTGCTTGGTCTGTTGAAGCTATTTTGAGTCACACTGACTGACTGAGCCAGCTCTGATGAGTGTGCGTGTCTGTCAATGATCAATATTAAAATATATTGTAATAATTTGGAAAGCTCAAATTGTATTTTAAATTTGACTTACTAGTATATGAAAGGTCTTAAATTGACTGGGTTTTTAGATAAATACGCATGTTTGATTAATTAGGTCCAATTCAATATTTGCAATAAAACATGAATTATGAAGGGGCATAGGAGGGTCATTTTTCAGGCGGGAGGGCTGGCCAAGTGTTTATTTTAGGGAAGCACATTCTCATCAGACTGCAGTTAAGACCAGACAGACTGATTAACCTTCATGTGTAGAGCATGTGTTAGAAAGATGTGACTGTGGTCGAGGGAAATACCATTGAAGGAGTCATAAATAAAGCTGTACCAAACAGCAAAGCTTCAATTACTTCACAACACTGAATTTGGCCTAAGAAATGAATATGTTACAGTCTCAATCAATATCCCACCTGTTGGGATTTGTTGAAGCGGTGGATCTCGTCAATGAAGAGGATAGTCTTCCTCTTGAACAGTCGGAGTTCATTCTGTGACTGTTTGATAACTTCCCGGACGTCGTTGGTGGAAGCGCTGGTGGCTGACAGATTAACAAAGCGAACTGTCCCCTTCTTTTTACTGTTGCTGGCAATTATATGAGCAAGTGTTGTCTATAAGGTGCACAAACACAAAGCACAAAAAAAAGAGTGGGAAAAAATTACATTCCAGATTATTACCGTGGAAACCAGTCTTGTTTGTCCTTTGTTTAGGGCCTTGAAGGCAGATTCATATAACTGGCTTTCACCCTGAATCTATATCAGTCCTTGGTGGGGTTATGCCCCGGACAGACGGACACACAGAGTTTTGGTGAATTATAGAATGATAGCATCTGACTCAGTTTAACTACTTTAACCCTAAATCTGATATTTGAAAATAGCTTTCTACAAGCTGCACAACACCTTGCATCGCAAAATCTGGTATTTTCAAAAAATCTTGAAAGATCTGGAATATCTTTTAAACATTTAACACAACACAAATCTTGTATGGGGGGCGGGGGGGGGGGGGTCCCTGGCTGGCACAACATCTTTTCAGATGGGGGCCAATTACTTATTAATTTGGGGGTCCCTGAAATGACGCACCTTTCCACATCCAGGGGGCCCCCAGAGGATCAATGATGGGATCTCAGTGGACTCCAGCAGTGAACGGATCAGTGTGTGTTCTCCCACTGCCTTGTTCTGCCCGAAATATTCATCCAGTGTGTTTGGTCGCAGTTTGTCCGCCAGAGGCTTGTCGATACTGGTCATCAGTGGGTTTGATGATGATGACAACTTTATCTTTATGGGTTCACTTGTAGAAGAACGGCTGTCAGCAGCAGCTCCTCTCTGTTCCACGCCGTTCTCCTCAAGGTTGCGCTTCACTCCTTTGCTGACAGCGGCATTGGGGCTTTGTTTCACGGAAAACAGTGCGTTTCGTTCATTTTTAAATGGAGTTTTACTCTTGTTGTTGCTGCTGTGGAACATGGAGAACAGTGATGCCGTGGGTAGCGGCGGCTCGCTGTCTGAGGGGGTGATGATGTGTGGAAGAGCTTCCCCAGCAGACATGCGTGATTTCTTCAGAGGCGGCGAGTCTGTTGTTGTTGTTGTTGTTGTTGTTGTTGTTGGAGGAGGAGGACAGCCGTCAGCATCCAGCAGGCATCTGTCCAGGTGCGCGTTGATTTTGGACGGCTGGAAGTCCTTGGAACAAACGGGACACTGCACTCTGTGCACTGACTCTGACTCCGAGGCTGCGGCGGTTGTTTCTTCACTCGCCATGTTTGTTGTTTTTCCGGGTTGGCTCAGAGATTCCTTGGTTGGTTCCCGCTGAACCTTTGACGTATGGTCACGTGTGATTGTGAAGCAGTGATGGAAAAACTTAGTACTCTTTTTTTTGTACCTAAATAAAAGTATTAATACTGCAAACAAGTAAAAGTCCGGAATTCAACATTTACTTGAGTAAAAGTACAAAAGTATTGGTATCAAAATGCACTTGTGCAGAATGTTCCATTTTACAAGTTTCCAAATCGATAAGATCTTTTGAAAATAGCAGATCTACAAGCTTGCAACACATTGTGAGCTTGTAGATCGGCTATTTTCAAATGGCCGAAATGTATAGGGCTGAAGTGGGTAACATGTTTTGTAATACAAATCTACAAAGTAACTAGTACTCAAGTTTTCAAATAATTGTGATGTAGTGGAGTAGAAGTAAAAGTACTGAAAATTGTAAATACTCCAGTAAAGTAAAAAAAATACCTAAAAATTGTACTTAGGCCTAAGTACTAAGTACTGTACAGTACTTGAGTAAATTACTTAGTTACTTTATCCCCACTGGTGTGAAGTTGCATATGTTTTATTTGTTGGGTTTAAATTCGAACGTATATTTATCATTGCACATTGCCTGTTAATAAAAGCACACGAGAAAATAGTTTGATATTTTTGCAATTCTACTATTTTATGTGATTGATTGATTGATGTACTTTATTTAGTAAGACATGAGAACATCAGTACATGGAAGTACAATTCAATACAAGGTCTACTGGAAGACTCATTAAGCACTGAGCTTGTTTAAGATGAGATCCCCAAGCACACAAATCATGATGACATGACATATAAGAGACAGACAGATATACACACTACTATACAGAACGTCATACAATCAGCTTACAGGTTACTGGTATGAAGAGTGAAAAATATGTACAAGAGAAGATACAAAATATAAATATAGGTATAGGTTAAGACTTAGACAGGGGCCATTTTCGAATTGCAGCCTCCTGAAGGTGTATCTTTAGGGCAGTTTTGAAAGTGAGTAGGGTTTTACACTCCTTTACTCCTTTTGGTTGGGCATTCCACATTTTTGTTGAATAGCATGAGAACGAGTTCATTCCCTTTGTTGAGCCAAATCTGGGTTGAACATGATTCGTGGAGCTGCCTCTGGTGTTATGATCGTGGACTTCATTAACGTTTTGAAAGTATTTTGACAAATACAGGGGGATCCCAATGTTGTGGTGTATCTTAAAGACCAGGCCCATTGCAAGTTGCTGTACTCTGTCCTCAACCCTGAGCCATCCAATCCTAGCAAAATGAGCAGGGGTTAGATGGGTTTTGTGATTGAGGCCAAGAAGTAGCCTTACTAGTTTGTTTTGGGATTTTTGGAGCCTTGTTTTTAAGGCCTTGGTGGTGTTGTGATACCATGAGGAGCATGCATAATCGTAATAACCTTGTTTGGTTTGGTGCATGACGTCTGTTTTTTTTTTTAACCAACCCGAAAGTAGGCCTACATGTTCGGTTTAGATTTGCATTATTTTATTTTATGCATACATATTGAAAATCCTAAAATGTATTGAGCGTGTGAATCCATTACAAACTACAAGTAGCCTATAAACCTTGTGTTGTCATCTTTCAGCTGAACCAGAAGATATTAGAACAATTAGTTCTAATATCTTATCTAATTAGTTCGATTAACTGTTGCACCCATTATTCATTATCCTTTTTTCTCTCCTTTCCAGGTCAGACAAAAAGCCCAGCCATCCTAGTCAGGCACCTGATGTCAGCCACACAAGGAGGACAGAGAGGTCCTGTGGAGAGGGGGATGATGATGACCAAGTGTTTCCTTCACCTAATGTGGCCAGGATGAGGCCAGTTCATCAGCATGACAATCAGGACATGAAGCTGGACTTCTTTCAGTATCTGGAGAGGGTGGAAACCATGCGCTACTTCTGGGAAATGAAGGTACAGTACAGCTATGAATGTAAATTAGGGGTGCAACAGTTAATCAAACTCATTGATTATATTTAAAAATCACACCTGTGTGAAGGTAGCGGCGCCTTTGATATATTTTGTCATAGATATGTGTTTCTACTAGAGAAACAATATTAAATCTCTGTAAATTTATTTCAAGGCTTCCAGTGGCACTAAATAGTGCCATTGGAAGCGAATCACCAAATGCATTCCAAGGTAAGTGGCAAAAACTGATCTGTCATAGCTGATAGAGTGGGTACCTAAAAAATAAACTTTGTGTGTGCGTGTGTATAAATGTGGTACCAGAAAGATATGTATGTGTTATGAAATAATCTATACAATTTATAAGCCGTACCCAGAGTGTTTATGTTCCGGACTTTTACAGTTTATATAAACCATCTAATATTGTATTCATGATATAATATTGATGTCATGAATAGTTCCCTTGCCTGACCAATCAGAACGTTGACGGGGCTGACCAATCAGAACGTTGACGGAAAAGCCAGGTATAGAGCAGGACCATCGCCGTTAAAAATACATACAAAAAAAGAAGGGGGAAAAGCATGAGAAAATAAAAATATATACAAAAAAAAACATGAGGAAATAAAAAATAAACCTTGACATCATAGTGATGTCATGAATAGTCCCCTTGCCTGACAAATCAGAACCTTGACGGGCCAGACCAATCAGAACCTTGACGGGCCTGACCAATCAGAACCTTGACGGGCCTGACCAATCAGAACCTTGACGGGCCTGACCAATCAGAACGTTGACGGAAAAGCCAGGTATAGAGCAGGACCATCGCCGTTAAAAATACATACAAAAAAAGAAGGGGGAAAAGCATGAGAAAATAAAAATATATACAAAAAGAAAACATGAGGAAATAAAAAATAAACCTTGTGTATACATGTGGTACCAGAAAGATATTTATGTTTTATGAAATAATGTATACAATTTATAAGCCGTACCCAGAGTCTTTATATTGACCTTAGTGTTATTAGCAAAGCATCGTGGTCTTTTGCTGTGTAGTATGAACTGTACAGAGATGGATGTGCAGTGACTTGTCCGTTGTTTCGGAAGTACGCGTGGTCTATGTGTCCTCCCTCAAAGTGGGTTGCTTCTTGTATGAGTTGAGTGAAGCCTAGTTTCTGAAGAGATTCTGATACGTGGTTGTTGGGGTTTTCACCAAGGCATATGTTGAGATCACCGCATATCAGAGTTGTTTTGATTGGGTCGATTAACCGTGTCAAATTCTGGATCGAGGATGTATGTCCTTTGCTTTTGTAGACACTGATTATGTCTATGTCTGTTGAGACCATCATGGTGATTTGCATCGTGTCACTCGTGAAATCTGTGTGATGTTTTAGTGTTGCTGTTCTGTAGTAAGTGGCTAATCCCTTGCCATGTCCAATACTGTTTAGATGGAGTGAAAACCCATCAATCTGCAGAGATGGGACATAGTTGTTGTGTGTGAGCCATGTTTCACTGAGGCATATAATGTCAGCATAAGCCAGAACAGGGTCTGCTTTAATTTCTTCCAATTTCGGTACTAGGGAATGGCAGTTGAGAGCTGCCACCTTCACAGCCCACTCATGTGTCTTTTCCCATTCTGTAGGGTTGATGTTAATGGACACACTCTCCATCCTCTTCAGTTCCTGACATCATAGTGATGTCATGAATAGTAACATAGTGATGTCATGAACAGTGACCAATCAGAACGTTGACGGACCTGACCAATCAGAACGTTGACGGACCTGACCAATCAGAACCTTGGCGAGCCTGACCAATCAGAACGTTGACGGACCTGACCAATCAGAACCTTGGCGAGCCTGACCAATCAGAACGTTGACGGACCTGACCAATCAGAACCTTGGCGAGCCTGACCAATCAGAACGTTGACGCAAAAGCCAGGTATAGAGGGCTAATATCGCGCCGCTAAAAAAAGAAAACGGATAATCGATAATTTACTAAAATCATTGATTAATTGATCCCTATTTTGAGCATGTCCTTATAGGCGAAAAGTTTAAAAAAATAATGATATAGTGAAAATAGCAGATCTACAAGATTAAAATATGAAATTAACAAATCTACAAGCTCACAACGCGTCACAAGCTTTTAGATCTGCTATTTTTATTTTTTTTGCACAACACTGTTGTGCAACTAAGTAGGCTATAAAAGAAGGGTCAATTGATTTGTTGATATAAAAAAAAACACGCTTCTCGATTATTCAATTAATTGAAAAATGTTGATGATAGAATAATCACTAAGAAAATAATCGATAGTTGCAGCCCTAATGTACACGTTTCGGGAATCAAGAAGTATGAATATCCTTTCTACAGTGACTGAGGACATCGTAATGGTTTATATTAATAGCTCAGGTTTTGTATTTTGATTCAGGTAGGTTGATAGTTCAAAAGCTCTGTGTCACAATAGTCATCGTGTCAAGACAATTATTCTTCCACCACCACTTCATCTGCTACTCTAACTGCCACTGATCTTACTAATGCTTCCACTAAATCACCTGATGAATACATGTTACAACTGCACATATTGCAAGTAACACTTGTTGCATTTGCTGTAATATGGTTTACATAAAATGTAAATGTCGCCTAATGTCAACTATTGCCTGAAAATCTGTAATGGTCATTGACTCAGAATAAGTAAGAACCCTCAAACACGACACAGAAACGATCAGGCAAAAATTCACAATAGGTTTAATTAAAGAGTAAAGGGTCAGAACCAGGAGATCAACCAGAGAAGGCAAATGCAACTGGCAGGGATCTGGTAGAGAATCAGAATCCAGGAGATCAGACAGGACGGTTCAGAAGCCAGCCAGGCTTAGTGCAGTGGTTCTCAAACTTTTACATTTCAAGCACCCCCTAAACTCTGACAGTATATAGATGGAACCAAAAGGACCCTAACGGGTCCATTTGGTTCCATTTGTATACTGTCAGAGTTACAGACTTGTCAATTTAGAACCCCATCAAGGACCTCTGAGAATACCTGGACCCCACTTTGAGAACCACTGGCTTAGTGTAGTGCACCGGTGGACCGGTGTGTATTGCTCCTTCACTGTACATTGACTTTACCTATGTATCCATATTCCCACTGTGTAGCCGGCTGACACTATACATATAGTCTTTATATATCCATTCATGAACGATAGATGTATGCCCATATTACTGGTGATAGATTGTACATGATACTTATATTGATAGTTCATTATAGGACCACAATGGAAACAAGTCCCCAGGACTTTTTTTGTGTTATCCTTTTAGCTCAAATGTACTAGTATGTAGCTAAATGACTGTACTTCATGCAGTTTACATTTTCTGTCTAATAACATATCTGATCAATCAATCAATACATTATCGTAACTGTTTTTATCATATTTGTATTTTTATCTTATTACATTTATTTTTATTTTTTATTCTTGAATCTTAGTTGTATCTCTCCTGTATCTGTCCTGTGTTTCAACCAATCCCAAAAAAGCAACTACACTTTAGAAACAAGCCAAAAAAAAACCCCAGCAAACTGCGACTACCAATATTTACAAGCAACTTTACAGGAAAGAAAATGCCCAAAGTTGCTTATATTAAGCGGACTTGGCAACACTGGTGTGAATATAGTGAGATCAAATTGATGACTATAGACCAATTATTTGTTTACTAACATTGAGACTGGATGCACAGGTGATTGTTTCATGCAATCAATTCTCAACCTGTTGTTTTGGGGTGCTGGTTTCAGCGCACCCCAACCCCCTCTTGTGTGTTGGCTAGTGAGGCGCGTCCTAGCGAGACCTGACAGAATGGGTTTCATTTGGAGCCAGTGTGACCTCGTCTGTTAAGGGGTCTATATCAGCCTGACCTGCATTACATTGTTGACCAGTGACACCTAGTGTTCAAGGCCCTTTAAGTCAGGAGGTGTTGCCTGCTGAGCAATGGTGGGAAAAGTACTACATTTCATTACTTAAGTGAAAATTAAGTAAAGAAAGAAATTAAATAAAAAACAAAATGTACTTGATTAAAAGTACAAAAGTATAGGCATCAAAATATATTTAAAGTAGCAAAAGCAAAAGTACTCATTATGTAGAATGTCCCATTTCACAAGGTATCATATGTATAAAATGTATAAAAATATTTTGAAAATAGCAGATCTACAAGCTCACAACGCATCGTGAAGTGCTGAAGTGGTTAATGTATGTTTTGCAATAATAATTAAAATCTACAAAGTAACTGGTAACTAAAGTTTTCAAATAATTGTAGTGGAGTAAAAGTACAATATTTGCCTCTGAGATGTAGTGTAGTAGAAGTAAAAGTGTTGAAAATTGGAAATACTCCAGTAAAGTAAAAGTACCTCAAAATTGTACTTAAGTGTGGTACTTGAGTAAATGTAATTAGTTACTTTCGACTACTGCTCCTGAGCACCGCCAGGGTGAGCCAACAGCCTCCACTAATGGAGGTCTCTACACACTACTCCTTGAACTAAACACAATCATTTGAAGCTGAACTACTCATACAGCTTTTTTGTTTGAAAAAACAATCCACTTAGCTCGCTCTATGGAGAAGACTACACAAAACAAGTATTGAATTGAGTATTAGTTGTAGTAGATCATGAATAGTGAACGCATTGAACTCAAATCTATATTAGTGGTGGTTCATTAAAAATAATAACAAGCACACTTAGCGGACAACTACTTTTTTTTACAATGCAAAAAAGTTAAATTCAGCATGAATAATATACATTTCCAGTTTCAAGATTTCATCAGTTTAAAAAAGATATACTGTACATTAGTAGGCTAGATCACGAAAATGCATAATTACATGATATGTAGTCAGAAGATGGGGTTTATTTAATTCCATGATCTTTTGTTAAATACCTTACAAGTGTCAAAGGTTTAATTAGTGGAACTAGTGCAGTGTCTGTTCAGTCTGTGGGCGTTCGGAACGTGTGCCTGTTCGGAGTGGGCTGATTACTTGGTAAGACTGCTTGCAGCGTTCTCGAGAAGCGCTCACCCGATTGACTTCACAGCCAACATAGCACTCCTTTGGATCCTCAGCAAGTGTGAAGTCGATCGGATGAATGGTTCAGACATACAGACAGACATAAACAGAGATTCCTGGAAGTTATAGATATTGTTTTGAATATGTTCACTCTATCAGACTGATGATTGGAAGGCCAAGGGGAACCCAAAATAGAATGTGAGCAAGAACCTGAGCAGTCTACTACGATCCACAAGGAAGACGGTGTGGATAAGCAAGCGCAGACCAGTTACCCACAGCATCCAAGACACGGGTAGCTGCTGCTAGAAATGTAGAGAGACTAGAAGAACCTGTGGTTGTTTGCCGACATGTTTGACATTGTGGTACAGTAATTGTTTTGGTGTTATTACTGCTGCCATGCTACTACAGTACAGAGTGACACTGCTGGCCAGGTGATCTAGTCTTGGCCGTACCATGGATCTATGTTCTTCATGTCTTAAGTCACAATGTACAGTATAGACTTAGGTAGATATTCATTTATAAATCCTCTTAGATGCCAACTGTAGTCTCACAAAGAAAGTTGTATAGGCTACAAGAGTTAATTTGGAACATTGACAGTAGGTGCTGGGTTAAGTACAGAACATGATTTTAAGATAAGACACTCCGAGCTATCTTTTAGACTTTTTTGTTCAGCAAACATTAAGCAACGTTTGATGTATCTTGGTCAGTTCAATTCAAAACAAAACACCTGTTCATTCATTCCATATAGAGACTCATCACCTGCCAAAAAATGTCATTGGTGCAACTCATCCCATGTGAGTAGTTAAAAACTGTGTTATTACATATTTACATATTATAATTACTATACTATTATACTATATCATTATGCTCATTATTGATGCAAAACACAATCCCATGAGAAAATGCCTCTGCCGTAGCGTAGAGGCTTCTAGCCAATCAAAACAGTTGGAAGGCATACCCCACGTGAGTGTCTGTCTGTGTGACATTTGCAGCTGTAATCTAATAGTACCAGGCTATTTATTTACCTCACAATCCAAATATCTACACACTGACAGGCTTGTGCTTATCAGCACTCTTAAATCTTCAGTATTAAATCTTACTCTTCTCAACATTAATGCTCCCGTGAAGTTTATGTGACGTTTTGTTTTGAGGTTTGTTCTCAACCACTTAACATGTGAGTAGTGAAGCAGAGACGGAGGGTGTCTGCGCGTGTCTCCCAGATACCCCTTACTGGCACCTGTCACTCTTTTGTCAGAGGGACAAGCTGCCTGTCCTTTGGCTGTAAGTGATGATGAGATAGTTTTAGAGATGTGTGTGTGTGTGTGTGTGTGTGTGTGCGCGTGTGTGCGTGTGCGTGTGTGTGGGTGTGTGTGTGTGTGCGTGTGCGTGTGTCAGTGTATGTTTGTGTGGGGGGCTCTGAATTAACAGATAAGCTGTGGAGCTTGTGTAAAAGTTTGGGCGTTCCTTATGCCAGGAACACCTCCTAATCAGTGTTCTGACATCCTCCCTAACCTCTCCACTCCGCTCGTAAGCCCAGAGAGGCCCTTTGGAGTTCTAAGCCAGCAGGACAGAGGATAGATGGAGGGTCAAGTAGAAGAAAGACGAAGAAGCTTCAAGAGTGAGATGAAAGCCACAGAGAAGGGCAGAGGCGTTTGGCTAGTGAACGGCATGTGTCTAATGGCCTCCTATTTCTGGTACACGCTGTGGGATTTACTCTGCTACCGGAGGAGACACAGAGCATCCACTCCACCTGACACTCAGGTAGAAAAGGATTGTTTACGACTTGTTGTATATAATATACTGAGAGGTCTGTGTTCCCACTCACAGCCAAGTGCTAACACTGGCGTGGTTATGGGAAACCGTTATTTGAGCCTAATTTATACTTTGTCATAAGACCATGTTGCAAGGGGAAATTATCAGGGGGTTATTTTCAGCGAGCAACTTCGAAATGTAAATTCCTTATTTTGTGACTCACTGCAACCCTTGTTTTTTTAGGTACGTGTGTCAAAAACCTGTGGGTACATTTTGTACTCACTTTTTTTGTACTTGTGTGTGTTCACAACGCGCCGTGATGCAACGGGTTGTGACCTTTTTTTATTATAATTTTTTGTACATTTCAGAAATGTGTTGAATTCTTTTGCAACAATATGGAAGCCATATTTGAAAGTGGTTATGCCTTTTAGGTTTGCCTTCATCTTGCACAGTGTTCTGACTAGTAAGTGTACAATAACATTCTTTGACTCTTTAATGGTCTGGCTCAAATATCATCTCATCCTGCATGGGTTTCCATTGCATACGTCTGTGGTAGTAATGTTATACTTGTCAACATTATTGGAGACCTGGAAGCTAGTTCTACTATAACCACGCACTGCTTTAACCTTTTATATTTTTAGACGGGAAGTCTATACATTTGAAGTCCTGCAGTTTATGCTAGTTTCAATGCTTCAACAGAGGTTTATTGTACACAGCAAAATACGGTGTGATAATGTAACCCTCAGTGAGTGTGTAATAACTCACCCTTAGTTTCGGTTCAGTAGACGTTGTGGTCTAGTAGTAATGTGTTACAGTACAGTATGTTACAGAAACTGGTATTGTTAGTTCTTCAGGATTGTATTTATACATACTGTATTATGTGAGACTATGATAAATCCACCCTGTCTGGTTGTCATTTTTGAAGACTTTGTAAGATGTCAGATCTTGACAAAGTATTTGGACTCTATTCAGAGGGAAAGACAGCAGCTGACGGGCTGGGCAGGGCGATATGGACAAAATCAAATATCACGATAATTACCTCATTATCGATATTGAGACTTGTCTTTAATGTCTTTTCTTTCTTCTTTCTTGCAAAAACAGCAGAAATAAAGTTAAAAACAAAACAAAAAAACAGCAGATCAAGCTCACGCAGTACAAGTTGCACGTTGTACAAGCTCACAACGTGTCGCTATGCAAAACCTGACGCAAGCTTGTAGATCAGCTATTTTATTTTAGCAAAAAATATATTTAAGGCTTAATGATTAAAACACAACACTTACAGTATAAATGTAGGACAGGAGAAGCACTGACTTGAACGTGTGTAGTGTACTGTAGTTTGCTCACTAACAGCTGCATAACACCAACATCTACACACTTTGTATGTAGTGTAGTGTCAGCTTCAGTTATAAAATCTGTCTCACTGTATAAGAGTGGCACTCAACACCTGATTTAACAGTGCAGACATCAGGGCAGAGATTTATGATTGTTGACAGGTTAGTAAATGAAGTACAGAGAAGAAAAATGTCAGTGCATTCACAACATTTATCAATTGTTGATTTATCCAGTATTCTCTTAAATTCACCTCTGGATTGTTGACCACACAGGCTACTAGGGCTCTTCGAAGGTCCAAAGACTTCTGGCACATTAATTCTGCTCCCAGACGCACAACTTATGAAGTTATGCTCGTTTTCCACGCGTAATTTAGCATTATTGTTACATAATTCAGCAGTTTCTTTGCAAGCACCTCTTCTCAGTTAGAACATTAAGCACAAGGTCACTATTCTCGTTTAGAGCACAATCCTCATGACACACATAAAACGTTGCACTACAACTGTTTGACCTCTGTGGACGCTCTGTTGTTCATGAGCCCTTTTGTTTTCCACATCATCGTAGAAGGTGTCACATACTGACTGCTTGGGTATGAAAGCTTGGAAATCTACCAAAATGCATCAGCAGGTTGCAAGGACATTGTGCTCTGGCAAATGTGCATTGTTATAGCATCGAGTTTCAGGATACAGTGGAGGGGAAAACTCACGGCAACTGTTGCGAAAGGCTTCCCTCTTTAGCCTTTGTTAATTAGTAATACTACATCTAAAGGCAGCCTCAGAAATATCTCATCTGATATAATAACATTTTATTCAGCGCCATCGGATGTCCTTGTCTCTACATATAAAATAGAGCTGTGCATTCCCATGCCTTACTACTGAGTTATTTTGAGTAGAATACATTAAACAATATATCTGTACAAACATTAGGGCCAACAATATAATGTTTGATTTCCCTGATGTAGCCTACAGTATATATAGACAGACAGACAGATTCATTTTAATGGAAGTACCACAGTATGGAACAGAAGACAGATTCCAAAAAAGAGATATAACTAAGTAATAAAAAAAAAAACTAAGCCGGTAGTAATGTACAGGGATTGTGAATAAAGTACCAAAAAACAAGGAAATGATTTAGGGTCCTTGCTTGGGTCTCTGCACATGGACCGCCCAGGATTCACATGTTGTAATATGAGCTATTAACAGTATAAATATTAATATAAATTCATAAATAGGTTTATGAATATACTGTATATAGGTGTACATAAATAATCTATCCCCAGTAGCTTGGGTAAATATGAACTGTCAATCCACAGTATATAGAATGTATACAAACATTATATATGGCCTATATATACTGTATAGAGTATGTACAGTAGACTGATATGCCTATTTTTATGTACAGTTTTGTTATAAGTGTTGACAGTAAGTAAGTAAGTACAGTTAAGCCGCCTCGGGAACCAGCGGTTCGCGAGCCATATGTCAAGACAGGATCCTATCTCCTGTTTCCTTAGTGTGTGGCAACTTGAGGTTCAAGTATACCCCCTGGACATGTTGCTAGTATGTCGCAGGGATTCAACCCTTGATGCTGAGTGCCAAGCAGGGAGGCTTTGGGTCCCATTTTCATAGTCTTTGGTATGACCTGGCCGGAGAAACGAACCCCGACCTCCCAATCTCAGGGTGGACACTCTAACCACAAGGCCACTAAACTGGTGAGTAAAATAAAAAACTATATTCTGTATTTTTCAATAATGTCTCTGACTAAAATGTACCAAAACGTGTTACATGTGCCATTCAATGGTATCTACTACCAACAGAATTACAGTATTAACATCATGGAACATTAGGTTCTCCATCCGAACGTCAAATTTAACTCAATTAGTTATCTCAACACACAGTTAACATGTTCAGCAGTAATGTGATTCTGTATTATGACATTCTATAGCTTGGCGAACTAAAGGACATATAGTATGATTATGGTATGTGCATGATTGCATTGTAAATAGGTACAGAAAAACAGCAGTGAATAAGTAAATATGAACAATAGACAGACCTCCCATAATGACTCACTTATTATTATCCTTACATTACATTAAATTATCCTACTTATTACATGGCAACTTACGAACAAAATACATAATTTGACACAAACTATTGATTAAAAAAACGATTTCATTAGCTAACAAGCTTCTGTTTCCATAGCAATGTAGACAGAAGCAGAACAGCAGTCTGCTATTCAGACTGAAGAATACCTTGAATGGCCAATCTGAATTGATAATTCAACAAAACTATATAATAACTTTGTAAAGTGGCTAGTACTGTAGAAGCGTTGAGAAGGGAAAAAATTAAGGTGAGTCTGCTATACATATAGAGTAGTACAGTATGGTAGATCATGGCTGGCTCTATGGATAGGGCTGTCACGATTACAAATTTAAGTTGACGATTAATTGTCACTCAAATAATTGCGATTAACGATTTAATTGTGTGTTTGGCATTGAACATTGGCACATATGAAGCCTTTTAGTCTTCGTAATGAAAAAATATTGACATATTTGATCATTTTTATACATCTACAAGCTTACAACGCGCCACTTCGTGACGCGAAGCTTATAGATATGCTATTTCAGCTTTTTTGATATTTGAAAATGTGAGAAAACCTTTCAACATGGAAACGATTATGACGATTATGCAAAAAGAATTGCGATTATCTCAAATAATTGCGATTAGACGATTATGTAATCATTATGACAGGCCTGTCTATGGATTATTAACATAAAGGGCTATAAATGAGTCAGGGAGCTTGCATCCCACTATGGGATTGCAGAATGTCTTATGTAATCGTATTTGTGATGTAGGATATTCGTTGCTACTATTTCTGTTTTGTTTCTGTTGAGCTATTCAATTTTCCCTCACCGATAAGGATCAGTGTGAAAGTACAGCTTGCACATTCAAATGAGGTCTGCATGAGTCTAAATATTCTCACAGCACTGAAGTATAAATATATATATATATAAACATAGGAAAGATGAAGCCTTATCACTCTCTCCTGTTTCCATTCCTCTCTTGGCATTTTAGGTGATATAGACTAGCATGCTATTAAGCTTTTCCTACGTATAATATTGAACATCCAGTCATTAACTGCTCTTGGCGTTTATGGCTTCCTCATTGTAAGATGCTATTACATTTCATACAGTTAGTGTTTACATAGTGTCAAATAATTCTCTATATGAATGACAGTTTGAAGAAAGCATTGTATCAAAATGTATAAACATTTCCAATGGTTCTTTCAGTAAGATAAGTACTAGGTCATTGTTATTCATAATGTTTCACTACCGTGGAAAATTGGAAATTGTAAAATCTGAAAACTGAATCTGATGCACATGCTTTTCCGGACGAAGAGCACCATCTGCTGTTTAAAATGGAAAAAAATACCTAAAGTGTGATCTAATCAACCAGGCGCAAGGTGGCACTCTATGACTTGCAGTGCACATACAGTACATCATTTCCAAATGTTCCATCAAATATTTGGACATTTTTATGCTTTGCTCTGTGTAATGAGTAGAGTTGTCAAACTATTGTGATGCAACTATCCACGTTTGGAAAGACATTTAATATTATTTTGTATGGTAATATATTGCACATTTGAAATTGATCTTCTGGACACACATTTTCAGTCTAATATAGTTGAATAGGCATTCAGAGACAATGATAGAAAAGATTCCCTTTCGCAATATATGTCTCTCTCAATCTCTCTCTCTCTTTCACCCTCCCCCTCCCTCTCTCTCTCTCTCTCTCTCTCTCTCCATGTTGATGCTGAGGGAACGTAAGACATGCCTGAGATGTTAGCTGGTATTGCGTTTCATTGCCACCATGCACGTTTATGTCCCTTGGTTTCCAAGAGAAAGCACAGCCAGAGTTGGCAGGGTGAATGGTGGCGGGGGGTATAGGAAGGGTGACAGAACAGCCCAGCCACAGCACACCACTCTGGTGCTTCACAGGACACTGTGTTCTGGGTAAGGGGGGGTAGTGCTCCATTTTAAACGGTCAATCTTGTCCGGCTGCCAAACAAACCCAATACCACACAGGTCACACTACTCTACCTGATACCGTGACAAGCACAGACTACTTATTTTGGTCAGGATAATATGTTGTTAATAATTTAATTTTTTATGTAAAGTGTGTTGGCATTATATTGGACTTTTTTGCATGCTCTGTATCTTGGTGGCATTGCAAGCATTAATAGTCAAAACATTAGTCCATTCTCATCACATATTTTGTGGTTACTAAGAGAACTTATGTTTAAACTTTTATTTGGGTGACAAACCATTTACCTTCAAATTCTGCCCACTGCCAGAAGGAGCTGTCTATTTTAACTCTGTAAAGTAAGTCACTATACTGTATATTCCAACAGTAAGGTCAATCAGGACACACACACAAGCATGCATGCACACACACACACACACACACACACACACACACACACACACACACACACACACACACACACACATGCACGCACGCGCGCACACACGCGCACACACACAATTAACTGCATCAACATGATCACCTTCTTGGCCATCTTAGTGTTCATGTGTGTGGACTTGTTTCAGTGTTTCTCAACATCCTGATAATTCTGCTGTCACATTAAGTAAACAACATTTCAATCATGCACTAAGAGACAGGGAAAAGATTCCTCAGCTGCCACCTGGTGCACTGAAGCCGTGGGTTCATGACACATAAATTGGCAGAGAAGTTGAGAGTAGGCGGGCAGACTTTAGGCTGTCATAACACCATCGCTCGAGTTGCACTGTAACGCGTCTGATATTAACATGATCTTTGGTTTATGTAATGAGCCCCACCACTGAGGCCTGTTTATATCTGGGGCTTAATGACCTCAAACACAGCCCTAATAAGCTACCAGGCTTGTAGGGATTATCTGATGTGATGCAGCACATATTTTTCATTGGATATGAACTCTGACGGTGCGTCACATTTAGGCTTGTATTTCCATTCATCCTTGAAGTCAGAGTAGCATACCTGCAGCCTGAATGGAAAAAATATATTCTATTTCTTCCATGATGAACATGCAACTAAAGATGAGTTGAATGACCCACATTGTCAGAATTGCCACACTGTCATCTCTTGGCACCCCAGGACAGGTGTGTCTCCCTCGCTCTCCCCTGTGTGAATGATTCCCATCTGTTACTGCCATGTCAGGGTCACCTGTCCTTTCCCCCTCTGCAGCCTCTTGCAAATGAACTTTGAAGTAAATGCAAATCCAGCATGTCACCTCCCTATTCATCAACTACTTCAAATATTGAAGGTCAGGCATTGTGCCTTAATTCTCGTCCAAATTAGAGAAGAGAGCGGTGTCAAAGCTGGTGGCGTGACTTGTCGTGTAACTTGAGCTGAATGGTTGCCCCCCCGAACTCCCATCCCATCCTCCTGCTAACCCCCATCCTTCTCTGGTTCCTGGCTGCACCCGCGAGCCCAGCCTTGGCCCTCAGTGACTGCAGTGAGGTGAGTGCTGGGCTATTTTAAGTCGGGTCTTTGTAGGCAGTGCCCCCTTTGTCAACAACGTGTTTCATGGTTGCCTTAACAAAGCTGGATGCCTCATCAGCTTCACCCACCCCCCCTTGATCTACAAAGACAGCATGAGTTGGCACAGTCCTGCAAGCTTATCTCAAGTGTCCTTTTTGTCCAGCCCAAGTGGTGTACTTGAAAACGACATTCCTTTAATGCCTGCGGACTCGCAGCAGAATCTATTGTTTTTCCATAAATGTTTTAACAAGTTACCCCAGCTATTTTGTAATTTTAAGAAATGTTTGATGTGTGGTTTTATCTTAGGAGTTGATTTGAAGCCCATACACCTTAGTAAATCATACATATTTTGATAGGTTTATAGGGGACATGGGTTATGCTCACATTACAAGTCCTAGGTTAAAATTGTGCTCCAACTGTCTTAACTGTGTATGAGAAAGTATACACAGAGACTCTCATTGGATGTGTTTGTCAGTGCAGAGACACACCATGAATCACCCTTGACACCCGTCTCCTGTTTCAGTAGTCCTTAGCCAGGAACCACAAGCTTCCTCACTTTTCCCACTGACTAGGTGCTAGTTACAGGTATTCAGCAGATAAGGGGAACCAGCGAGGAGGGAACTTCCCTTGAAACACTGCATGCATTAACAGCAGCCAGGTGCCCTATAGGGCATAGCAGTGGCGGCCATTTTGTGGTGCCACAGATCAAAAGCCCATTAACTTTTCCCATAGAGATTTCCAAAAATATTTATATGAATTATTTTAAGCCTGGAACCAAGCCATCCAGGCTCCTGGTGTATTATGACCATAAAACATTTGATTCTGTGCAAAAAAAGAAAAAGAAAACCGCAAAAAAGGGTAGTGCCAGTAACAGTGGAGTAACATTCAATCCTGAAAAGGTTATGATGGTCATTATTTCATATGCCCTCTTGTCTTGTCAACACCACACAACTGTTTGTGTGACATTTTACTCAATTGTTATCCTGAGTTGCCCCTAAAAATAAAACACCCAACAATGCCTCCCCCTGCATCACTTTTTCTGAACACTTGCTTTGTCCATTCTATGATGTGCAGCAGGACTAGTCTGACTGCAGCAATCAGTATCTACATATTGACACGCAAAGAACTAGGTGAGCGGGCAATGTTGCACTTTAGTTTCCACACTGAGGAGGCACTGTGTGTACACTGGCCATTCTGACACTTGGCAGGCAGGCGACAGTGGAGGGCTTAAGATTTAAAGGATCTCAAATGTCTCACAGGCAGCCCACAAGCTGCACCGCACAAGTCCAGCCCCCAATACTTGGCCCCTGCTGACGTAAGCCGGCCGGTTTACATTTAGAGAGACTGGCTTACCCCATTCTTAATACCATTTCTAGTGAGAAGAGTGACAGGTGCCGGTGAAAGAGGGTGAGAGGAACAGAGGCAATCCCATAACCAGATGACCACTTAGTCAGAGCTCAGAGGTGCTACTAGGGCTTTACCTTTCCTGACGAGAGATTTACCTTCTGTGTTGCCGGCCTGTGGATTTTGGATTTTTGTCTTATGTGAAGTGTTTTTTCTTCTTTTTTTTTGTGGGGTAAATAGTTTGCTTTTCTCTTTGCTGTAGCATTTTTTTGTAGCTCATCTGTGTGCACTGAAGGGTAGAACTGGCTAAATTCAAAAAACGGCCTCGCGAACGTGGACGGTCCTATTCTTGTTACTGCTCAGTGTCCTTAAGTGATCCTGTCTCACCTAGCGCCTTGAGTTCCAAGATGTTGCATTGCTCTTCGACCAAAGGCACAATGGGTGACCAGAAAGATGTCAACAGTGGGAGCTTTGACCTAATCCAAAATCACATTGAATCTCTGAGCGGCAAGATGGACAGGCTCATCAACATCCAAGAGAAGGTCCTCAACCGACTAGATGGACTGTCTCAAGACATTGGTGACATCGAACAGGATATGGAGACTATCAGGGTGGACAAAGAGGAGATCCACATCACGCCCAGTGTGACAAACCCACCACAGACTCTCATGAGGGGGGAGGTGAAGTTGCTTTGTCAGGAGATGAGCTCCATCATGTCCGCTGTGAACCAGCGCTCAGAGCAGCAAGCTCAGAAACTTGAAGGGATGGAGAAACTGGTTCTCAACATGCAGCAAATGATCAGCTTCATTGGGGAGACGGTGAAAAGCTCCCGGATCATGGAGCTAATGTTCAAAGGTCCCGCAGCCAGAAAGGCCTCCAGGCCTAAAGACAAAAAGGGCAAAGTAGCCATCAAGAGACAATCATCTGCAGATGCGATAGCCAAGAAAGCTGACAAGGTGAAACTCCAAAATTATCTCTGTTCCAAGTGTTTGAATACAGCCCATGTGGATTATGTCCTATGTTTTGTACAGGGAAGCGCTTCCGGGGAAATATACTTGGGTTTTTATTTACAGTCCAAGATATGGAGTGACAGGTTCTCAATGCTGAGTTGAAATCCTTAGCTCTTATTTTGTATCTTAACATTCTTGGCAATGAATATGAAAATGATCACAGCAGCAAAGCTGACCACTCAAGTAGAGTTCTCTTACTAAGAAAAGTGCCTTGGCTCATGCCTGTAACTCTCCGTAGACGGGGGTAAAATGTGACCTATCGACTGTGACCAATGGCTCTTTTTTAGGGACAGAGGAAAGGGCCATTTGCATAGCTTCAAATTGATTCAGTTTTGCAGCTCATGCCTATAGGACCATACCAGTTTGTTTGCATTTTTAGCCCATGAACTACAAGTCAGAAGATTACCGTTGGTATTCCTTCCTTCCTTCCAGGAAGCCACAGGTTTACATTCATTTCGGTACTGAAAATATAGTTGCAGAGGCTTGAGATAGGTAATTCAACGCAGTGCACTTTATGTCGCCTTCATTTTTGGCAAAGTTACAATGCATTTTAGCTGAATTTGAAATGTGCTTATGAAATTCTTATGGTGACATGAAGAAGCAGATAATTTCATGTTGAAATTATGAACCTAAAAAAAATTGGTAAATCCTAAACCAAAAACTCAAAAAACCTGTGGTTTGTAAAAGTGTAATCATTAATGTAAAGTACAGTACATGACTTGTAGTCCATGGGCCTAAACCTGCAAACCACTGGTATGATCCTTTAAGGGTTGAGCACCGTAAGAAAAGACTACCGTAATAATTGTTTGTGCAGCAGCGCCAAATACTCCTGTCACACCTATTCCATTTTAACTCCTGTTTGTATATGTTGCACACCCTTCACACGCGATGTGGCATCCAAGCCATGAGGCATGCTTAGAGTCCCCATGGAGATCATGAAAGGGCCGGTGTGAGGCTAGGGATGGAATGTGGGTGGCCATGTTTAGAAATGCCACTTTCGGAGTTCAGCTGTAGTGTTGTTTGTGAGCTAAAAGGGCCTTAAACCCACCTGCTAGTAAGGAGTCAAGTGTCAACAGCTTGTGATGACTCAGTCTTTCTCTCTGCCTTTCTCTTTCTTTGCGTGACTGATTTCAACTATCCACATTTCACATCTATTGTGTGCTTCATTTCAATCTACACAGTAAAATCCAGAGTGTTAAAGTCCTATACTTTGCTGTAAGCCGGTGTCGCGCAAAAATACCACAACCTACAAGCTCACAACACATTGCGACACGTTGTGCGCTTGTAGATATTTGCTATTTGCTTTTTTTTTTATCATTGAAAATCTTTGAAAGTTGACCCTTCTGATTTAAATGAACACTTAAGATTTTACTGTATACTGTACTGTAGGTATCCACCTCTGTCAGCACTTTTGCCTGGATCTCTCTGCAGAAGAAGCTATACATTAGCGTTTATTGGAGGTCCTGCCATGAAAAGTGTGAATCTAACGTTGACATGGTGTTCAGATGTAGCTACTAGCTAGTAATATACTGGAGGTGTCTCCCATGTGTACAGTTTAGAGAGGAATGTTTTGATCGGTGAATAGCTTCAGATGTATGGTCTTTTGTAAGGAATTAAACCATTTGTTCTTAAAGGGATAGTTCACCCAATTAGTCACCCCATGGAGACTTGAATTCATGCATATTTCTTTGTTTTTGTCACATTCCTAAGCCAATAATTTGATGACTAGCGGACCGGTAGGCAGCGGTTCCGGTAGGAGACACTAAGGGGACTCTTTGTCTCTCCTACCGGAACCACTGCCGGTCATCAAATTATTGGCTTAGGAATGCAAAAAAAAAAAGAAAATCACACCCTGTGTGAAGCTAGCGGCGCCTTTGATACATTTTGTCATCGATATGTGTTTATAATGTGTTTATAGCCATGTGTCACGTGAAGCTTGACCAATCACTTTGTTGACGGGTCTGACCAATCAGAACGTTGACGGGTCTGACCAATCAGAACGTTGACGGTGAACACGGACAGTCAGGTATAGAGCAGGATCCGGTAAGCTCCGCTAAAAAATGACGGGTCTGACCAATCAGAACGTTGACAGGTCTGACCAATCAGAACGTTGACGGTGAACACGGACAAAGTCAGGTATAGAGCAGGATCCGCTCTATACCTTTAGGTATAGAGCGGCTAGCGCCGCTAAAAATACCCTTTAATTCAAGTCTCCATGGGGTGACTAATCGATAGAGAAAAAGTCATTTTGCGGGTGAACTATCCCTTTAAGGCTAAAAGGCATTTCTTGAGGGTAAAGTGGTATTAATTTAAAATTATACACGCACCAAACGTTGTCATCCTGCCCTCTATTGTGAAGATGTGAACAATAGCTAGAAGGGGGCTCTGTGAAGGTCAGTTGGTACTCTGGCACTGGCCTATTAAGCTATACTTAAAGATACCTCCAGTATCTTTAGTATCAAGCCTGATATCAACACACTCCATCATTCACATAGCTGCATATGTCAGAGTGGTATCCCCTTCCCTGGCAAGGCTCTACAGCCTGCAAGCATCAAGTACAATTTAGTGTGGCTGAGACGTCAAGAAAGATATGTAATAGCAACATTTTGAATCATGCTGAATTATCAGACAAAAAGCTTGTGGCCATGTTATTTCCATGCACTTTATGATTGCATACAGTAGTAATGTGATGGCTTCTCGGATTTCAAGGAATTTGTGTTGCGTTAGAAGCGCCGTCAAGGGGCAGCCCCATCTCTCTCTGCCTCCAGAGGTGTGAGATGTCTACAGAGCGACATCTGTTATTTTAGCTGCCACGCAGCCCCAAGCTCCCATCCAGGGATTTGCCCTCCAGAAAGCACTAAAGGGCTTGATATACTTTGTTGTGTGCAGAGCACCGGCAGGCAGCTAAGTATAAATCACCCATAACTGCTGTTACTGTGGAAACTCCAGTCCATACTCAAAACATCGCCCCTGCCTCTCCACAAACCTGTGTTTACCACACAACAACATTCAGAGAGCTAATGCGAGACTCCATGAGTTCAAGAGAGCTTTTTCCATGTTGACCTACTCATATAAGGTTCTGTTCAATGAGTCCTGCTCAGCTCTGCTTTCAAAAGTTGAATAACCGCGTATGTTCTATTGCGATATTTTCCGTTCAGGGTCAGCATTGCATTCCACTGCTGAGTGTGACAAGTGATAAGCTATAAATTCACAGCCTTGCACCAGTCTGTCTATCCATCTGCTATGAATAATCAAAGGCATGCCATGATAGTCCAAGTTAGTCTGTGCATGGAGAACAGGGCAGACACCATTCTGTGCAAGATAACAGCGACGTTGCCCTTGATTATCTCCTTTGTAATTGTATCCATGTGTTCATTCCATTGTCAATCTAGTTAACATCATATTTTCTTCATTTTCCATTTGTTTCTAACAACCTCATCATTCATTGTTGTCTATAATGTCAAATAACTGTCCCATCATCTCATGTGCATGGCTCAAACACTACCAAGCATTGCCATCTGTCTCTTTAACAGAAACCTACCTCTACTAAAGCCAAAGGGACTCAAGAGATAAGTTCTGCATGTGAGCCCAGTACTCCAGAGCCTTCTCACAAGATAAAACACCATGGACCAAAGCCTTTCCTCTCCTCCCGTAAACGTGGAACCGTTGTAGGTTTCTCGCTCACACTGATACCTTTAATGGATTTTGTCTGTTCATGTACCCTTTGTATTCGTGTACCGTGTCCTGTGCTGATCGTATCCCTTCTCAGGTTGGTCTCAAATTCCCCAAAACATCTTTAGTTGTTGTTGTTTTGTTTTTTTAATCTCAAAGGGATACCATTACTTTTTTGGATTTATAATTTTTCTTCACCAGAAACATTGTCAAAATGGTTTCCATATTTGAACTTCAATCCTGCCCCAAAATGGTTTGTTAGTGATGGTGAAGAAAAATGACCAACTATAATTCAAAACATCAAAGTAATGCATCCTGACAGAAAGAGTTCTCAATTCTCATTGTCATTTGACTTTGACTTCATACCTCGCCATTGTATTTGTCTTCATCGCACTTTTCCCGTCTGTCATTTTGTGTATTTCACAGCTGAAAGAACATAAGGGCAAAGAGGGGAAAGAGAAGCCCTGTTTGAGCCTCAAGGGCCTGAAAGCTCAAAAGAAGAAGCCGCCAGATGCAGCAGGTGATTTCATGATGCCATAACGAGCTCAATGTACACCAGTGATTCTCGACCTTTTAAACTTCAAAGACCCCAAGTTTGATATGCATGAGGCGACTCACCCCCAGTTCAATTTTTATCTCTGGGACCGCAATCTACATTGTAAATTCCTCAGTGATCATGAGTGTACAAATGGGATCAAATGGAAGTTTCTTTTTGTGATTTTGATTATGTGCTTTGTGATTTGAGGATGTTTATTGAGTCATTGCAGACAGATTGACCACACACACACATGCACGCACACGCACACACACCCACACCCACACACACACAGCCTCTTTACAAGTTTTGCATTTGCTTTGTAATTCAAGTAAAAGCTGTAAAATGTCAGGGTGATATGCTAGACAACCCTTTGCATTCCAGTTTTCACACAAGGGGATTCACTAAGTGTCACTTAACATGTCCGTACAATCAGCAAGTTACAGTCACCAGTGGAGCTGGTTGGGGAAGACTAAAGCCTGTTCGGTAACACTTTACTTGAAGGTCGGGTCTATAATGCATTAGATACAACCTTAATATAAAGTCTTACCCATTGTTATTCTGTTTGGACATTTGTAGACGTCTCCCTGAAGAAGCAAATATTGCTCTTGGAGGAAGTGCAGAAGCTCAACAGGGAGAATGAAGGGAAATCTGAGCAACAGGTCCCCTCTGAACATCTGGATTTGGAGGCTGGAGGGGCCCCTGAGGAGCCACAGCTCGGGTCCCCCAGCCCCAACTTACTGGACTTAAACCTTGAAGACACGAAGGCTCCTGAGCCTGAGAAGCAAGACTTGCCAGAGGTGGATAGTGTGAAAGAGGTGACTGAGGTTGTAACGGAGACAGAATCCAAGCTTGAAGAAGAGGATGTGATAAAGGTGAAAGAGGAGGTTCTGCTGGAAGAGCAGAAGGAAAAAGAGAAAGCATCACCAGAAACATCATCCATAGAACTCCCTTCTTCTGAGGATTCTGAAAAAGGGCCTATTGCAAGGTAACTTCTTATCCTCAACAGCGAAAGTTATTAAGCTCATTCCTTCTTTTTATTTTACTGTCCTTCTACTATTCCAGTATAGCCTACTGTATTAAAGCCTGATGCTCTCAGGCTTTAATACAAGCCTGCACCAAAAATGTGCGTGCACAACTAAGTATAATTCTGGCTTTAGTATATAAGTGAGTTATGAATGAGCTACATATACAGAAATACAGTGCTATTGCAAAAAAGTATGCTGTTGATGTACGCAAACTCATTACAGCACATACACCCCTGTTCGGCTCCTCTGTTACACACAGCGAGTTCGAAGTCAATCGGCCGAACAGTTCTCACAAAGGACAGAAAAACACATGCACGCACGCACACATGCACGCCCACACACACACACACACACACACAAACAAACAAACAAACAAACAAACCCTTGTTCCTTTGTAGCAGCAGTGATGACCACAAAGGTACCTCCTCACCTGCGTTGGCAAAACATGTCCAGATAGCAGAGGGGAGCCATGTGACTGTGGAAGGCAGCGGAGTGGAGGACCACGAGAAGAGCAAAGAGGAGGAGGGAGAAGAGGAGAAGGAGGGAGGAGAAGGAGAGGAAGGCTGGGGCATCTTCATGGCGGATGGCATCCAATTCCAGCTAAAGGAGCTACGAGAAAGGGTGGAGAAAGGGAGGAAGGAGCCACAGGAGGAGAAAGAGGATGAGGATGAGGATGATGAACCTGAGGAGCGTTACTTCATTGGTGAGTTTGAACATACAGTATATGTTGGTCATGGAAATGTACTGTAAATCATTTCTTACAGGCTATACTTGTGTTGAGGCAAGCCAGGAGGATTATTAGGGGTAACCGGAAGACTGGCCACAAAACACACTCGCCCCCATTTCTTTTGAGGACCGCTCGCCCCCAGCGGTTCTTGTATTCTTATATATGTTTTACCGAGGTTAAGGTTAGGAATAAGGTTAGGTTTAGGCATAGTTTTACTGGGGTTAAGATTAGGATTAAGGTTAGGTTTAGTCATAGATTTACAGAGGTTAAGTTTAGGAATAAGGTTAGGTTTAGGCATAGTTTTGCTGAGGTTACGTTTAGGAATACCTGGTGGCGACCATTCCGAGGTTGCCGGATTTGACGCGGGGCAAGCGTGTTTTGGGGCGAGCGTGTTTTGGGGCGAGCGTTGTTGTATTCTTATTAGGGATTACAGATGGAGTGGTTGCAGGCAGAACAATCATGAAATACTAAACTACTAACTGAAGCCAGATTATTATTAAAATAGGCCATTATTATTGTCCTATTCTCATGTAGACGATAGCCTTCCTCCAGAAGCTCCGTTTAGTCACCGGATTGTGATGGCCAAGCCCAACCAGATCAACAACTTTTACAGCATCAATCGGCAAGAGGTCATAGGAGGGTAAGTACTCAACTGCAGCCCAGAGAGACAGTAGCATAGTGTATATCGTCTCTGTCGGGTGGAAACCACCTAGAAGCAGTTTCTATGTGGAAACCTCAAATGTCCAAAACGGTTATTTTCAGGATTCAAATTCAAAAACAGCAAAAGTAGATCAAAACGCGTCGCCTCGCGCCGTGTTTCGAGCTTGTATATCTGCTACTTTTGATGCTTTTGTGTGACGCTGTCGTATACTCAAGTAGAGCATTAATTTCTGAAAAAACACAAGAAGTTTCTGCCCAACAGCGACGATATTCTGGTGTGATAGAATAATCCGGAAGCTCCCAATACAGATTTCTATACTCAATTCATTAAAACAGCCAGCAGTCAACAGCAGCACAAATGTAATCGCACACAATCAGCTTCAACAAATAGCAGATGTATATGCTCACATTACATTGTACCGTGATGCATTGTGAGCTTGTGCATCTGCTATTTTAGCTATTCATCATACAACCTTAAACTACAGTATAAGACTTAAGTGGTTAATGTTGTTAACACAACATTGTGTCCATAATATAGACACAATGTTGTCAATAAAGTTGCTTAATTGAGAAACTACACATGTTCTTGCTGCTATCTGTTTAAAAAAAATGGTGTCTAAGAATTTATATTGTGTCCAGACTTCAGTATCACAGCAAATTAAGGATATTAACCTCCATAGCGTTGAAATAAATCTAAACGTAGAGGTGATGGTTGACCAGACAGTAGGTCAAAGACAGAAGGGGTTTCTCAATTCTTCAGAAAGCCTAATTACATAAAAGCCCCCCCCCCCCCCCATCTCTCGTCTGGTTCATAGCTTTAGAGTCACGACAGTTATTTTTACTTGTGGACTGTGAGGTATGTGAAACCATATCCTTTCTGCCAGCTGGTAGCTAATCGCTAAGTGTTAATCCAAATCTTCAAAGAGGAGAGGGGGAATACTACAGTACTTTTATGTAACATAAATATTGATTATGTCCGACAATATGACTCCTAAAAATTCTCTGTTTGAAAATAATTGGTTTATCGACTGGCAGAATAATTACAAACTGCTTCTATCACCATTAAATGGTGTTTTGTTGGTGGATTATCTAAGTGTGCCACACTGTAGGATTTGTGACTTCTAGGTGTGAGAGTTGGCAATGCAAAGTTTGACCTTTACATTAGATTATGGTTCCACTGAAAGGGTAGCGGCACCCTCAACAGGTGTGCTTCAGACCCCGGCACTTGAGGACAGGCCAGGGTACTAATCTTTTTTTTCTTTCCAAGGGGTCGCTTTGGCCAGGTGCACAAATGTGTTGAGAACTCCTCGGGACTTACCTTCGCAGCAAAAATCATCAAAGCCAGAACTTTAAAAGAAAAGGTATATACAGTAGAAATTTTCTGTTTTCACCCTACAGTACATTATAGGTAGGGTAAGTGATTATTTGGGGTTACAACTAAAGGTTTTTTGTTTATAGGCTAAAACTATATTCTGATTATTGCATTTTATAAGTGTGACCAAAAAGAGTAGATTGTCTATTTTCAGTACTCAGTATAACTCAGGCTTTAGTGTGTGGGTTAAAATATAAGGTAAAAATGGCAACTATAAAATTGCCTTCCTAAAATGTTGATGTCCTCACAAGTATAGTAATACCAACTTGTGTCTTTGCTAGGAAGTGGTGAAGAATGAAATCCATGTCATGAACCAATTGGCTCATGCGTCCCTGATCCAGCTCTACGCTGCCTACGAGTCAAGAAATGATATCATCCTTGTACTTGAATAGTACGTTCCTACATTTTATACGGCTGAACTTAAGTACTAGACCATAACAGAAATACTTAACTCTCTGACATGCTTATCTAATGTGTGTGACTCCAGCGTCGATGGAGGAGAGCTGTTTGACCGGATCATCGATGAGAACTACACCCTGAAGGAGTTGGACACCGTGATGTTCATCCGACAGATCTGTGAGGGGCTGCAGCACATGCACAAGATGTACATCCTCCATCTAGACCTGAAGGTACATTAGAAACAGTGGTGGAAAAAGTACTCACATTCTTTACTTAAGTAAAAGTATCAATACTGCAATGTAGAAGTACTCTGCTACAAGTAAAAGTTCCTTAATAAAGAATTTACCTGAGTAAAGTTTCACTCACAAGTTTTCAAATGTATAAAATGTAAAACAATCTTTTGAAAATAGCAGATTTACAAGCTCACAATGCGTCCCGAGCTTGTAGATCGGCTATTTTCAAATAGCCGAAATGTATAGGGCTGAAGTGGGTAATGCATGTTTTGTAATAATAATCAAAATCTACAAAGTAAGTAGTAACTAAAATGTTCAAATAATTGTAGTGGAGTAAAAGTATAATATTTGCCTCTGAGATGTGGTGGAGTAGAAGTAAAAGTACTTAAAATTGGAAATACTCCAGTAAAGTACAGTACTTGAGTAAATGTAATGTTACTTTACACCACTGAATGTAGACCTGAAGGTTCATCAGTAAAAATGGATCAGACTCCAGATGCATTTCTTTGTTGTAGATTCCTGAACAGAAATCAGAATAAATAAAAAGTTGAATATTAAGGGTTTCATTTGTTTTGTTTTCTATTTCAGCCTGAGAACATTCTGTGCGTGAGCAGGGCCACAAACAAGGTCAAGATCATTGACTTTGGTCTTGCCAGAGTGTAAGTTTGGTATCCACATCAGTTCTGCTACCTACAGGACAGTACAATACAGATACTGTATGTGTTGTCTATCCCGGATAGGGCCTTTAACCACTTAAACCCTCTAGACATAGTGAAACAGATCTGAGTTGGCTGTACTTGGACCACTTTTTTCCCCCATCTACACCAAATCTTAACATGACACATCGTGAGCTTGTAGGTCAGCTATTTTTCGCCAATATGCCAGAATATGGATGCCGGGGTTCAAGCGGTTAACATTTGGATTCATAATATACCTAAAGTTGAATGTAATAGAACGGAGATTGTATTGGCCATGTGTCTAAAGTTGCATTTGTCTTTACCGTGGTTGATGTCACAAGTAGCAATACCACAACAGAGCTTCAAACACAGCATTCCAGTCTACATTCATATAAGAAACATAGAATTTACATTGGTGAGAATCTCTGTTTAGTTTTGTAATTATTCATTTTAGGATGAGTATTGTAAACTGAAAAATGACAAATGATTTCTCCATGTACGTAGATATAAACCAAAGGAGAAGTTAAAAGTGAACTTTGGCACTCCAGAGTTCCTGGCCCCTGAAGTCATCAACTATGAGTATGTGTCATTCAACACCGACATGTGGAGCCTTGGAGTCATTGCCTACATGCTGTAAGTACTGTACACAAGACAGGGGTTCTCAAGCTTTTCCCCAAATTAATTATGTATTGCGGACCCCCATCTGAAAATATCTTTGTGCCAGGGACCCCCATACAAGATGGCTATTCAAAAATAGCAGATATACAAGCTCATAGCACGGCACCGAGTGCCACGCTATGAGCTTGTAGATCTGCTATTTTTTTTAAATCGTGAAAATGTGTGCTAATCTTTGAATATATATATTTTTTAAAGCGAACGTAAATATTTTGTTCCAGGGACCTCCAGAAGCAAAGATTTGAGTTATAAATATATATATTCAAAGATTTGCAGAAATGTTCAAGCCAAAGTACAAAATAATGGTTATAGCTCAAATCTAAAATGACATAGATGTGTTCCCGGATTGAATGGGTTAAAATAGCAGGTCTGCAAGCTCACAATCACATTTTTATGCTATATAATATAATCTAACATGCAGAGTCCTGCCCCAAGCTTAGGCAAAAAATATGAGCAAAGAACACGCAATCACAGTGACATCATGACATCACAGAAAATCCTGCTATGTACAGTACACACACACACACACACACACACACACACACACAGTGTACAGTACAGACATGCATCCGCTAATGTTCACCTGCTCTTTCCTCATAGTCTAAGTGGTCTATGTCCCTTCCTCGGTGACGATGACACTCAGACACTGAACAACATCTTGAAGTGTAGTTGGGGCTTTGAGGAAGAGGAGTTCATTGAGACATCTGAAGAGGCCAAGGACTTCATCAGAAAGCTTCTCGTCACTAATAAAAGGTATTGATTCATTGTCCTTCAGTCTCTCCATCTGTCTTTTGAGTTTTGATAATTAACCATTTAAACCATTTGAAGTCCCCCAGGGGTCTATGCTGTCGAGGCCTCCTAGTTTTTCCTAGCTCACATCACATCATGTGTCGTCTGTTTTCGCTGAATGTTCGCCCCAGACTTAGGGACTCTAGGGTTCATGTGGTTAATAATAATAACAACAGTGCTGTTATTGACCTTGTTCACACGGTGGGCATTTTGCTCATACGTCATGCTGTTATTATGTTCATCTGCAGCTGGAGGATCGGGGCGTCGGAGGCTTTGAGACACCCTTGGCTTTCTGACCCAGTCCTTCATCACCGCCTGTATACAAGGGTACGGTACATCATCACTATACAGTACTAACTAACCACTTAAGCCCTACTTTCTTTTTGCTTTTTTCTACTAACTCTTTGTGAGCTTGTAGATATATTATATTTTTTAAATGTTCACCATTTAAAAAAGATTTCAAACATTTTCAAAATAGCTGATCTACAAGCTCAAGAAAGTTTCAAAAGTCTTTGTAATGACATGCCCAAAATAAGGACGTCAGGGTTAAGGTGGTTAATAGATCAAGAAACGACACACTCAACTTGACAATGATTATCGTGTTTTATGTGTGTTAATGTCCATTATTGTTTACTGTACTCCCAACAGAAAACGATGTGCAGATCACGGCGATCTTCATGTCTGCCCCCCTCCTAGGATAGCTGAGGTGGGTCTATCCTTTTATTATATGTCATTATCTTTTTTCTTATCTGTGTATTAGATTTTTTTGCATTAATAAATGAACAGAACACACAAAGATACACAAACAATAGTAACAGTATAAGATCTAAATTAAAATGATCATTTACACAGATACACATAAACACAAAAACACAAAACAACCCCCACCCCCAATACACAATAGGACATAGACAATACACAGCAAGAGAAAAAACACTAAGTACAAAAGCCGTTTTATGTGGTAAACGAGTTGAGACATCTTTCACTACAGCAGAAAGAAATCGAGAGGAGGACCTATTGCCTGGCCTCTACATAGTCAATAAAGGGCTGCCAAGTCCAATTTAAGGTGTTGCATAACGTCTCTGATCAACACAGCGAACGTGGGAGCCTGGGGCCTGTTTCCAGTTCAACAAAATTAACCTTTCGGGCGAAGTTACGGGTTACAAACCTTGCCGAGTTACAAACCTTGCTACTGTGGAGTTGGGCCTTCTGAGAGGACTGTTTTCTCCCGGCACCCCAAATACAGCCATCACTGGGTCACTCTCTACCTCATTTCCCAAGAGCTCTGATAGGGTTTTCAAAATAGATAAATACATTCGGGCAAAATATGTGCCCCAAAGTGGCAGGAAGGCCTTGCAACGCTCTCACAGGGGGTCCACATCGGGATACATTCTGGAGAGATGAAGACGATGCAACGGGTCCATTTGGTTCCATTTGGTTCCATTTGTATACTGTCAGAGTTATGGGGGTCCTTGAAATGTAAAAGTTTGAGAATCACTAATGTAACTCACTCACCCGACCTCACTACTGCACACCTGTCTGTCATTAGAGATCAGCATGTCATGTCAACCAACTGTCCACAAGGGGGAAGCAAATTTCCAAATTTGTGCAGTGCAGCAGAAGGAAAGTTGCAAGGCGTTGCTGTCGGGCAGAAACCTTGTATCTCCATTCCAACTTTTTATGTTTTTTTTTCATAAATTAATGCCATACTACTCCATCGTAAAACAATGTGATGCAAAAGTAGCAAAAATAGCCGACCTACAAGCTCCCAGTGAGCTTGTAGATCTGCTATTTTTGAAACTATTTGAAAGTGTAAGTGAAAGTGGCTAAGTGTGTCTAGATTTTATAAATATTGTACCAATGAACAGTATTAACAAGAGCTTGTGACTAAATCTACATTCGATCCATTGGAACACAGGTTTTTTTTCCATTTCCTGAAAAGTAACAGTTTTGGACATAGAAGGTTTCCACCTGACTGCGACAAAGGTATAAAGTACAAGCGGTGGCCCTCAGAAGATTAATGTTCCTTTCCTATCTATACTGTTCATTCCAGAGCAGCACGCTGACCGGATGGCTCCAGCTGTAAAGTAACCACTTGGACCAACTCTGCTATACACATAGATTACCAGAGCTTTACCTGCTTGTGCACCTGTGACAATGACCCAACTGCTCCCAAATGATCTATTTCCTGTCCTATGATTCACTGTGTTACGCAAAAGCAAATATTGAAGGGTAAGTTGAAGGTAGGGTAAGTGATATTTTTTTGGTAAGAAAGTTAAAGCTCTATAATATATTCTGCTAGTAATCATTGGTATAAAGTGTTTTGTTCAGCATCTGGGGTCTCCCTGTCACTCCAGCTCTTTAATAAACACAAAATAGATTGTCAGGTGGGTTGCCAATTTCAGCCAATCAGAAGAAAGTACCCATTTATCAACTTTCATTTTATAGTGTACCTGTTCCAATTGTGTCTGCTCAATTCTTTGTACTTGTTAATCCTGTAACCTTGGATAAGCTTGGATAAAATTGGTATCCCGACCTGAAAATGCATGTTGTTAAGAGACAAGGAGACCCCTGTTACTGAACAAACACTTTATATCAATGATTGCTATCAGAATATAGAGCTGTTTAACAAGTATTTGAACAAACAACCAAAAATAACAATACGTCACTTACTGCACCTTTGAGAGGTAATGACAAAAGCATGTTTCGGATGATAGGGTTTAATTGGGGATATGTCCATAATCCATCGTATAATATCAAATCCATAGTTCTATCACTAGAGATACTATACAGAATGTTTGTATTGTTAGAGCCAAACCTGATTCTATGTGTCATGTATTGTGATATATTGGGAAAAGATATATTGCCCTTACATTTGTGACAAGATGACTTTGAAAGTTGAATGAGCACAGTGTTCTAACTGGTGTTTTCACATAATGTAGGTTTTATTTCTACACTTTGACTGTGCTCCACACGGTATCCTATGATTGTCTGCCACTCTCCCTTTAATTTTTGCCCATGTAAACTATACGTTTAGTAGTCATCAATGGCTAATGCCTGACTTTATACTTGTCGTGCACCAAAAATAGCTGATCTACAAGCTCACAATGCATCACAATGCGATGGGTTGTGAGCTTTAGGGATGGGGTAATATGTCATCATTATTGTGGCCAGAATAATTGCGATTAACAATATTATCGCGATGATCAAAATATGCTTAAAACTCTTAAAATGCCAGTTTTGTTAACCACTTGGACCCCAGCATCCATATTCTGGGAGGAACATTAGCCAGAAATTGCAGATCTACAAACTCACAAAGCTTGTAGATTCTATTTTTGGCAAAGAGATATAGGCAAATAGAACGCGGTCCAAGTACAGAGCCAACTCAGGTCCAGTATATAATGACGTACAATTTCACGGTGAATTAGAATCTCGGCGATATGATTATTGAGCTTGTAGATCGACTATTTTTGCTTAATGTATGAAGGCTACCGCACAAGTTGTTGTTTGAGTGAAACAATGCATGATGTATTGTTCTCTTTCAGCTTGACTGCCATTGTGATTTATCTTTGTTTTTGACAAGAGTTGTAAATAGGTTGTGATATGTAATACATATTTTGAAGCCCATGTGATTATGTTGAAGTGATGAAACAAAGTTAAGTTAGCTTTCAGATTTTCCAACATCTTTATGAAAGGAAGTCTATGGTTATGTATGGATTGAATGGATTTTAGGGTTATGGTTCATTTACATAAGCTGTAGTATGTGCACTTTATAGTTATTTATTTAAAGACGATACATCAAGCTAGAAATGTGATGTTGGAAAGGTGTGTATTCTTTCTTGTTTTTGTTTTTGTTTTTTTTCATTCGAACCATGTCCATGTGTGTATGAAAAAAAAGAAGAATATTTTTACTTCCTATTAAAATAATTCAAGTCTTATCAGTGATTGTACTGCTTTGCTTGGAAGAAAAAAAGTTAATTTCTGCGTACCTGCTGTACTGTAGGTTATATTTTACTTTAAGCCAAAACACCACATGTAAATTGCTAGATTTGTCCTGCAATATGGTTGTGTACTTTGTCATTCTAGCAGTAGATGGTTCTTCACTTTACATAATCTATGTTTTAATCTGCCTTCTGTGAAGGTGGCATAACTGAAGGTAATCATTGTTGCCAAGATTTGTGTTAGTTATTTTTACTAGATTTTTTGATTAGATTTCACATGGTCTCTATTTGGATTACATTCATGTGTGATTTTATTTTATTTTCCAACTCAGGATGAACTAAGAGCTGTTCAAGTCATAGAACTATTGAACATAACTAATATAATCATGAGTGAAAAGCATTTCACACAGTATTTTTGAAGTGTGTAGCATTAAAACAACTGAATATAATTCACTCCTCAGTGTAAGTTTCTTAAAATGTGTATTGTTCAATTCAGGTTGACAACATGATGAGACATGACACTGTATGAAGGGACTTATACCACTTGGCCACAAAGGAAACAAAACGTCATTCACAACATTCAAGAAATCCCATCTTCACATTTCATGTAATTTCATAAAACGTAAATTAGTTTTGTTGGTAAAACTTGCTTAAGGACTTTCAACCGGAAAGGACCGGAGGAAATGTACGGTCCAAACAATTGCAAAAAAAATCCAAAAAAAATCAAAAACAGCTAAATTAGCTGATCTACAAGCTCACAAGGCTTCGCATTGGTATGCATTGTGAGCTTTTAAATCAGCATTTAAAAAGAAAATAGGGCTTAAGAGGTTAATCATGATGAAAAATAAACAAATGCTCTCACTTATGAAAAAAAGTCTCACTTATGTTGGTTGTTGTGGATTAGCCTCAAACTTTGACCTCATAATACCCATAGGCAGAGCATTCTCCCTTTGCATTTTCTCACGATGGAAGCCCAGTCTGATAGTCAGATCTATCTATAGTCTAATTGGAATTAAAAGCACTACTACTTATTTGTAACTCTGCTCTTGTAGTCAATGGGTTCTATCTTTAGATATTTCATGGGTATTCTTGGCTGTGTCACAAGTTTAAAATGCTGGGCAACGTTAAACGACAGTAAAATTACACTGTGCGTACAACCAGTCAAAGATTTCACTTTGGTCTCTCAAAGCCAAATGTTAGTGGAAAATCAACCAAAATGCCCACAGGATACCCTCTATGTCTATGTAATCTATATTTAGGTCTTGGAGGACTCAAAATAAGCACTCTTCTTCTAATGGATGTGCAACATTCTTCATGAGTGTTTTACAGTAGTCTCTCTGACATGTCATAGCAAACACATGTTGTCTATTTTCTATTCAGCCTGTCTCCAAAAAAGACACCCCCCCCCCCCCCCCACACACACACGCATGCACCCACACATTCTCTTGCAGTAGATGAAAGCGCAGATGATTCCAGGAGCCTAATTGAGAGCAACTGAGGGAGCCAGTGTGTGCGATACAGTTTGTTCACCTGAGAAAATAAACTGAGAACCAGAGTGTGTGGGACGATGACGGTGATGGGTGGGATAGGGGGAATGGGGTTAGCTGAGCTATGCCGGAGGAGGGGGGGGGGGGGGTTAACAGGGGTCATAGGAAGGATTGAGAAACATGGAAAAGACAAGAGAAAGGGCAGGATCAGAGGAAACTGCAAAGCTGGCAAACTGTAAGTGAGTTTGTAAGTTGAGTTTTCAACTTACAAACTCATGTAAATTCAATCAAAGAAATAGTACAGTTTTTGATTGTATAGAAACAAATGAAAGACAAACCATTCAATCAGCATAACAGATAGGAAAAAGGAAAACACAAAACTGTTGCTTTTGAAATAAAATTGCTATATTTTATCTGACCCAAAACGAATCAAACAAATTCATATTTCAATTCAACTAAACCATTATTGGGGGCGCTGATGGCCTAGTGGTTATGGCGCACTGTACAATCCATGTCCAATAAAGGCAAAAAAAAATAAAAAATATCAAAAACTAAGCAATTGACGTTCAATATACAAATGAACAGAAAGAATTTAGGTATTAAAGTTTATCGAACACACTATTCACTGGTTAAAATGTCTTATTAGGATTACAATGTAGGCTTTAAAGAGACTCTTTCATGGCCAAAATAGAACCCATAGCCGCCTCACTTCCTGGAACTTTTATACTGGTACCTCTAGTATTTTCTGGAACTTTCCTACCAGTGACCACTTCCTGGAACTTTTTACATGTGCTGCTTTTTCCCTACACCCCCCCCCCCCCCCCCCCCTACGAACCATGAAAATGAATGGCTATATTAATCACAACAAAACCAAACCCCCCATAAACGACATTTAGGTGCTAGATATTCAACCATCTTTTTAACCAATACATTCCCTTTGTTATGTTTCTTTCAATACTCATACATGGACAGGAAATATACTCTTTCACACATTTATATGAGTGTCACAACCATACAGTACACATGCATTAATTAAATCTTAAGCTTATTAAGATTCACAGTTACAGCATCACTAGCACAATGTCTGCTAGTCTTACCCAATTGAGCCACCAGGAGACTCCATGAGCAACGGTTGGCTACTCTTTATATTCAAACAGCTTTAGGGGTCACTGGAATACTGTCTCAACTTATAAATACATGATCTAAAATGTAAAATGAACATATTATGTCAAAGAAAGAAAGAAAGAAAGAAAGAAAGAAATAAGGCCATGGTTGAACATATATTTCACATTGCTCCCTCCAGTTGGAAAGAAAATCTAATCTCCACAAATACTCCCTTAAACTGATGTACTGTATATCTACTATATCTCCTGTTACCTGGATTCCAACCTGGCACCATGTTCCATTACACTGATATGTAGGCTACTGTACCACACATGGAGAAATAACCATAAAATAATAATCAACCCAGTATGCTTATCACTTGTCACCATATCCAGCTAAATGTAGACTGCGGACATGATATCCTCAAAATATGGATTGATTTAATACATTGAAAAATATGCCTCCAGTTGCTCCAAAGATAATAAATTAATTAGTATGATCTGGCTTTTGTTGAATAATTCCTACACTATGGCGGCTTCTTCTGTTTGGTTGGGATCTGGGTAGTGGAAATCATACTTAAAATGTCTCCAACCAAGAAGGATGAGTTTCATCTGCCCTTAATTTCATAAGAAAGAAACATGCCTGCTGCTTTTTGCTTTGCTGCTAATATAAAAAAGAAAAAAAACCTCTCCATTATATTCAGTTGTTTTGATATGGTGAAAATTACTGCAGAGTCCATTGTTTGAAAATAAGAAACTTTTACCCATGTAAGAAAATGTGCAAGCACGCAAACATCAATTTACTTTCTCTCCTTATTTCCTGTTGAGAGCTGATAACTGTTTAGTCTAGTATTTGTTTATTTTCACACTTTATTTCATCAGACATGAGTTTCATGTCGGGAGTGGTTCAGAGAGAGTTCATACATTCCTGCATTGCAAACATCGGCTGAGTGAATCTGATTTAGCTAATAGCTATTACTCCCAACATGCAGTCGTTTGGCCAAACAGGTGAAACAGATTTTTTTTCTCTCTTTTTTTTTTGTTGCATTAGAGCCCGAGGGCAGAGAGGTAGATGCAGGCTCCAGCTTTATCCCTGGTCCATGGCCCAGGTTGGAATGGTGAGAAATTCAATTTAAGAAGAGAAAAGGCCTCCTAGACCCCCCCCCCCCCCCACCTCACCCACCCCAGCCCCAAGTCCCCTCCATCCACATCTCCAGGGGCGATCTCGAGGAGCCAAACCAAAACCAGATGGACTTATTGGGCCTAAAGATAACAAATAGTGCCTGAGTTCCTGTCAGTTAGGGACCACCGGAGCAAAGACACAAACGATAAAAAGAGCTCGCTGACATGTCTGCGTCTTCGTCCAAAGTTTATGAAAAATGGATGTATTTCTCATCACGTGTTGCAATATTGAAAAATCAGACCCGAACGGAAGAGAGCCGTTGAGAGAGAAACAGACGTATAGAGAGTTATAAAAAGGAGAGGTGGAGAGAGAAAGGAAAAATGAAAGACAGAGAGTGATGTGAGAGAGATGGAGGGAGAGGAAGAGAGATGGGGGGCCATGTTCTCTGAGTCAGTGATCTGCTGATGGTGGTTGGCAAGCTAATGGAGTGTTGGGTGGGGCGGGGGTTGAGGGGGCGTAAACTGGTTGCTCACCACTGAAGGTGTGTGTGTGTGTGGGGTGGTTATTATTTTGGCAGGGCAGTGAATGTTAAGCGATTGAAGGGGTGGGGAAGTTGGAGGGGGGGGGGGGGGGGGGGTTCTGAGACCAGGTGCCATCCTGGCTCTGAGACAGCCCCTGAATGGCAAACTCCATAGTTTTTGTCAGCTGATATGCCTAGGCAACACAAACACACACACACACGCACGCACGCACGCACGCACGCACACACACACACACACACACACACACACACACACACACACACACACTCATGGAGGGATTTGTTTTGATTGATTGAATACTTTATTAGTCAGAAACAAAAGGATAACTTGTTTCCATTGTGGGATGAAGATAAAGAAAGGGAAGAATTGAGTGAGAGAACAAGAAAAAGTGTTCCTGGGAGCACAGGTCTCCGCCAGATCAGGTAGCCAATCAGGATGGAATATGAAAAATCAGACGGATCCGTCTTGTACACTTGACAATAGAGGTAATGTGTACCGATTTGTGTCATGTTTGGACAAAATTTGTAGGAATAATGTAATTTTTTTTTTTGCAAAAGTCGGCCTCCTGGTGGCGCTATAATAGGGCAAAAAGGGTGGCATTTGTTCCGCAACGTAGTGCGAATGTGCGTGCAAAGTTTATCCGCAATCAGACACTGCGTTCATGATTTGCGGCATTTTGTTCAAAATCAAATAGATCAGTCTTGATCACATGACTATAGAGACCGATTTGAGTACATTTTGAATTAAATCTGAAGGAGTGATATCACAAAATGTGTTTTACATAAGTCGGCTTCCTGGTGGCGCTATAAAAGGCAGAAGTGAAAAATGCAGGGCAAAGGTTTTTCCTTGGCCTCTAGGGAATGCACATACAAACTTTTACACAGATCGGTGCAGTTATAAGTAAAAACACGAATCAGCCTGTTATAGCGCCTCCATGAGGCTGATTTGGACATTTTCAAGTGGCATTTCTTCCATGGCCTAGTGGGAATTTCACAGAAATCGCACACTGTGTTTCGTGATTTGAGGCTTTGAGGATTTGAGGTTCAAAACGGAGCACACTGCAAACTTTCTTCCTTAGCCAATCAGTATGGAATATGAAAGATCTGACGTTTTGTTTAATGACTATAGAGATACTGTTTACCGATTTGCGTGATGTTTGGACAAAATCTGTGCTGTAAAAAAAAAAAAACGGCCTCCTGGTGGCGCTATAACAGGCCAATCTGAAAAATTGGGGCCAGAGGTTCTGCGCTGGCATCCAGGGAGTGTGCGTGCACAGTTTCGCTGCGAACGGCCGAACGGTGCCGGAGATTAGCTGGTCACAGACAGACACACGGACACACACACGGACGGACGGACGGACAGACAGACAGGGTACAAAACATAGTCTCGGCCATGCCTTTTGGCCTGGCGGAGACAAAGAGAGAGAGAGAGAGAGAGCGGGAAAGAGAGAGAGGAGAGAGAAAGAGATCCCACAATCTATGCAGATCAATTAAGAAAAGTGTCCTTTCTAACAAGAGTTTCCTGTATGTAATTCAAACCTGCATTTGGGCCTGAGCAGGAGGAAGGCGATATGGGCAGTGTTGTTTGTGTGCGTGGGGGGGATGTGAAAATCCCCACCTCCATTCTTTATTTCATGTAAAAGTCCCACACCTAGCCTAAGCTTTTTTTTTCTTACCCCAAACAAGAGTCTCTCTCTCTCTCTGAGGAGGCCTGGAGAGACGACCAGTCAGTTCTCAGGGACTGGGAGGCAGGTGGTTCTGATTTGTGTGTGTGTGGGGGGGGGGGGGGGACAGGACGACAGACCATGTTTATGTTCAGTTAATGGCAGTACACGTGTCGTCAGGACCAGCGGTGGGAACATGCAGCGTGAGTGATCTGTTTTTAACACCGCTGAGGTTTGCCACCAACGGCACTGTAAGGTCCGATTAACCCTTTCTAGCTCCCCCACATTAATCACCGTTCATACAGCCTTGTCAGTTCTGTATGAAGGGCCTTCTGTCTATTGAGACATCAATGTCAGACTTAGTATATCATATTTTATAACCATGTCTCATATTGTGACTGATGTTTCATATAATCAGACAGTTGGGAGGCACGCTTTATTGATTGAGTGCATTTGTTCAAACGTGATTAGGAAGATGAATTATTAAATCATCTTAAATCCACATGGCCAGTGATCAGTAACAATGCGGTCGGTCCACATGTGCTCCATACTTTTACGAGGGAGCGCTTTTCGGTAACGGTCAAACATGACTTATGAAATGAAAACAGTGCTGACTCCCACACACACACACACAGATTGATTTTCAGACACGGGGGAAACACGGCAGCTCGCTGTGCCCAGTGTTTTCAGAACACTGATCAAATGGCAAAGCCGAAGTCTTTAATGATTCAGGAGGGTCCCTGCTGCTGGGTCATCCGCTCGGCTCCATATCATCTCCATGTTGGGCCCTACCGCTGGTTAGGCGGTCCCGCAGTGGGGCCCTCTCCATCAGCGCTGTATTTACCCATCCCCATGGCTCACCCCTTGGCCCGCATGGGGCCTCTGTTCAATCTGCCAGGCCTGCTGAGAGGGCTGCATGGCGGCCCTGTGGCAGGGAGAGCCATAATCCAACAGGCCTATGCGTGTGTGTGTGTGTGTGTGTGTGTGTGTGTGTGTGTGTGTGTGTGTGTGTGTGTGTGTGTGTGTGTGTGTGTGTGTTACATTCTTATATGTCTAATTGCTCTGTCAGGACTCCTGAAGGGGAACCAAGCTAAGCTATTTCGTTGAGCAGTACCCCGCATTTGTATCACATGTGTCCGTGTTGTTCACGCATGCTTGTGTGTGCAGTCATGCATGCAAATATTACAATGCTGGCAGCTCAGACCTCTTAACTTTCCAACCAGACAAATGAACCTTGACCCTCGCCCACGCAAAAAGTCCACTTATCCTGCCCACAACATACCGCTCTGTCATGTTTTATTGCAGCCCCCTCTTTTCACACCCACATGCACACGTACTCACTGTATGCATGCATGCATGTGCAAACACACGCGCACACACATTCTTGTACTGCCATACTTTCAACACACACACACACACACGCGCGCGCACACACACACACACACACACACACACACACACACACACACACACACACACACACACACACACACACACACACACACACACACACACACACACACACACACACACACACACACACACACACACACACACACACACACACGCACGCAGGCATGTGTTTAAGCACACATACTCTCACATACATGTTCAGAATTGCGCATACATACAATGCATTGCATATCCAAACATCTCTCAATTATCTCTTCCCATCCCACCCACAGAGTCTGTCCTCCCGCCCAGTGCTGAGTGATCGATGACCTGAGTCCGGGTCCCACTGCATTCGGGACTGTACAGAGGGGAAAAAACCCTCGCCTGTTCTCCGTCTGACTCCCAAAAACAGCTCCCATGGCCAACAAAAACACAGCACAAGGCACCCAATGGCAAGACGGAGGCTGTTGCTATTGTGGTGTGAAATGTTTCCCACGATGGACCTCAGACAGGAGCAGAGGATTCTACAAATATCCGAGGCCGTGAGTGAACAACACAGGTCAAAGCACAGGTCGCGATTTTCAGGTAAAGTGTAGGACGTACTGTTCCCCCCGGGATCCCTGCCTTTAGCATGGATATGTTTTTGTATTTTAGAGCAGTGGTTTTCAACCTTTTTCGCATCAAGGACCCCCAAATTGACACATATTAGCCCAGGGACCCCCATTTGAAAAGATATGCCAGGGACTCAACCATTTTGATTTCTTGGGAGTCCCAATCTACACTGTAGTATCATCATCAGTGTTCATTTAACTCTGAGTGTACAAATGGAACCAAATCGACCTGTCAGGGTCCATTTGGTTCCATTTGTACACTCTCAGAGTTACAGACACATAAGGGTCAATTTGGTTCCTAACTATTAATTTGTCTGGGGACCCCCTGGAACCCCTTCAAGGACCAGAACCACTGTTTTAGAGGAATAAACAAAACAAAGTTGCAGCATAATATCAGGATACAGTCTTATTCTTAACACCACATTTTTAAAACACCTACGAAAGACACCTATGATCACAGCAGTATGACCATTTGGATTGTTCCAGATGTGGAACAAGCTCACTATGTGTCATGATGCGAAGCATTGTGAGTTTGTAGATCGGCTGTTTTCGCAATGTTTGGAAACGTAATTTCCGGGAATTCCTTTTTTAAAACGTTCACCTATAATAACATGCCCATAACATGGAAACCAGGGTCAAAGTGTTTAAACATGGATTTTCAAGTAATGAACAAATGAACATCTACGTGGAGTTCTGGGCCAGGATGGATGAGGGTCATAGGTCACTGTTTTTTTTTTTGCACCGGTGACCTGTTAACTCAAAGATTCATCACTGCTCTTTTCTTAGGTTGGCATTTTTTAGAGCAGTCTTCTTTCCAGTCCAGTCTTCTTTTAGAGCAGGGGAAACAGGAAAAGAGCCACAGTGCTGTGGTTCATTCTTAAGACCATATTCACTTGACCACACAAAGAGCCCATTTTCAGGGAGACATTTTATGTGTTGTGTGGCAAGCAGCACAGACAAAAAAGATTTAGTGTGTGTCTATTCAGGGGCGTTTTGGATGATGTACATGCTCTTACTGGTAAGGGTCAGGGGTTTATTGCTGGGGTATATATATATATATATATATATAGATGGCGCTGAGTCGATTGAAGGTGACTTCGCAATATATCAAGCTTAAATGGTGCTTTTTTTATATATATAGATATATTTATATATATTTGTATATATATTATTTTCATTTAAGCTCTATATTCTGATACTGTAGTAATCATTGATATAGAGTGTTTGTTCAATAACAGGAGTCTCCCTGTCTCTCCAGGTCTTTAAATATACCCAAAATACATTTTCAGGTGGGTGGCCAATTCAATCCAATCAAGTACCATTTACTTCCGTTTCATAGTGTTCCAGGTCCAATTTTGTCTGCTCACTTCTTTGTGCCATCACTTCCAATTTTACTTGTTTATCCTGTAACCTGTATGAGTTCTCTCTCCTGATTGGAAAAAAATGGTATCCTGACCTAAAAATGCATTTTCTGTTAACCAAAGAGCTGGACAGACAGGGAGACACCTGTTATTGAACAGACATACTATAGATATGATTGCAATCCAACTATAGATCTATTTAACACATATTTTAACAAAACTGAAAAAATCACTTACTGCACCTTTAAATAGGCAATATATTTGACTAAATTATGAATATATTAATCATTATTGTTGGATTCATGTATTACATTTGACCAAAAAATAAGTATATTCTTAAGTTAAATTAACAGCAACATGAACTGCAGGAAGGAACCAGGACAAAAAGATTTACACGCAAGGCACATGTAACAACAAAGAAACCTTGTACCTTGAAGCTAGCTTACACCTTAAAATGGCCAATGTTCAGTTCCCTCTTTTCTGATTTGCGAATGTAAAGTCAGCACAGATGTATGACATGATGACTGTGTGTGCATCTGTGCATCTGTGCGTGTGAGTGTGTGTGTGTGTGTGTGTGTGTGTGTGTGTGTGTGTGTGTGTGTGTGTGTGTGTGTGTGTGTGTGTGTGTGTGTGTGTGTGTGTGTGTGTGTGTGTGTGTGTGTGTGTGTGTGTGTGTGTGTGTGTGTGTGGGCATGGAGGTTGGTGGGAGAGGAGGAAACTGGGGCAGTGAGGTAGGACTTGGAGGGACTAACAATGGCCACACACATCCTGTGGCTGTCAAAATCTTGAAGACCCTACACAAACACTTTGCAGTCAGGACCCGCAAATCCCCCCTTTTTTTTGCTGTGTTCCAGGTTTTGTTTCAGTTTTGGCTGCCTGTCTTAGAGGTTTGAATGCATTCTTTCCCTTTTTTTCTGCTGAAAGGTGTCTCGTTTATTTTTGGAAATGCTTTTTTTAAGTGTGCTGGCATAGGGACATTCTAGCAAAGGGGGCAACCGCGCCGATAGCCCAACAGGTTTGGCTTGTCCGAGAGACAAGCAGGGAATGCTCAGCAGGGAATTATAGCCGAATATAACATTCAACAGTCCATATTCATACAAATCCCCGTGGGAGGGTTTAAGACTTGGGTTGGCGTGCAGACTTCATAAAAATATGCAACACACAAGCAGGTTAAAAAAAGGGTTAGGGTATAGGGTAAAAAAAAGGCACTTCAAGAGTTACCTCCACCCACGACCCCACAACCCCTCTCCCACCGTTTCACCATTTATACGCTGTCTCAGCAGAGCCCCCTCCACTCGTCTGACTGCACAACAGAGGCCATCAGGCAGTGGTGGAAGAAGTACTCTCAGTATTTTTAAGTAAAAGTAGCAGTAACACAATGTAAGACTTGTACAGTTACAAGTACAAGTCCTGTATTAACATTTTAACTTGATTTTAACTTTTGCAATTTTAAAGTGCAAAAGTATTGGCATTAAAATATACTCAAAGTATCTAAAGAAAAAGTACTAAAGTTTTCAAAATGTGTCAAAATCTTTTTCAAATAATTGTAGTGGAGTAAAAAGTACAATATGTGCCTCTGAGATGCAAGTGGAGTACAACTATACATTTATTTAAAAATGGACAAATGCAAGTAAAGTAAAAGTACCTCAGAATTGTACTTGAGTAAATGTACTTAGTTACTTTCCACCACTGGAGGCCATCAGGACCTCCAGGCCCGCAGAGCTCACATCAGCACACATCAGCATGGGGAAACACTCTCCTGATTGCCCCAGTGCTGAAACCCACTTTCCAGAAGCTCAGCAGAAAATTATTGCAGAGTACTGTAGTTGAGGGTAAACGCACACACACACACACACACACACACACACACACACACACACACACACACACACACACACACACACACACACACACACACACACACACACACACACACACACACACACACACACACACACACACACACACACACACACACACACACACACACACACCTGCATCCCCTCTTTCACCCCTCTTTCCCTTTTCTCCAGCAACTTCTCTCTCCATCCCTGTCTGGATAAGCGCCCCCCCCCCAGTCAGCCCTCAAACACCTCATATAGAACTTATACAAAACTATTCTCCTCACAGAGAAAATACACTGTTCTGCCAGCGAGCGTTTTGAGAAAAGTCCTTAACAATTGCACGCACTGCTCGGTCGGCACAGTTGGCTTTGATAGGTTATTGAAAGACTGACTTGTGCAAGACTCTTTTTTGGGGGTTTTTGTTTAACCACCCAGCACTTTCTTTTCTACCTTCAGCAGCAATTGCTGTCACAGAGTTCAGCAACGTAAAGCGGACCACCCGCGCTGCGTCGGGCGAAAATAGATGCCATGACTGAGCTTGCTGTGGTTATATTTGTGGTAGGCTATAGCGCTGTGCAAACACACCAGAATGCTGACAGGGAGCGTAGATAGAACAGTCCACTCTTTAACCAGTAGAGGGCGACTGAAGCTCTGGAAAAACAACCCCCCCCCCATTATATTATTAGGCCAATGTGACCTCCTGTTTTCTCCAAGTGTCAAAAATAACATCTCCGATTACATTCATGGCTATAGAGGAAATTTAACTAGGATGGTATGAAAACCTCCTGCCAAAGGGAGCTGAAACAGAATTCAATGGTCGGCCCTTGAGAATAAACTATTCATATTCATTGCCTGTGTAACTGAGAAGTACAGCGTCTTCTCAGAAAAAGGTCAGTATTGTGCATAATAGTGGCATTACTTTACTGTACTACTTTATACTCCTTTACACAGAGCCTTTTGTCATGGTTTCCAACAATTGAAAAACTCTTGAATAGACCTAAAGGTCAAGAGATAATGGCCCTGGAGCAGGTCAATTTGGCAAACAAAGTGCTCCCCATAATACCACGCTGTATCATTATGGACATCAAGGACTGGTCAAGTCCAATGGCCAATTTGAACGACCTTGTCGCCTGCAGAAAATAAACGCGTTGAAATTGGTTATTTACGGTGCAGCGACACACACGGTCATGCGGCGAAGTATACCATAAGGAGTAATCATACCTTTGCTCTCCTTCTGAAATGCCTTTCGCAAAGCGTAACAACTCCCCCCACCGCTAAGCCACCATCTCAGCACCACTCCTCCGCCCACTGCAGCACCTCTCCCTGTCGTTTCCCATAGCCAGGGCCACCGCTGGCCAGTCGGAGAACCGCCCGCCGGGGCCTTGGTGGTCTGGAGCGCCTCTGAGGTGGCACGGCCGCAGGGCTGAAGAGAGTAAACAGGACACTGGGGGGGGGGGGGGGGTGCAGTGGTGTAAAGTAACTAAGTACATGTACTCAAGTACTGTACTTGAGTACATTTTTTTAAGGTATTATTTACTTTACTGGAGTATTTCCAATTTTCAGTACTTTTACTTCTACTCCACTACATCTCAGAGGCAAATGTTGTACTTTTACTCCACCACAATTATTTGAAAAATGTAGTTACTAAATGTAGTTACTATAGTTACTTTGCAGATATAAATGATTACATTATAAACTAGAAAATGTGCTCCTCGGAGCACAGGTCTCCACCAGTACTGTTCCTGATTAATCCTGTCTTACCTATTTATATTACATATTGTCACGTGTCACTTGACCAATGTTAGCTTAGCTTCAAAAAATATAAATGATTTTTTGAAGCACATTTACTATCTATACGTTTTTATGTCATCATGCGTCTCGCTAGCCAATCAAAGCATTGGTGACAACATTCTTCACGTGTCACATGAAGCTTGACCAATGTTAGCTTGGCTGAGACGGTCGGACACACGGAAGGACGGAGACGAAAACATACTCTCCACCTCTGGCGGAGACAAACATACATTAACCACTTTAGCCTTATTTTATACCTAGGCTATTTGAAAATAGCCGATCTACAAGCTCACAACTGCTATTTTCAAACATTTTAGAACTTTTACTTTTGGTACTTTAAGTCATTTTTGATACCAATACTTTTGTACTTTTACTCAAGTAAATTTTGAATTCCGGACTTTTACTTACTAACGGAGCAATTCTACATTGCAGTATTGATACTTTTACTTAAGTAAAACATTTGAGTACTTTTTCCACCACTGGTCTGGAGCGCCTCTGAGGTGGCACGGCCGCAGGGCTGCAGAGAGTAAACAGGACACTGGGGGGGTGTTGAGGGGGACAGAGCAAGGGATAGAGGGATGAGAATGTGGAGTCAGCAGCCTCTCCTCTCCTGCAGTCCGCGGGAAGAGGAAAGCCTGTAAAGCCTGTAGATTCAGAGCTCTCACACCGCGTGGGCGGCCCTGAAACTCAGCTTAGTGGGTACTGGGACTTTGGCTAGAATAGATGGAGAGGCCAGTCAAACACTGGTGATATAAATTTCTCAAGGCTCATGCATGCGTCATTGTTTTTCATCTGGTGATAATGTTTTATTTAATACATTTTTTTAAAATATTATTATTCTATTTATTTTATCTCAGTATTAGACACAATTTTGCAACCGCTTATACTCCAGCATACTGTACATGTTAAACATTAATGCTCTACAAACCAAACTTTCCAAAACTAAACCTATAACATTTTGACACAGTTTGTATTTTGCACTCAAAGGATGGGCTAAATAAAGTACCTCAAATATCACAAGTCAAAAAAATCTTTAAATATTTTTGATCCAGAATGGGATGGAAAACTATCCACTAATTTCTCTATGAAAATCAAATCACATTGTTATAGCAAATAAAACACACTGTATGGATTACCTTTAAAGAACGATGGAATTCACCAGTGCCCAAGCCTTGAGGGACACTGAAATGAGTAGCCAGTATTCATATGTTACACACACCGCCTGTTTCTAATAATATTACCCTCCCGGGTGATGACAGGTTGAAAAGTGATTTACCTGAGCAGACTTTTATTACAAATGTTTTTTTCCCCTCTACTGCTTAGAATCTTGAATGCTGCATGGAGTAACTGTAGCCCCATACTAAATAGCGATAGGCAGTTTCCAACCGTTTTTTTTGGGACACTGGTGATAGAGATAGATGAGGTGAAATCAAACTGAGACTGTCCCTCAGGAGCATCAGTCTTGTTAAATGAAATAGAATTAGTATACTTGTATTTGTAAGGACGATCAAAGTTAAAGCTTCATTCAGCAAACTACTAACAATATTCCGGCTTTTACAGTGCCTTACCTTTACAACAAATTAATGACAACAACAATAAAAACAAATAGCCTACATATAAGAGTAACTGTAGAAGGAAAAGATCTATTGGCCCAACAGGCACGACAGTGAACTGCTTCTTCTCAGCTGAATTGTCCTTTGAGAAATGTTTTTTTTTTCCACCAGTGGCTTTTTCATTATTTTCTTTGAGAATCCACATCCAAAGCAGTGTACTTAGTCTTTGTTTTGATAGATTCAGAACCAGTCATCTGGGTTTTGTCTCTATATTTAACGTGCCAAGAGGGAAGGCAGAGATGGAACCCATTCTACCAGGAAATATAGGTATCTAATAGACCTACTCCCCACTAGAATCCTGACAGCAATGGCAGGTCTGGTGAACTAATGACATACTTGTCTTTTTAGTTGGGGGGAGAAATACGCCACCACAGGGGGAAGCCACAATCCTAATAGGCAGTCAGGGAGAGAAAGGCAGACATAAACTACAGGATGGGCCACTCCCCGATGAAGAGGAGGTCTCGTTATATAAAATAATGTAAATGAATAATGTAAAGACTGAATCTGGAGAGACTTTCATATGATTCATTGAGAAGTTAAGAATGGGGCAACGTATCCACCGCTAATCTGAAATCGATCATATTTCACCCGGCCATGTGCTTCCCCTTTCCTGGATTACTGAGGCATGTAATAAAACGCACACTGTTCGACTTGCTTCCCCGTGAACCCTAAAGCCCCAGAAATGGTGTGTAATATGATGTGAATGCTTATGAATTTCATATTCAAGTCAGAGACTAAAGAGCCAAAGCTGGAACTGTGCGCAGGGAGAGAGGCCAGGAGATTTGAGGATTAGGAAACTTCCCGTCCAACTATCACTCTCATTGATGGGGTGGAGAGTTAATGGCTGAGGTAATTAATACAAAATGAAGAAGATTTCTAAAAATACTTCACAGGCCTAAAGTATTAATTATGAGGCACTCCAGAGACGGCAATGGAGGAGATTAGAGGAATTCTCGTGGCGCCTTGTGCTCTTAGAACTGTTTCTCATATAGAAGTACTTTTCATATAATGGTTGGCCACAAGGACCACAGAACTCCTTATCTATAAATAAAATGGTAATTTTTTCATAATTACAAACAGCCCACTTGTGTGGAGACTTAATTAACGTAATGGATGCAGGCATCATTAAGAATGTGAGTCAGGCTATTAATTTGATGAAATGCTGCCAGGACATATGGCCAGTAGGGTGAAGGAATGAGAGAGGTCACTGTCGGGTGACACAATTGGTGAACATCATCAAGAGGGACATTATCACAGGTAAACAGTGGACCACCGTTGTTGAGGGTTCTTAAAATAAATAAACAAATACATAAAACAAAAAAACATATATTTCAATTCTGGAGTGATCGTCATGATAAGCGTTCATCTTTTATGCAATGCTCGTCATACGTGATGCAGTTAAGGTGTGTTGAGTGCATGCATTCATGCGTGTCAAGATAGTTTTAGGTAATTAATGGCCTCTGCAGCATTACAGTCAGGAAGGGGGATGTTGGGGGGGGGGGGGGGGGGGGGGGCTGGATCAAGAGGCAGACAGGGAAAATTAACAGCTGTGTTTCATAAGAGAAAGAGCAGAATTTAAAGCATGCCTGATTTGAGAGCCCATAAATTACTTCTCCTCTGGTGTGTGTGGCCTCCATCCTGGCCCCTCGTGTGCCGGAGCAGAGAGCATGAAATGGCTCTAAATTGGCTGTGTTTGCCCTCAGAGGGACGCGCTTTTAGATCATATCCTGGTCCCTAGGAGAGGCGGTCCACAGGGTCGCTGCTTATTCAATTAGTCCTGAACCCATGGTCCTGAACACAGGAACGCAGGAGAGAATCTGTGAGAGAGAAAGGAGTGATACAGTAGAATGTGATGTATGTATTGCGTGTGTGTGTGTGTGTGTGTGTGTGTGTGTGTGTGTGTGTGTGTGTGTGTGTGTGTGTGTGTGTGTGTGTGTGTGTGTGTGTGTGTGTGTGTGTGTGTGTGTGTGTGTGTGTGTGTGTGTGTGTGTGTGTGCGTGCGAGAGTGGGTGCGTGCGTGCGTGCGTGTGTGTTTTTTATTGGCCGTGTTAGAGATTGTGGGCAGCTTTGAGAGTGGGTCTAATTCAAGAACACAATAAATCATTAATTTTTTAATTCTTTACATTTTGATGCTGTATTAAAATGTCATATTGACCCTGGGTGTCTTTGAAGACGAGACAATTATCTGAGAAAGGTACATTATGGAATGCAGTGTAGTCAGTGTCATACAACAGCGCGCAGGTTACGTTTCTTGCCAGAGGGTGGCGCTTTGATGACATCACTTAACTAGGTGTTAATGATAACTGTGGAGGCTTGTAGAACACTGGCAGAGAATAATGATCAACAACCTGTTGCCCTGACCATGACTTATTAAAATTAGGACTGCATGTCCATGCATTATTTCTTTATTATTTCCGCAAATCCCTCACTCCAATAATTGTATTGGAGTTATCTGTTTGGGTCATTGTGTATACAATAACACAAATGTCTTATATGCATATTTTTGTGAATCGTCATTGTAGTATTAATTAGATCTTGACAAATAGGGATCATTAGTTTCATTAAAAAGTTATCATTATTTCTACATGTAGAAGGGAAACTGGTAAAACATCAAAGCTTTCCAACACAGCTCACCTATACGTACATTTCTATTCAGTCATACTTCTCCCTTCTGGATCTGATTTTAACAGGACTGTCTCCTTCCTTGTCTGTAGGAAAAAGAGGAGTATTTATGTGCCATGGTGAGCTGATAGACATTGACACTTAGACTAAACAGAACAGAGGTGATGACAGAGGCCCGTGGAATCCGAGCGTGGAAGGCCCTCCCCTCCAACACTCTCTGTCACTCTTGAGGTTTAGTGCCTGTGACATTGGCTGTCCTATATGTACAGTATTACTACTACCTGCCAGTCTCTGCCATAGGCCACGCTGTCACCTGTGCAGGGTGTACCAACAGGGCCTGTATTCTGTACCTGAAAGCAGGGGCGCTGATGGCAGGGGGCACGGGGAGGAAAAAGGTTCAGATGAGCAGCATCACGTTCCTAGTTACGCTTGGATATATTATGCGTGATGTACGGTTCTCTCTCACGTCTTGATCTCATCCATACTAGACTGAATCAGCAAATTTATACTTCGTTGTGAATGACTGTGTTGCATGCCGAGAGACTGACACGGTTGTATGCCCAAGTATACATTATGCTTAAGCCATACACGGTGGGGATCATGCCAAAAGCTGTCATGCCAATGCTGAGTGAGATGTACATTACATGTTTTGATAAAGGTCACACTTTCATGACAGTCATGAAAGTGTCTCAAAAGATGAAAGTGTTTCAAAAGATGCAATTAGTGTTTTCAAAGGTGTATCATAAACAAAGATGCCATTAAAAAGTGATTTCTTGTCTACATGATGCCTGGTGTAGCCTAAGTCTTTTGGAAGGACTAGAGGCCCAAAAATGCTTAGTTCAAACACCCAATACATTTTTTGGCTCATTGGCCTCCCATAAAGTCTCATCACAGAGCGCCTGCTTCTAATATCGATCTATTTTTAATCCATTCTCATGTCTTTAAAAACAAGCACGAGATAAATCAAATATCCACTTCATGTTACATTAACCTGATTCAAGACTGGAGCTCAATGTTTTCTTTGGCAAATCACCTGGCAGTGCTCAGCCCAGCTCCCCCCTCAGCTGAATAAAAGATGAAACCTCATTCAAATGAGTTACAAATGAGTGTGGTCCAACAGAGCCAACTAAGAGTTCTCCATTCTGTGGTGGAGTCCAACACTCAGCCAGCCAGCCAGTCTTTCAGCAAGCCAGCCTCTGTCAGACCAGGCAGACCAGAGTGCATAACTTACCGGAAACCAGGGCAGTTATGATTGAGTTCCTGTTATTGACTGCTTTTTTTTTCTTTTTGGGGAGAGCAGGTTTCTGCCAGGTTCATTTCCCCCCCTCTGCCAGCAGTCAGAACACAGTGAACACTGTGGCAGGACGTTTACAGTACAGGGCAGCACACCAGACCACAGGGGCCCCCCTACCAGAGCATTCGGCTCCAAACAGTCATTAGTTATCCGATGACAAGAATGCAATATGTGATAAGCAATTTAAAAAATTCAAATAATACCTATAGTTCCCATACGCTTTACCCGCACAGAGAAAATGATCTCTCTGTGGCCCTGTCTGATGTGGACTCTGTTTGCAGTGGAGAAGGCAAACCATATAGTATTTCTCAGACAAGTAAATCAGCGTGGGATGTTCTCCTTACAAAGAAGGACTCCATCTGCGGGACGTGAACGGCGGAGGTTAGGAGGTGAAAGGTAGAGCGCTGTTTGGCTCTAGTCCCAGCCCAAAGTTAGGTTAGTTATATACTGTAGCATACAAAGCCCAAAAGATGTGTTTGTTGTACAATCTGTTGTATTGCCATTGCCATCTGGGTAAAGACTTCTGGTCAGCACTGCACCAAGGAGTGTGGCTCCCGGTGCCAGAAATAATAATAATAAAGTAAGAAAAAGGCCTCTGTATTTCTCCTCCCCCAAGATGAATTAGCTTCTGTAGTGATATTAGAAGTTCGAGAGTATCACAGAAGTAGTGCTCCTTCCGCAAGCTTAATGTCACTTTTAAGGGCATCGGAGGATTTAAGCCGATCTGTCAAGGGAACCAATGTTAAACATCCATCACATTTTCAAGTGGATTCTCTTCTTGAGTGGGTTGAGGGAAACCCTTTAAAGATGCACAGGTTTTCCTACTGTAGGTGAGAGACCCGTCACTCTTGTCACCGTCTAAACTGAAAGTATCACCCTCTCAACTTGACAACTTATTTTAGGATTGCGACAGATGAGACCTATGCTCCGGTCATCGGTGGTTGTCTGCCATATCTTTGAAGTGCGATTTCACTTGAAATTCATGCAAGTCATTCAAAACAGGTGGTACTGTATGTTTAAGAACTAAAAAGAGAGGCTTGATTTATGCGCCCCCTGATATACAGAGTAAGCATCTCATAGAGCTGTTTCCTTTACTGCGGGCTCAGTGCCACAGGGTTGAAAGCTAAAGCCAAATACTTTGGTTATATTTACATCTTCAGATTAATGTACGGCAGTTAATTGTACCAGGAACCCCTCCCCCAACTCCCTCTCCCCCCCTCCACATTCGTACAGTGTGATAATATACCCATATATCTTCACTCAATGTCATCCAGAGGCAAGATGGAGCACATGCCTCAGGTTTCTGGAATTCTGGGTTTTTACAGTACGTCTAGACGAACACCCCCTTCTACTTCCACCTACTCAACTCACTCTCCCTCCACCCATATCCACATCCCGTTCCGGCAACCTTCTCCGTTCAGTTTGGCACTGCGACTACCCCAGCGGAAGTGATTCTGATATGGGTGCCACTGTATGTGCATTACTGCATTCTCAGGTGGATGTTGGAAGATTGCGTGGTGATTACTGAGCAGCTGTTTGGGTAACATTATTTAGGGTCAGGGTCATGGGTTAAGGCTTATCTTGATTCTTGATTCTTAATTATGGGGTAGAGGTTAGGGTTAGTCAATTTAGTCTGCAGCAAAATCGTATTGGGACATTTTACAGTGTCCTGGTATTGAGGGAGTCTGTCCAACACAGCACTCTGGTCAGAAAGGACATAAAGGGGTTGAAACCAGGGGTGTGTTCTACGCGTGTTACGCTATATATGTATACCGTCCCAGACAATTTGAAAAGAATCGTATACCCTCTACTAACCATTTCATTCGGTGACCACGAGCGAGCGTATACTGTACGTGTGCATGTCGTACGTGGGCAGGGAATAATTATGGTATACCCTCTGAAAAAACCTAGAACACACCACTGGTTGAAACAACAACGAGTGGTGTGTGTTTTTACCAAGGATTAAAAAAAATCAATCAAAAGCAAAAAAATATGTTTGTTGTTGCTATAATCCATAGTAATATATATTTTGAAAGGCATATCAAGGCAGGGATTTTTTTACAGTGTTGCATTAATACACAGTTCACCACCTTCATGCGGCCTCAAGAGCCCCACGGGCTTCAACTGATTCCATATCGATCTCGAAGCACCGCGAAGCCACCTGTTTCAGAAAAACATGAGCGTCCATTAAGAGCCACCCCATTGGCGCTGATTGCTTTGCCCCTGACCTCAGATGCTTGTTTACTCAGGGCATGGTTGCCAGTGGGGGATGTGGGGTTGGAGAGGAATAATTAGAATTCCATTGAGTGGAGTTGTGGTAAGGGGGTGCGCGTCCCCTCCGCCCCCTCCACCCCCCCCACCCCCCATACACACACAAACACCCAGTCA